>NW_006256867.1:326714-770243 GCF_000478725.1 Eutrema salsugineum
GTCTACTCTAGCTCAATTTGGACGTCTAATCAACAATCAATCTACCTAATCGACCCAATGTACATACCACAACATGCATTTCCCCTAATGAAAGATATACCATACCTAATCGGAGAATGAAGATGAGCTAATTGGAGTCGATAGATGGGAGGATCTCCGACGACGACGAGCTGCACGGAAGGATATGTCTGCGCTTCCAAATGCAGTGTGTTATCCGCGGCGAAGAACGGAGACAACGGACAATAAAACGAAGAGGATCAAATTTTCTTTTTCCGGCCACAAAATCGATTTCCCGAGCCACCCAGATCTGCTTCCGGCATGCATTTTTTTTTTTTTGATTTTCGAATATTTTAGTTACAAAATCGATATTAGAGGGAGAGAGTAGCTACGTGGGTCCCTTCATTAAGGTTATAATAGTATTTTCCCCAAATTAGTGGCATCAAGATTAATAAATGGCAAGTTAGAATGCTAAACCCACAAATAATGGCATGCGAGCCATTTCCCCTCAAAATACTCAATTAACTTGAGTAACAGAGTTTGGATGAACCAGCTAGCTAGATTTCGAGTTAAAAGTTGGAATGGGTACCTCCAAAAAACGGTTGCCACTGTGCTGACAGATTCGAATGTATAATATTATTGTTTGAAGAAAAAAAAGGTTTCACTAATTTGTCATGATTAAGTTTTGTTTTTTTTTGTTGGCAACAAAATAAAGGCACTTTAAGGGACTTTATATAACTGGTTTTTTTTGTTTGATGACAATTGTGCGGCCGTAAATTTTCTCAGTTCATCCAGCAAAAGAACAAAACAATACATAGATATTAAGCATCACTATCTCACACATGCATAACACATGAAAGCAGTGTTAGATATTTATTGTATCCTTCTAGAAAACCCTAACCATAAATAAGTATTCATTTGTTTCCCTACTAGTATACAAAAAAAACATAGAAAAAAATTATTTAAATCGAGAAAAATAGTCTAGTGGTTTGTAGTAATATCTTGGTATCACAATTTGATGTCAAATTAGTGTGTAATGTATACGAAAAAAAAAAATCATAAAGGAAAACATTTATAGAGGAAAATATAACCATTACGTGTGTAGATGAATATGGGCCGAGGCCCACTAGATCAGATGTGAGGTTCCATGTGTCCTTGTAACATTGGAGCGAGAGTATGGGAGTCACCAGAGCCGTCCGTTTGGCCTAACACGGTCACATGACCTTGTGAATATTTTATTTTCTTTTTGCTTGAATATAATAATTTTATTCTTTTCTTTTTAATAATAATAATTTTATTCAATTCCAACATTACATTCACTGGTAAACAAAATATGTGTTTAATACTCTACCTCTCTACCTATAAAATTGTACGAACTTTCCTAATAATTAAAGCATAAGTTATAAGAGAGTTTAATACTCTACGTATACTTTTAAGTATTGTATTTTCAGATATTATTAAAGGCTGTGGTAGTTTTAGTCTTATTTACCAATGTAGCTAAATTTACTTATGTGATTAAGAATTTAATCTAAGTAGAATTGAAATCTAAACTTCCAAAATTGTCTCCAAAGTCCTACTCATAATCAAGAGAGGAGATACAAACACCAAAAAAAGAAAGAAAAAAAATTAAAAAAAAAAGGAAGCAAGAGAGAAAATCAGCTTACTTTCTCGTGGGCGATCACAGGACAAAAACCAGAAAGAAGTAACAGCTTCCTTCGTCAACTACGCACTTCACTGATTCACACTTCTTCGATTTCAAACGTTATTCATCAGAATCAGACAAAGAGTTTGATTTTCTGGTGAGTTAATATTATAGTTAACACTGCTACTTTTTATGTTTGTGTTCACAGTGTGTTTTAAATTTCTAATATGCACTCTTAATTTTTGATTTTGTTCTGGAGCTGGGTTTCTTTAGATCTTCTATCTGGATAGTTGTTTCTGTACATGAAAAAAAAGTTCCTGTCTTTCAAGCTTTTGCATTCCCATTATCGATTTTTCATTTCTAACCAATGTGCAACATATGTTTTTTTTTTCTTTTTTCCCTGAAAATCACCTTTTTGCCGGAAAATTTATATTCTTTTAGGGTGTTTTCTTTGCGTCTAATGATGAAAAAGTTGTAAATTTATACTCTTCTTTTGAATTTTGTAACTAAAGAAATATTAATGTTTAAACTTATTCGGTCCTAGCTAGGAAGAGAAGATACTATCAGTTGATCTTTTACATGAAGCTTACTATGATTCAAGCATCTTCCTTATACTTTTTATTTTATTTTTACATTTTTATATATAAAATTCAATTTCTTAGGATGTTTCTTTCCAACCCAACAATGGTTTTGAAAGGTTTTGTTCTGCGTAAGTTTGAAACTCAGTTTAGTCATGGAGATTAGAGGATCATCAAATTTCAAGAGTTTTGTGCTTTGAGACGATGAGAATTTGAGAACTTCGGGGATCTGTGTTTGTGAATCATCTGGGTTTGTGGAAAGTTCGTAGCTTTCGAGGATTTATCTATCTGGGTACCCTCAAGAAATGTTTTTTGGATTTTTTTTTAACTTTTAACAGAATTTCTTTGGTCGGTTTCACTTTAACACTTTGCTTAGATTTGAACAATGGGATTGGATTATTCTATTACTATTTTGATTATATAAATAAGGAATTAGAAACTGAAACGCTTTGTGTGTTATTCACTTTACTTGAAGCTTTATTATTCTTCTGAGCCAAAATCGTCTCTGCTATTAAGTTTCTAAGGTTTTTCTTTTCTGTTTGTCAAAGATGGACTCTTCTTACTGCTTTGCCTTGGGAAAAAGCAGCTCTATCTTGCCAAAACTCAGTTTCAAGAATTTAGAGAACAGATTTTGGGGTCAGAAGATCAACAACAGTGGCTTCTTTAAATGTTTTGCTTCAGATTTGAGCTCCAAGAAGTTTTGTAACCGAACGGTCAAGCACGGCGTTGTTTACGCTGTTGCCACTTCAAAGAATCCAAAAGATGTTATGGTATGTTGATCAGTTTTACTATTCCTCTTTTGCTTATAATGGCATTAGGCTTTGTGTTGATCAAATTCAGCGGTCTTAAGAATTGCTTAAGCGATCCCTTTCATTTCCTGCAAAATTCCAGAGGTCTTAATACTGTTTGCTGCTTTTGTTTTGTTCAGAGAGTAAAGCCTTCCATGTTTGAGAGAAGAAAGGCAGACCCAAAAAACGTGGCTGCAATCATTCTAGGAGGTGGCAATGGAGCTCAACTCTTTCCTCTTACAAAGAGAGCCGCCACACCGGCTGTAAGTAAAAAATTTAACTGTAGATAACAATCATGGAGATTAGGACCTCAAGGGTCTTATCTATAAAACAATGTTCTGTGTAATGAGGAATCTTATGGCTCAATAATATGCAGGTTCCTGTTGGTGGATGCTACAGGCTGATCGATATCCCTATGAGTAACTGCATTAACAGCTGCATCAATAAGATCTTTGTGCTGACACAGTTCAACTCCGCTTCTCTAAATCGACATTTAGCACGTACTTATTTTGGGAATGGCATAAACTTTGGAGGTGGTTTCGTAGAGGTATAAACTCTATAACAAATAAAAAAAATGTGGTTTTCTTTCTTGGAATGGGTTCTCTATTTCCGACGAATAAAGCAGATGTAAAAATTTCATTGAACAGGTTCTTGCTGCTACACAAACACCCGGGGAAGCAGGGAAGAAGTGGTTTCAAGGAACAGCAGATGCTGTCAGAAAATTTCTCTGGGTGTTTGAGGTATGAACTTATATGGCCACATTTACTGCTTTATCGATACAGAAGTCTGTTCCCATGTGAATCTTTGAAGTGGTCTAAAAACTGTTGATGTCGTAAATAGGATGCCAAGAACAGGAACATTGAGAACATTCTTATCTTGTCTGGAGATCATCTCTATAGAATGAACTACATGGACTTTGTTCAGGTACTTTTCTAAATCGAAACAGTTCTTTTCATCATCTCTAAAACCTCTTTATAGTTTCACTAAATCGATGTGCTGTAACAGTCTCATGTAGATAGTAACGCAGAAATCACTCTTTCGTGTGCACCAGTCAGCGAAAGGTTAGTTTCTTGAATCTCTTTTACGCCTATTGTGTGAGAAATCTCGGTTCTTAAAAACTTGTCTTTTGTGAATTCTTTAGCCGTGCATCAAATTTTGGTCTAGTGAAGATTGACCGAGGTGGGCGTGTAATCCAATTCGCGGAGAAACCAACAGGAGTCGATCTGAAAGCAATGGTATGGTTTTGTCTGATTCTCAAAACAGATTAACTCAGTAGAGTCACCAAACATTTCAGAAAACGTAAAGCTTTTCTGTTGCTTTTGACAGCAAACGGACACAACAATGCTTGGACTGTCTCATCAAGAAGCAATAGATTCACCATACATTGCATCAATGGGAGTTTATTGTTTCAAAACAGAAGCTTTGCTGAACCTTCTGACACAACGGTATCCGAATTCCAATGACTTTGGATCTGAAATTATTCCTGCAGCCATAAGAGATCACGATGTTCAAGTAAGATTTGTAGAAAAAAACTCTGCTTCTTCTTCTTTTAATGCGTTGAAGACAATGAATCATCAAACGATTTTGTATTTTCTTGGTCAGGGATACATCTTCCGAGATTATTGGGAGGATATTGGAACTATAAAGACATTCTATGAGGCTAATTTAGCTCTTGTTGAAGAGGTTAGAAACTCACAAACATACTCAAACCTTTCACCTTATTGTGATCTCTTAACCTTGTGTTCTTTTTCTGCAGCGACCAAAGTTTGAGTTCTATGATCCAGACACTCCGTTCTACACTTCTCCCAGGTTCCTCCCACCAACCAAAACTGAGAAATGCCGTGTATGTATCGACTAGTCCCTTTCTTCTTTATGTCTGTTTCTTTGATCCTGACTTGCTAATTTAGAATGGTTTCTCTTTGATGATTTTGAAGATGGTAGATTCGATAATCTCACACGGATGTTTCCTGCGAGAATGCAGCATCCAACGGTCCATCATTGGTGAACGGTCACGTCTAGACTATGGAGTTGAGCTTCAGGTGAATCTTCATTGTCTTCGCTATGATCTAAAACAGTCCCAAAGGATTTTACAGTATTGTTCTGATCAAACAGAGTTTTGGTTTTTGTTTGTTCGCAGGATACGTTGATGTTAGGTGCAGATTATTACCAAACTGAATCTGAGATAGCATCTCTATTAGCAGAAGGAAATGTTCCAATTGGCATTGGTAAAGACACAAAGATCAGGTAAGTTTTGAAAAGACAGTAACAATACAAACAACAAACTTCTGACATTGGATTTGTCTGAAACAAAAAAAGTATTTTTGGTGATTCATAGGAAATGCATCATTGACAAGAATGCCAAGATCGGTAAAAACGTGATCATCATGAACAAAGGCGTAAGCTTTTCTTGAGAATTTCTTCTCCATGGGAGGGCTTTCTTGTGCTACAGAAAGATCAATAGAAAGTTTAAGTTAATGTTTGTTTTTTGATGTTTTCAGGACGTTCAAGAAGCGGATAGGCCAGAGGAAGGATTCTATATTCGATCAGGAATCACTGTGATAGTTGAAAAGGCCACAATTCAAGACGGGACTGTTATATGAATGGAGCTTAAAAGTTGTGATCTTATAAGACACCGAAGCAACAATCTAGCCGGGGATTATAAGGCTTTTTGGCCGGAGAGAAAGCCTTTGGTCCTTTTTTCCGGTGATGTATGTAATAGTAGAAGAATTCAAGTTTAGTTAACCTTTTATTATGTAAGAGATAGAAACCTTATAACAATAAGACCACAGTGCGGCCTGACCGGAGCTCTGGCAACGGAAGATTGGTCAGCTTATCACTTTTTTTTCCTTTTCATTTTTTGTATTTTGAATCTTTCGATAATCCTCTTTATACTATTTATACAGTAAATTGAAAACAAAAATATTTATTTTTAAGAAAACAGTAAACCTCAAAAATATGTTTAAGTATGGTTGAATTTCAATTAAGATAACGTAAAAGAGATTTGGGTTCATTAATTTAGAATAAATTAAAGAGATGACAAAATAAATTCAAGGGGTGAATATTAAAATTATAACAAATATATGGGTTTGTATTGGTGGTTTTTCGTAAATAAGCACGCGAGGAAATTAATTTAGAACATTTTGTTTTTTTGAAAAAAAAAAAATTAAAACGGATTCTTGCGATATTCGCATTTCGTAGCGTCCTTAGCCAGATCTGCTTGTTTTTTCGCTTCGTCGAGGTCTCATTTGGGTCAGCAGAAGCTCTTTCCTTTCTCACCATCCGTAAGTGCTTTGATCTCAGCTTCGATTTTTCTTGTTCCGATGGATTTTTAGATTCCCTCTTCGCACTCTTCTCCTTGATTTTTTTTGCTGCTTTGTACGAATTTTTGATTAATTGGGAAATGATTCAGCTCCGATTGTTTTAGATACGAGATCTGACTTTCGCGATTTGTTGAAATCTATTTGGTTAGTCAGAAAACCCGAGAGAGAGAGAGAAAAAGTTCATATTTTGTTTGTTTCTAGGGTTTTTGGATTCTCTAGTGAGATTTTTTTAGCTAAGAGATCATTAACGTCGTTCTCTTGATTTCTTTCTTCAAACACATGGAGAAATCGAAGCTAGGGTTCCTATGTTATTTTCCTTCTTTTCAGTGAGAAAATTTTCGTGTTCAGAACTTATGGGTCTTGTTGGTAAGAATTTTGACTAGATCTTCATTTCCGATGAATATTTTTCTGTGATCGTCTTTTGGGGACTCTTATTATAACGTACGCATAGAAGTTGAAGCTAGTTATGTGAAAAACTAGTGTTAAAATTAAAAAGGATATCTTGCATTCTAATCTGTTCATTGCTCTGGCTATAAGCTGAATTATGTTTCCATAAGTTGGGTAGATTATGTGCAGAGGCTAAAGCTAGATGCCGCCAAGAGCATGTCATTGATTGTCTGAAGATGTAATGTGACGGCATTGTGTGTTTGCTACAGTATGAATTTGGCCTGAGTTGTTTAATTCATCTCTAGGTTTCAAGAATCACAATGGAAGGAAGCGGTGGTGGTGAAAGTGGTTCGATGGCCACGCCTGTACAAAAGCGAGCACATGAGGCATGGAGGGTTTACAAATATTATCTGGACAAGACTACACCTCATTCAACTTATAGGTGGATTGGAACACTTGTTGTCTTTCTTATCTACTGTTTGAGGGTTTACTCCATTCACGGATTCTACATCATCTCCTATGGTCTTGGAATCTACCTCCTGAATCTGCTTATCGGCTTCTTGTCGCCTCTGGTTGATCCTGAGCTCGAGTCCTCTGATGGAGCTTCTCTGCCTACTCGAGGTTCTGATGAGTTCAAGCCATTTATCCGCCGACTTCCCGAGTTTAAATTCTGGTACCCTCTTGCTTATGCTATCAATGCCACTTTTGGATTATCTTGAATGCATATCATGTCTTCTTGTTCAGTCAGATTCAAAATTCTATTAGCATTCAGGTGGTTCACCATATGCCATCTTCATTAGCTTATTGATGACGATGTGATTAAATCTGTTGCAGGTACTCCATGACTAAGGCATTCTGCATAGCTTTTCTCATGACTTTCTTCTCGGTCTTTGATGTTCCCGTCTTCTGGCCTATACTACTTTGCTACTGGATCGTTCTCTTTGTCCTCACCATGAGACGCCAAATCTCTCACATGATCAAGCACAAGTACATTCCTTTCAGCATCGGAAAACAGGTAACTTTTTCCACAACTTTGATAGTAACAAAAAAAAACCATTTCATCCATCGGAATCTTGGTACCTTTTTTGTGAGTCTATTGAATCCTGCACATTCATAGTGACAGAGTTTGAGATCAAAGTTGCTAATTTATCACAAATGTTTGATCTGTGTGGCAGAAATATAGTGGCCGAAGATCTTCTGCGAGCAGCGGCGCCTCTCGTGCTGATTGATTCCGTCGGTTAGTCACATGTCTTCAGAGGAAGAATGAAAAAAAGGAAAAGATGGGTTTTAAACCGTTTTGGATGTTTTGTAGTGACGAATTTAATCAAAAATTCTAGTATTATTATGCTTCTACAAGGAAAGAAGAAGGAAACAAAACGGTGGTCTAGTTTAATTTGGGTTTTGTTGTTGCAGGAAAATTGTTATTTGTTAGTTCTCTTTAATCTCCAGTACTTCTGTTGTAAATATGATTTATTTTTATTTCAAAAAAATTCATTTCTTTTTTTCTTCTTTTCAATAAGTTTCATTTGTTTTAATCAAATTCTACAAAGCTCACGTATTGGTCTGTCGAATCTTTCTCCACAGTCGATGAAATGTCCTTTTATGATAAGGAAGAAATCATTTGATGGTCGGAGCCCTGATAAAAGAAAAAATAAATTACTTGGTGGTCACAGAAATTCTTTAACAAATTACTTTGAGTTTTTATATTCACATATATGTTTTTAATAGTTATAATACAAATAATACTACATTACCCGTAACTAATTACAATCAATATTTATAAAGGATTTATACGATAATAAAAAGAACAAGACTAATATATGAACAAATTGATGGAATTATTTAGTTTATCGTCAGTTAATTTATTATGGGTTTGGTTTGGGAGCATTCTTGAAGTGAGAAGGCGCAGGTCGGAGCCAGTCTTTGCCGCCGATAAAGTCTTTGCTCAAGAAGACGGCAGCTTCGTCGTAGGATAATTGTTTTGACCATTTTACCCTTGGTCCCCTGTCTGCTCCGGGACCGTAACATTTGTATTCACCATAATAAACGGTACTGCACAATGAAGAACAAAAATTAATATTAGTAACCAATATCATCAGTCAAAAATATTTCATCAAAAAAGTTTATAAATTTCAAATAATTTAGTACTTTTCTTTGCTGGAGTCTCCCCATTCGTTCCATCCTTGAGGTGCGACAACATCGGAGAAGAAGGAATAAGCAAAGACAACCCTAGAATAAGCTCCCCATGGTCTTCCCAAAAACGTGGAACCCGAACCGGTTAGCTTGCATCCCAAGAATGTAAACCCTGATTTCTCCGACGCCGACGATCTCATTTGCGCCGTTATCGACCCATTGTTCGGCGACAACGAGTGTAGATGACACCTCTACAAAATTCAAATCAAACCCACAAAATAGTTTAGTTAGAGATCATAATGTATTTAGCTAAAATATATCTGCATGTTATTCGATTATTTGAATATTCTGTTATATATATTTCATTATTCATTTGACATACCAAATTAAGCTTATAGATTATTCTATGCTAGAAAGATACCAAAAGTTTAACTCTATCAATAAATCTAACATGTATTCCTCTAGCAGCTGGTCATGTAGATATCAAACCGGAAAATGGAATAAAACTTTAGGAATGAGTACAGAAAAAAAAAAGGTTTAATTAAAGTACGAGATTATATCTCTATTGTAATGAAATTAATCTATGCATGTAAAACGAGTAAGTAATTACTTCATAGAGAGAAGAAGCGCTTCCACAGATGAAATCGGTGGCTCCTTCAATATAGCAGTTCTTGAAGTAATGATTCCCATTGTCATCAAGAAGAGTGTCTTGGTATGAGGTTATCACGCAACCGTAGAACGCTGCATTATCCGCTGCCACCCGCAGCGCAACCGCCTGTCCCGTTGTTCCAAACCTATTCTACTTACAACAAAACATCAAAGCACCTCAAGATCCTTAGTTTGTTGTTTCCGAATGTTGTTTTATTATTCGCATTAATTACGACACGTTTAATATCACCTTTGGTGTATGATAAACTTAAAACACTATCGCTTAATTAGCAAAAATGAAATAATGGTCCCATCGAAATTATGATGTTTTGGTACTCGATATTGAAATTGCAATAATTAAAATATGCATATATACGATGAATATATGATGAAGAAGACTAACCTGAATAGTGAGAAATCGGCAAACGAAATCGGAGCCGAAGATTGTGAGAGTGGGTGATTCCAAAATGTCTTCACCATCGCTCCATACGAGAATTGTGTTGGAAGCTTGTGTTCCACTCAACGTTATGTAGGGTTTATCCGCAGGAATCACCACTTTTTCTCTGATTCATTTTCTATAGTTAGAATCGCAAAGCAGCATTGAAAAACTAGTTTATCATGGGATCTGATAAAGCATATAACTATCTAGTCATCACTAAAATCTGTGTTTGAGAAAACGAATTTATAAATAAAAGTAGTATATATTTTCCCAAAACAAAAATAGTATATATAGGTCCAAGTCTAGCTAGTACCAAATAGCTAGCTGATAAAAGACAACCCTATCAACAAAACATTTACACAGAAAACAAATAATTAAAATACCAAATAATTCTATATCAAAATTAAGAATACCAAATTTGTAAAGCCTAAACCCTAAACTCCGAATTCTGAATCCCAAATCATAAAAGATATGAATGTTAACCCTAAACCATAAATAATAGTCCCTAACCTTTATAACTTTATCTCTAACTATAAAATATAAACAAAATAATATATTTTCTGAATTTCAAACGATTCAGTTTATGTAAAAAAGAAAAAAAAAATAGATGTTTTTCCCAAGTACGTAACCGTATAGAGTGTATATATATAAGAAAACTGTTGTGTACCGGTAAGTTCCAGGCTTAACCCAAATGAAATAGAGTTGAGAGTTGTTTAGATTAGGAGGGATAGATTCAATTGCTTCTTGAATCTTAATGAAATCTCCTTTGCCCGATTGATCAACTCTTATTAAAATTGCAGTCGAAAAATCAATTGAAGACAAAGAAGAAGAAGCCATGGATGAAGATGTGACTGAAGAGAGAATGAAAATATTGATGACTATGATTTGATAATAATTAGCAATATTATGCTTAGACTTCGATTTATAAACACCCATCTCGGCCATAGCACATGTGAGATTTCACGTCTTGGCGATTGTGCAGAGGACAAACAAAAAAAAACAAATACAAAATAGAAATCAAGAATTGAAAATCGATGAATCCAATTGATTAAGCAAGAGTGTGAGAATTAAAATTTATAAAAGTTTCGTTTATACATAAAGGAGATTTATATGTATCAATGGGTTGACTAAAAGTCGGATGACGTGGTGGGAGTTGGTCAGCGGCCGATTTCTTATGATCGAAGTTGAAAGATTATATTTTCTTCTCAATAAGATTTGTTATATCAGATTCAAATTTTAAAGTCTAAGATACAAAATTCAATAGACACTAGACGAACTTATCTCGATAAGAATCTACGCACTTTATCTACATGCATGAATATTTTATGTACGATTATGCTTATACCGTGGTTTCATTAGGAAAACAAAACCAACACTCGCAAGTAAGCTGCTTGAAGTTCGGTTTACAATACGCAAAATGTTCCCAAAAGTTTATATTGCCATGCATACCCAACGATTAGTTGCTTGCTCCATATAAGTGATAAGGTTATTCTTTCCTTCCTTTTTTTTTTAATGGCTCACTCTTTGAGATTCATGTAGCACAAATACGATTTTATGTATTATATATTTTGGTTCCTTAATAGAAGTTATATAACATATATTAAAAAAAGAGATTTTAAAAGTTCATTTAACTAGATAATACTTTAGATATACTTAACGTGTTAGGTTGGCGGCTTGCATGCTTCCCGCACTAGTATTAGGTTATGAGCAATCATAAAGAGACCTATAATGCGTACCTATGTATAATTGGAAAAGAAAAAAAAAATCTGTATACAGAGCAGTGTTCGGATATTACCTTATAATAATGTCTATATTCCTTCAAACTTAATTTCTTTAAAAAATTGATGTTGGAAATAGCTTATTACCTATTCCTTTAAAAAATAAATATATACACATCAAAGCATAATCAAAGTCAAAGGCCATCTTCTTTTAGATATCCACGTACAAGACGACACAATTGAATCACTGAAAAAAGGCGAACAAAGGTCAAAAAGCTCAACGGATTTTTGGTTACTACTTGGATTATGCTTTTAGGGTATCAATTTACTATTTTACTTTAATAAGCTAATAAGCTATATCAAAGAAAGAAAGATAATAAGCTATATATCAAACCCGTTCGACCAAAAATAAAGAAAATAAAATAAATAAGCTATTTCAAACATCAATTTTTAAAAGATATTAACTCTAGAAGAAGAGATTACCAAAGTTCCAATCTTTAAGGTCGCATTAAATTCGTCCAATTTAATCCGTTATGCAGCATGTTAAAATATTAATCGGGTTTAACAGGCCGGTCAAAAAAAAAAAGCCGTTACTAAACCGGAGACACGTATTATTATTTCTTCTGGAAAGCCGCCGACAAGAATCACTGGCATGACCCAAAAAAATCAAAATCAAACCAATAGTCTCTACACGCAACTTTCTTTAAAATCCAAAAAATCAATATCTCGATCCATTGAAACCGCGAAGACCCAGAACCCGAAATCGAAAAACCCATAAATCGAAAGTGAAAAAATGGAGCCTTTGATGGAAGATGCAGAGTACAGTGTCAGGGAAGTCGTTTTGCCGTCGTTGATCCCGGTGGTGCCGGAGCCGGAGCTAGAGAGAGAGAGCGGAGAGAGAAGAAGAGGGAGAGACGTAATCTTAGCCGTTGATCATGGTCCCAACAGCAAACACGCCTTTGATTGGGCTCTCGTTCATTTCTGTCGCCTCGCAGATACTCTTCACCTTGTCCACGCCGTCTCAAGTTCGTCGTTCTCCCTAATTCCACATCCTCGCTTTTGAATCGTAGATAGTTTCGTTTTCCGTATTCATTTGCAGTTCCAGATCTCAAATCGGAGATTTTCTTCTAAGGCTGGTTTTTTAATTTTCCTCATAGGTGTTAAGAACGACGTTGTGTACGAGACGAGCCAGGCCCTGATGGAGAAACTCGCTGTTGAGGCGTTTCAAGTTGCCATGGTAACCACTCTCTCTTTTGTGTTGCCTTATAATGTTTGGAGAAGAAACTGTTTCTTGATTGCAAAGTTAGGGTCTTAGAATCTCCAATACAATCAGGTGGCTATAGTTACAAACAGTATGTAAATATGTAATATTGGAGCTTAGAAGCGAAATTTCAGGAGAATCTTATGTATCTGTTGTCGCATTTGCTATCAACTACGTAAGTGCAAAATATCTGGTGCGTTTTGTGTGAAGACATTGTGATTTAAGCTTGATACTGAATTGTTATGTTTAGGTGAAGAGTGTGGCTCGTGTTGTTGAAGGCGAGGCTGGTAGTGTAATCTGCAAGGAAGCAGAGAGAGTGAAGCCAGCGGCTGTAATTATGGGTACACGAGGACGGAGCTTAGTAAGAAGGTTAGATATTATTAAAGATGACTAATATACTAGCTGTGATCTAAATGTCTTGATGTTTCTTGCTTTCTTGATTCGATGATTAACCTTTTGGATTATGCAGTATGCTACAGGGGAGCGTAAGCGAGTATTGTTTCCACAATTGCAAATCCGCTCCCGTCATAATCGTTCCAGGGAAAGGTAACATTACTATATACAATCAATCATCGTAAACTCGAGTGATTTTCAAAGTCGTTTGCATTAAACGTAAACCTACATGTGTTGTAAATGCAGAAGCTGGAGATGAATCGATTGTAGATTGGACACAATCAGGAGATCCAAAACCTTGAAGAAAAAGATTTAAAGTCTTTGTACAAGTGTTTCCACGAACAAAGGCTGTTTGTTTGTTTATCTTTCTCTGTAGTTAAAGTCTTTGTTTCGTCATGTTCGTATCTCTTTGGGGTTCTTCTTCTTCTTCATCTGTGTGTGCGTGTATGTGTTCTGATTTGGGTTTTGTAGTTTCAACTTTTCCAGTTTGTGTATAAAAACACTTGCTCAAGAATGAAGTTATCATCATTTTATGTGTGTACGAATAATCGAACTGTGAGATTAGTCTTGCAAATTCATCCAGGAACCTTCTTCTCTGTTTCCACCAGAAATTATTAATTTACATTTTCGATCTGAAATTTGAGGGAAATCATTATTGGTGCTCTGTTCTGAAATGTTCTTTTAGGCATTTAATCGAGCACTTGGCGTTTCCTTGTGAACGGAGACAAGTTTTCAAGCATGGCGGAATTCGGAGAGCTCGAAGCTCAAGATGGTGTTAGAATGCCATGGAACATTATCCCCGTTGGAACGAAGAAGGAACAATCGATCGACTCCGAAATCCCAGTTTCCGCCATTTACACACCTCTCAAACCTCTTCGCTCCTCCACCGATCACTCCTTTCTTCTCCCTTACTCTCCTCTCCGTTGCCGGACTTGTCGCTCCGTCTTAAACCCTTACTCCGTCGTCGATTTCTCTGCTTGCATTTGGGGTTGTCCTTTCTGCTTCAATCGCAATCCCTTCCCGTCGAGTTACTCCTCAATCGCCGATAACAATCTCCCTCCTGAGCTTTTTCCTCACTGCACAACCGTCGAGTATCTCTGCGATTCCTTCTCTTCTCCTTCTCCTCCTGTTTTCCTGTTCGTCGTTGACACTTGCCTGATCTCTGAAGAGCTCGATTTCCTCAAATCGTCTCTCTTCCAAGCTCTGGATCTCCTCCCCGATACATCCATCGTCGGCCTCATTACTTTCGATTCGTTAGTCCGCGTCTACGAGCTCGGATTCACACACTGCACCAAATCCTACTTCTTCCATGGAAACAAAGACTGTACCAAAGATCAGCTCTTGGATCAGTTGAGTTTCTTCGTCAAGAACCCTAAACCTTCTTCCGGTGTCATCGCCGGTGCTCGAGATGGTCTATCCTCCGACGACATTTCACGGTTTCTGTTACCAGCCTCCGATTGCCAGTTTACTCTTCACGCTGTCCGTAAATTTCACTGCCTTTTGACTAATCTTCTCTTAACTTCAACTTTGTGTGTACTGTTCATTAGCTAACTTCAGTTGCTTCCTGTTTTTAGGTTCTTGAGGAGCTGGGAAACAATCCTTGGCCCGTTGCAGCTGATCACCGTCCTGCCAGGTGCACCGGTGTTGCCCTCCGTATCGCTGCTGGTCTCTTAGGAGCTTGCTTTCCTGGCTCTGCTGCTAGAATCATGGCTTTTATAGGTGGACCTTCCACTCAAGGCCCTGGAGCTGTAAGTCCCTTCTCCTTTCATTATTCTCTGTTGGAATCTTGGTGCTAGCTGATGATCTTCCTATGAGTGGTTCTGCTAGATTGTATCTCGGGAGCTTTCTGAACCAATTCGTTCTCATAAGGACATTGATAAAGATTCTGCTCCATATTATCACAAAGCTGTAGATTTCTATGAGACGCTTGCGAAGCAACTTGTTCATCAAGGCCATATTCTTGATGTTTTTGCGAGTTCTGTTGATCAGGTGATTTGGATGGAGAAGTTGGTTCGTAGTGTCTTTCTTGTTTCGTAGCTACGTTTTTAATTTGTTCTGTGCATCGCTAGGTTGGCATTGCTGAGCTAAAAGTTGCAGTTGAGCAGACTGGTGGGTGTGTGGTGCTTGCTGAAAGTTTTGGCCATTCGGTATTTAGGGATTCTCTTAAGCGGGTATTTCAGTCAGGTGAAAATGATCTAGGCTTGTCCTCATGGTAATGGCTTACCTAACTTTCATGTATGTTTTCTTTATCGACGATGAACAATTTCTTGTCTGCTATGTTCATCTTTAGTGAGTTGTTTCTAATAATTTGTTTCTTTCTTACAGTGGTATATTTGAAATCAACTGCTCAAAGGATGTCAAAGTTCAGGGAATTATTGGCCCTTGCGCATCTCTCGAAAAGGTATCATTCAAAAGTGTGAAGGAGTCTATTTTTCCTTGAGCTCTTTGTGATCAATAACTTTACTTTCTGATGATCGTTTCCAGAAAGGACCGTTATGCTCTGACACTGGCATCGGTCAGGGGCACACAAGCGCCTGGAAGATGTGTGGACTTGATAAAAACACTTCCATATGTTTGGTTTTTGAAATTGCCAAAAGGGAGACCACTGATGTCGTTTTGCAGTCGCAGAGCAATCAGTTTTACTTCCAGTTTTTAACATAGTAAGGGATTTGTAATTTTTGCATCTAGATTCATTGTATCAAGCTATAGATGGAGAGGTGGGCACACTTTGTGATAACAACAATCATGTTTCTGCAGTTATCAGCACTCAACTGGTCAAACAAGACTCAGAGTTACAACTCTTTCAAGAAGATGGGTAATGGGAACTGCAAGCTTACAGGCGAGTTTCGAGTCGTATGTTGAGAATATATTGTCTTAAATAGATAAGTCCTGGATGAAATTGGGATAGTATGATCAGTGGTTGTGTTAATATTGATGAGGACTGAGTTGCTACGCCATGTAAGATTGTGAAACTTTATGGCTTATTTCAAAATATGTTCTTGTCAAGCGAATTAGTATCCATTCTAGATAGTGATAAGCCATGTTTGAGAAATCTTCCGTGGTTTTGTACATGGCTAGACTGATCCTGTTTCTATTTGCATTAAACTATGGACTCTTAACTATTCCTCCAAAATTGCTTTGTGAAGTATAGGAGTTGGCTAATGGTTTTGACCAAGAAGCAGCTGCCGTAGTCATGGCACGACTTATTTCTTTCAAAATGGAGACTCAGGTACTCGTTGCTAGTTAGATTTCTTAAGCTGAATATCTGCTAGTTAGAACATATCATAATTTAGTGTTGCTTAGGTTTCTTACTTCATCTTTAACAGCCTGAGTTTAATCCCCAAAGGTGGGCCGATAAAGCTTTGATAAATCTATGCTCACGGTTCGGAGATTACCAAAAGGGCAATCCATCTTCATTTAGCGTACCTTCTCAGTTATCGATTTTCCCGCAGTTTGTGTTTCACTTGCGTCGATCTCAGTTTGTCCAGGTACTTGTTTTCACTGTCCATTTATGCATGTGAGACTTAAGGTTATTGGAACAATCTCTAACTCGAATTGAATTCTATCTTTTTTTGGGGTAACTTTGGCTTTCCATGTTGTAGGTCTTTAACAACAGCCCGGACGAGACGGCATATTTTCGAATGATTTTGAACAGAGAGAACGTTTCTAACTCAATCGTGATGATTCAACCTTCACTGGTTTCATTCTCATTCCATTCACCACCAGAACCAATTCTACTTGATGTGTCAGCCATTGCAGCTGACAGAATCCTACTGTTGGATTCATACTTCACACTCGTAATATTTCACGGTGTTACAATCGCCCAATGGCGAAAAGCTGGATACCAAAATCAACCTGAACACCAGGTATTATCTCATCCATCATCTGGAAAAAGAAGATGATAAAAGTTGGTGAAAGTCTGATTTTCAAGAAACTTGTCTTCTCTGTGTCAGGCATTTGTGCATCTGTTACAGTCACCTCGTGACTGTGCAGACACAATTATCAACGAAAGGTTTCCCACACCACGTACTGTCATATGCGATCAGTATGGTTCACAGGTACAATCTTCAAATTTGCTCATTCTTCTATTTTCCGACCAGATTCAGCAAAAAATCCTGGGCTACGTTAGAGTTTCCGCTAGATTGGATGTAGTAACTGATCCTGAGTAGTAAAAGCAGCTCATGTTTTTCTTCTTCAGTACAAAAGAGATATTGATTGATTGCTTGCTAATGTTGTAATTGGTTCTTGCGCTTGCTTCTTGCAGGCTCGTTTTCTTCTAGCAAAACTGAATCCTTGTGATGGCAATGCTCCTTTTTCCGGGGAGAGTAATGTTTTCACAGATGATGTTAGCTTGTCTGTGTTTCTTGATCATCTTAGACGACTTATTGTGCAGTAAGAGCCTCTTTATTCGTACAGATTGTTTTGTATGTTTTTTAATAGAGATAGAAAAATATTTGTATAAACAGAAAAAAAAAAAAAAAACCTTATCGAAAGGTAAGGGGTCAAAATTGAATTCAGAACAATGTTAACTTGATATGCATATGTACATACATTTCAATACGACGATTACGTCAGGGTAGTTTTGTACATGCAAAAACTCAAGGGGTCAAAACTTGAAGAAAAAAAGTTGGAAGAAACGGTCCGATCAGACTGGGCCTTGGCCCACTATATAGAGACCTTCCGTTGAACTGAAAGGAAAACGCAGCGTTTAATGACTTGATCGCCAAGTTCGCTTTGCGTGTTGTACCCGCAGGTGATTTTTACCGGAAAAGGTGTATATATATATATACACACATCAGCTCTCAGCTTGCAGAGAAAGGAAATTGCAAAGAGAGTTTGCAGAGAAAGCAAATAGATAGAAGAAGAAGAAGCGAAAGAGAAACACAACCAACGATTCAGGTACATTCTTAGTTTCCATTCTCTTCATTAAATTTCTCTCTAGTTGTGATCAAGAGAGGAGTAATTACTGATACTAGCTAGTTGTTGTTTACGAATTATCTGAATCATCATCAAAGTACTATGTTTTGATTAGTCCCGAGTTGTGTTTTGGATTTGCGTTAAATTGAAAGATTGTACTCTGTGAGGAATTTGGTCGAACATTTAGTGGGTATCATGCTTATAGCAATCGTTGTGTAACTGCGTTTATCTTTGGATTTGCTTTCGCTTCTATTGAACAATGATGTTTTCTGGGTTTCACTTTTAAGTAAATGTTTCTTTTCTTCTTCAGGAGGTTGATTGAACACTACACCTGTTAAATTTTGGTTGTTGAGTACTCAATTGGCCTTTGGTTTTTTAATATTTTTGATATTTTTGATAAGTGATGTTTGTGAGATTTTAGGGTTAGCAAAATGTATATTCTTTGCTCTTGAGGCTTTTTGGTCTTCATGATTTCAGATTTTCTTTGTGTTAAGAGACTTCTTTGTTTGTTTGTTTTAGGAAGAAGAACAAATGGATACTCAGAGCATTAAAACCGAAAACCAGCCAAAACCTGCAGTTTCGACATCTTGCAGGAAGCATGTGAAGGATGATAATGCAACTTTCCTTGCAAACCTCAAGGAACACTTCAACGAATTTGTCAATGCCTCAATGGATGAACACAAGACTTGCTTCAAAAACACCATGGACAAGGTTTTTTTTCTCAAATTCTCTCTTATCTCCTCAGACTCACATTCTTTGTCATATTCATCTATCACATTAACGATCTTATGAATATCTGTCTAATGCTATTGGTTATTTTTTAGTGTTAAACTGTCTCTTAAACGTATCTTGTTCCTTTGTCTAGATAATGGGGAGGTCGAATGCAGTTGAAGAGAAGAAGGTTGAGTCTACGGAAGTCAAGATTCAGGCGCCTCTTCAGGCAGCAGATTCATCTTAAAAGTTCTCAACTTGTAGTTGGCTTTTAACCAAAAAAAAAAAAAATTAATCCTATTTTTCTTGTTTAACATTAGAAGTTGCAGAACAAGTTTCTATGATGTGCAAAAAATATCTTCAAGTGTTTGGGTGTTAATAATATCTTCGTAAAACCCCGCTTTTTGGTTTTTTTTTTTATTTTTTATTTTTTTGACTTCTTGATTGCCAATCTTAAATCATAAAGGCAATGGCATGAAGAACTATCTTATACTTGTTGCACTTTTAAAATTAGACTAGATTTTATTTTGTTTTAATCAAAATTTATAATTTAGTTTATGTTTTCTTTATAAATATAATTTTTTAATAAGTGATGTAAAAAAAATTTGTGTTTAGATATATATTATTTTAAGTATTATTATGACCACCATGATCATAAAAACATAATTTTAACCCAGTTATTTTATTAATCAAAAAGTGACCATTATTATAAAAATATATTTCTAACTCGTTCATTTTATTAATCTGAAAAAGGATTATGAAACCATAATTCTAACCCGCCCGTTTATACTATTTTAGAATAGAAATATTTACTAATTTTAAAATAATTTTCTCTTAATATCTTGCATGCTTTGATAACCTAACCCGAATAAAACCATAATTATAAAACTTATCCTATCAAATTATTATATAATATTAATATTTATCTATTTTTAATATGTGAAATTTTAATCTGATAGAATATGATTAAAAAATATAATAAAATATTTATCAATTATATATGTTATTCGGAAAATCTTACTTAAATTTCAAATGTTAAACTAAATCTAACCTATATTTAAGGAAGTCTATTTAAATTAATATCTATAGATTATAGATATATCCTATATTTAAGAAAATTTTTAGTTATTTAAATTAATATTTAATTTTCGGAATTAAATTTATATATATAAAAATATTTTTTTAAAAAAAAATTTTTGGAAACAAACGATAAAAGTGTTTCTGTTTTAATATAATAGATAAATATGTATGTTTAATTCTCTATATTTTACAAACATGCATACAGTAATACCCAGACATACGTATATCGCCGTGGACACAAATTCGTCTATACGTACGATACCGTATAGTATCTGCGTTTCATAATTGCACCACGTGACCTACTTTGTCGAGTTCGCGCTCATTTTTTAATACAAAAACGATAAGTATTTGAAAATTCCTAAATTTAAATAAGAAAAGCTAAACACTCGATCGATTATGCAAGGTCGCGATCAGAATTGCAGATATTTCGAGGTGAGTTCGTCTCGTCTCGTGACCAAACCAATTATCAACATTTACATTGAATAAAAAATACGATATTTTCTAAGAACCTTAAATAGAGATTGGTTGGTTTGGTTCGTAAACTTCGAGAATTACTTCTTGTCCGATTCTGATGTCTTCTCCATTATTGGATTCTCCGTAATCTATATTTTATTGGCTTATGACCTTTGGATTATTCCACAATGAAGAAAGAACCAACATATAGTGATTGGATTGATTGATTCGTTGATTTCGAGGTTATTTTTTCTCCTCATGATCCGTGACCTTTAATCCTTGGAATTTATTATTCGTTTCTGCATATTCATTAATAGACAATGGGATTTTTCCATTAAGAAAAACCAATAAAAATACAGATTGTTTTTTTGGTGGATTCGAGAGGGCCATTTTCTCCTAGCTAGATAGTAACTTCTAAGCTTGCGTGGGAAACATGAGAAATAGCAATACAAAAACTTTAATTCGTCAGACTTTTGTTGAAACACTGACAAGAACACAAACTGATGATCTGCGTGATTCTCATTTTTTATTTTTGACCACCATACGTTTTGGTGCTTGTTGTTTCACTGCAACCTCATGCTTCTCATCCTGCAAAAACAAGTTAAGAGATTTGAGAATCTTGTTTATTTGCATGTCGAAGGAATGTAAAAGAGAAAATCATTGAAATTGTAGAAAGCTCTGTATTTTTTTGTTTGGTTTCTTGATGAGGGTTTAGGGTTTAGTTTAATTTTGTTTCTGGAAGTTTCTTGGGCAAGATGTGGGAATCATGACTTAATGATATTTAGATACCGTAATACTAAGAGAAGAAAGTATAACAAGGAATGATTCTAGGCATCTTTTTGTGGGGGCTTTTCAATGGTTATTTCAAAGCCTGAGAAGAAAACACTTGGCAGATTTAGAGACTCCCATTGTTTAACATGAGAATCTTTGTAAAGTATACAGCTTTATTTTGAAACAGACATGCCCTTCTTTTTTCTTTTTATGTTTGATTTGGTCTGTCTTGTCATGATATACAAATATCTTCATAGTGGGCTATTATATATGGATAACCAAAGCTGATTAATTATAATTAGCATAAAAATGTGTGTTAAACAATACCTCTTTTCCTCATCACGCAGCCTGCCTTTGGTGCTGCCTCCATTACTTTTGTAGTCAGGGAATGGTACGTGTCCATTCTCAATGCTCTCGATGTCACGCACGAGAAGGTCATATTGTCTCTTAGCTTCTTCCGGTGTTTTGCCACCAACAGCTCTAGCAACATTGTACCAACGGTCAGGGGTGTCTTGGTCATAGGTTGCTAGAGCACGCTCAAAGGCTTTGTTCTGCTTAACAGTCCATGAGCCAGAGCCATAAGAAGACATTGTGTTTGATGCCATTGTGGGAAAAAAAGAAGAGTGTTTCTTTTGTGTAATAACTTATAAGAAATGATGGTATGTTGCACAGATGTCGCAGAGTCCTTGCTCTTTATAAAGCGAGGTTGAGGTGGGGTATAGTGCCAGTTGTTAAAGATATCTTTGCTTGTCCAAAACAGATTGAATTTTTTAAGTCTTTTGTGGAGAATATTATCAAAAATTGTGGAGATCAGTATCAAAGATCCAAACTAATTACCCCTCAATCCACATTTGGCATATGATGCCCGATCGGTAGAGATATTTTTTTCCTATAAATGTTATAACTAATATGTTTACTTTTCTTTCCAATTAGTGTACTTATGATGTCATTCTCTAGATTAAGCTTGTAGTCAAAATTTTGGCCCTTTAACAAAACAAAACAAAACAAAAAATAGTCAGAAGAAACAGTTTAGGTGATGTATCAAAAAGTCTCTCTACCTTTGATAGTTTTGGTCATCTACTTCTTGGAACAGTCTGGTCTCTAGTCACAGAACAAAGCTCACGTACCGTGCCTGTAAGACGAGGAAAGTTTTAAGTCTTGGATAAAAGTTAGGGACAAGTCTCTGTTAACAGATGATTTTCACTGACTTATTAAGATTTTTGAAACATTGTGAGGATTAATTTGCATCCACAAAAACAAAACAAAAAAGTGGGCTTTACATATATTCTTCTTGAAGGAAAGTGGGGGCATGCAGAGCCATTACCTCGGGATACTCTCTGTCCTGAACACACCATATCAAGCTGTATAGATCTTCCGTACAATCAGTAGATATTTTTGTGTTTAAGAGAAAAAGGTCAACATTGTTTACCTACCTTATTTGTTTTATTTTCTTGGCCTGTTGGGTCCATCTCCTTGAAGTTAGGCAACTGTGTTTTTCTTGGTCATATGTTTTATAAATGTGATTCTTGGTCGTTAATTTGTTAAATATTCACCTATTTTCTTGCTGGATATTTAAATTTGTTTTCTGTTCTTTGGTGAATTTGGGGAGGAAGAAAATATTTACAGCTGCCTAACTCTTGCTGTGATTTGATAATATTTTTTTAGCTGTAACATTGTTGTTGTTGTTGTTGTTGGTTGTGGTGGTGAAATTGTATCCACTCTTTATGAGAGCCCATTATGATAATGGTTTGTTGTCGTATTATCAGCACTTTTGTTTCAAAATGATCAGTTAATTACCTTGTTTGGTAAGAATCCAGGCTTGGGATGGGCAAAAATATTTTTGTCCTGAAACTAAATTAGGATGCTTAACTAGGCCAGATTGTTTCATTGCTTGTTTTTAATGTTCTTTTACAACCTAAAAAAGTCACATCAAATAATGCTTAATTTATTAATAGGAGTATGGTCAGCAAAAAACAAAAAATTATAAATGGTCCATTTGTCGTTTAATTTTAACTCAGGAAGGATAGCATTTGTTTCATTCTTGAAAGATTTGTAGATTTTCCTTTCTTGCAACACAGGTTGTTCATATATGATCCGCTTTTGATTTTAAGTCAAAACATAGTTTTTCTTGGGTAAAAAAGTCAAAATATAGTTGATCCATTGGTTTAGAGTCTCAATCTTATCCTCTCTCGGAAATAGGTGCTATGGGAGATGGAAGAACATAATTTAATTTGCTCTCTTTCTGGATATATGTCAATATAAGCCCTTATAACATCTTTTCTTTTTGTGTATCAAAAATATCCACGTTTATATTTTGATATCTAGTTATGATTATCTAAGTTTCATGGTAGGCGCGAAACTTCTTAAAGGAAAACTTTAAACCGGAAAGAAATCTTAATAACAATGAGGCTTTTTTGTCACAATATATTCCAAAGATAATATTTTGCAAGTTGCCAAGAAATTCTGCAAGTAGGCATTGCACTACTGATATTCTCATTGTCACTATTCTTCAAAACCGACTCTCTTGCCTAGGTATTAAAATGGTAAACGAAATACATTAATTTGGACCTCAGCTTTTGGTAAATTCTTTAGCTGTAAAAAAAAAAGGGATACTTGTGAGTGAAGGTAACAGAAAAATGGTCAATTGGTTGTTTTGAGAAAGATGCATATTCTGCTTCTTACTTTCTCAGTATGAATAGTTACATCAGTAAAGATTTGAGGGTTTTATTCTTATATCTCAAATCTTGATTTTCACATCTCTTGATGTAGATACCAGCCCCAGTGATCATTGCTGAGAATTTACCCGGAGTAGCTTACAAGGAATCTGAATGAAAGGAAGGTAAAGATAGAGAATAAGCATTATTTCTTTTATTTGTTACAAAGTTTATGTTGAAATCTGGAATCCTTATCCCCAATCTAGCAAAAAAAAAAACAAGAAGTATTCTTATTCCTCTCCAAGTGGTTTGCTCCTTTTGCAACTTGGAGAACCCGAACATGCATGAAGTAATCACTTGTTCCTTTATAATGGAAGTTTCTGTAGCTCAGTTTGGGAAGTGTGTTCTAAAGTATCATTACACAAAACTTCAGGAACTTTCAACCTAGTGGTAGTGGTGAGATATTATTATCACCAAAAGAATGATCCCTTTACAAATTCGGATTCGGACAAACTTTACATAAAAGAAGGAAATGGCATTTTATCGCCAGAAATCCAAATAGAGCATTCCCATTGAAGGAAATAGTATCTATATAAACACAAGCCTGGTCCTAAACGGCCACAGTAGCATGTAATATTATATAGTAACGTAGAGATCTTTGCTGTACCTGTTTTTTGTTGTTTATTGGGAATCTTTGAATAAAGAACTTACGAAAATGGAGAATCTCCATGATCAGGGGTTTTCCATTGGTTAACAAGAGAATATACAGACCCGGACAAATGTTAATCTTTGCTTTTGAACAATTGATGCTAATCTTCGTCTTATATCTATCTGAGACAGGGTAAGTGGAAGCATGCATTATTAACAGCAGAGAATTGTGTTCTTGTGTTGCTTTTTTTTTTTTTTATCAGTAAACTGTTATTATTCGTGTTGATTTTCTGTTACCAAAAATTAGTAGCAATCTAGTACTGTTCATCAAAGTTTATAGAATAATTTGTTGCTGTTGCTGAACTCATCATACCTTTGTTCTATGTTTGATCTTGTATTTGCAGCGTAGTGCCGTAGACTCAATTTCTACTAAGCCCAAAGACCACAAAGAAAATGGTTCTCTTCTTTTGCTCTGTTTACCATAAGTTTTACAACACTAAACTCATTACTATAATTGAATCCTTTTTTATGTAATCTATAATCTATCTGTAATCTATCTGTAATCTATCTAATCTTCAAAGCCTATAGAAATCCAGGTTTCTTTTGTCCACTTAAGACGTCTATGTGTGACCAAACACATGTGTGATCCACCCTGCCCTCTAATTACAAGTATCAACTACTAGACCATAAATACTTTACTTATTACCATAGGTTACAAGTTTCAACTATTAGACCACAAATACTTGGCTATTACAAGGCTTGTAAATTAGAGGGCGGGACGTAAACTCTCAACGTTAAATTGCAATATTTGGATGATTACAAAAATACATTGACTATATTCTATATATGTTTCACTCTTATTCATGTAGTAAAGCTGCCTTTCAGTTCTTCTGAACTAATGCAATAAAGCAAACTTATACTGTATATATAAGATTTTTTTTAGTTAAAAAAATATCCAGCAGAACAATATGAATCTAAATGTTGTTAAACTATAAATTAACACGCACAATGTGAAGGGTAATATTTTTTAAAATGTTTTTAAATTTAATTTCAATTTTTTGTTAAATTAAAATTAGTGGTAAAAATCTTTTAATAAAAAATATAAATAAAAAAATTGGTGACAAATAGATAACAATATATATGTAAATATCACACAACCGATATTTACTTGTATATATATCTATCGAATATGAGTTTGAATTAGTTTTGTTATGCAGTTTAATTATTAGTAGTTTTAAATATGAAAGTGATATGATGTTAATATATATATATACTTATACACATACCAACATAGATTAGAATATATATATCCATAAAATAAAAATTTAATTTTGAATATTTTATTAGAGATCAAACTATCATATTTAATTAATGAATTCTATAACATGTGTTATATTATCTAAATGGACAAATCCATCTACTTAATTTATTTTGCAATATACTAAAATATTTTGAAAATATATTTCAAGTTTTTTTATATAAAAATAATTGAATTGTTTTTCAAAAATGATACTAATTAATTATGACAATGCAAATGAAAAATATTTTAAAAAGTATATAAATAGATTTTATATATATATTGATTATTATTTAAATAATAGAGTATATTTTAATATTTTAATAAGTAAAGAAACTAAATATATTATTGATTTATATCTATATATATTCAAAATAACTGTAAACTCTATATTTAACGATCTCTTACAGAAGAATATTTTAATTGAGCTTTCAATATTTATAAAGTTTATTTGTGTAATACTTTATAACTAAAAGTTTATTTAGATAATATCTTATGAATAAATGTTTATTTATGTAAAATATTTTGTAATATTTTATAAATAAATGTTTATTTATGTAAATGTCTACTCAAATAATAATATAGAGATATTTTTATTTTTGTATGATCATATCTATTCTATTAAAATAGAAGCACATTTAGTGCTTGTATCCAAATACTCATAAAGTTTTTTTTATAATATTTATTTTATTTTTATATTTAATTTCCGAAAATTAGTTATTAATTTAGAGATTTTTATATTTCCTAAAATCTAGGTCATCTTTAATTTAAATTTCAAATTATTAGAAATTTAATTAAATTTAGTTACAAAATTTGCATTCAAATTAATTTAAATTCAAAAAATTCAAAAAAAAATTATAATTAAATTTTATTACGAAAATTTAGATAATAATTTTAATACTTTAAAATTTCTTAAATACAGGAGAAATTTAATTTAAATTTTTAATTTAAATTTTTAATTTAAATAATATTTTTATAAAAATGCATAATAAATAAATATTTTATCATAATCAATTGGTCTAAAATATCAAATATTTGAGATTAATAAATATTTATATTATACAATAATATGATCGAGCTGATTAGAGTTATATATATATATATATATATAAAAATATATTTAAGGTCCATGAGTTAATTTATTAAAACATGTAAGATATTAAGATGATTTGAGACAATTAAACTAACAGGTTAGCGAGTTTTTATATATATATATATACATATATATATATATATTAATAGCGCAAATAATAAATAAATATCTTAGTATATTTTTTCATAATCAATTGGTCCAAATATTCTATATTAGTAAATATTTATAGGGTTATAAAATTATAATTATAATCTTATATGGGTTAGTTTGTCAAAATATATAAGATATTAAAAATGATTTAAGACAACTAAACGGATGGATTAGCAAATTCATAGATATATAGATTTTATGTGTAAATCTAAATTCACATAATAACAAAGTTTATAATTAACATTAGATCAATGTATACTTAATTAACGCATACTCTTATTCTACTAATATACAAATTTTACTGTTTAAAATTAAAATATGATAATAATATTTTGATTTAAAAAATAAATAACAAAAAAATTATATATAAACAAAAAAGATAAATGCAACTTATATTAGAAATAAAAAATAAAACATTCTCGTGCGGACGCACGAGGTTAAAATCTAATTTATTTTGTTTATAGATAAAAATAGTTAAAATATATTTTATGATGGAGAGTAATTAACTAATTATCAACATAACATGTGCTCCGGTTGTGAAACCCTAGATTATGTAAATTTATGCGAAATTCTTATGGGCCCTCTCGTCTTGGACATGTGACTAGCCCAGCGAGTTGCACTTAAAACCCCACCAAAAATTCATTTCGTTCCAAGAAAAATACATAGGGACTTTGTTAGTATACATTACAAAACCAACACAACAACCAGTCACTTTTATTTTATTTTCTTTTCCTAACTAGTCACTTGAAAAAAACAAAATGGTTGGTTGTAACTTTGTTCTTCTCCAAAATTCTATTACCACTTCCACTTGAAAAAAACAAAATAGTCCACTACTTTGTTGTTTCACAAATTGACCCTTCTATCAGTGAACGGATATTTAATAGACTATGTTATTTTGTCTGTCTAGACTCCAACGCTTTTTTGGTATTTGCAAATTTTTATTTATGATTCCGTAAATTTAGATGCCAACTTCAGATAAAGTATAGGGCCGAAAACGATTTACGCCGCTCCTGCTTGAATAGAAAATGCTTTCTTTTGTTTCCAATTAGTAATTTAGTAGTAGTGTTTGACCTCTTTACTTTTTAGCGTTGTATAGTTTAGTTCATCTATAGAACTTCTCTAGAGCCTCCAATCTCTTAAGGATATTTTTAGTGTAGCTTCAAAATTTATTTGTATAAAATAAACAGTTGCAAACAAAACGCGATAAAAGTGAGCAGTGGTGGATAAAAAACTAATCGATCAAGTAAAGCAACTTGAGCGTTTCAACAGGCCGACTATATTCCCGAATAATTCGAATTCTGATGTTAATGATTTTCGTCGATTTACTTGGGATTATTCAAAATTACGACATAAATGTATAACTGGATAAGAAATTGGCCAAGAAGTAATGAGCGAACGAAAGTGATTTAACATTACGTTTCCAGATATCAGATACCTAATCACGAACTGTCACATCCAAAATAGCAAAACCAGAAACAGAGAACCAAAGATACCACAACCAGAAACCATAAGCAGAACCAGAACCAGAGAACAGTCACAATCTCAAATCCTAATCTAATTACCAACCACCACCACCTCCGCCGCTTCCTCCATAACCACCACCTTCACCACCTCCGTATCCACCACCCTCGCGTCTGCCACCACCGTAGCTTCCGCCGCCACCACCTCCTCTTGAGGAGTATCCACCTCCACCACCAGAGTAACCACCCTCGCGTCTTCCGCCGCCACCTCCGTATCCACCGCCACCACCTCCGTAGCCACCGCCGCCGCTGCGGTATCCACCGCCACCACCACCACGGCCGCCTCCGCCACCGCTTCCACGTGACTGAGCCTCGTTCACAGTGATGCTGCGACCATCGAGCTCCTGTCCGTTCATTCCCTCAATGGCGTCTTTCATGGATTTCTCATCCTTGAAAGTGACGAATCCGAATCCCCTCGATCTTCCAGTCTCACGATCGTTAATGATCTGGAAACATAAAAACGAAACAGATCAGCCAAATAATCCAACACAGACGGACACACAAATCGAGCCAAAAAATTTCAAAAAGAAAACGATCGATCTCCGGGCTCATAAAAGCAGGAAGATGAACGTACCGATTGGGAAAAACAAGTAACAGAGTAACAAAGAACGAGAGAGAGAGCATGCATAGTAACAGTAATTCGAATCAAGTAACAGAGAAACACAGATCGGAACAGATCCGTCGAGGATCAGAATCATCGGAATCCCGGAGAGTCCGATCTCTGCGTGTAACGGACCTTGGAATCAATAACGTCGCCGTACTGAGAGAAGGCAGTCTCGAGAGCTCTGTCATCAGTGGCCCAAGCTAGGCCTCCAACGAAGCACCGGAACTCGACATCTGCGGACGCCATTGAATGAGAGAAATGATAGAGAAGATCTAAAAAAAGAGAAGTGGAGAGATCTGAGTGATGAGTGAGGGAGACGAAGAATCTCTTTATAATGGGGCTGAGATATTTAACCAAGGTTAGATATTTTCTAGGGTTAGAGTCGGTTTTTAATGAAATTTGGTTTAACTATGGTTAAGCGTGTGGTTTAAAATGGTGGTGGTTGGAGACACCTCACGTGACACTTTTTTGGATTAATGCGCAAATGGAAAGACGATGCAGGAAAAGATATTTTTTCTTTCCGCTTGTTCCAAGAAAAATATCTAGTCAGGTAGAAATATCTGCTAAATGAAATGACAAGTTTACCCCGTAAGTCTCATCTCGTATTCAGATCACTGAGCCGACTGACACTGGGCCGGAAATTTATTTTTGGACATAAGAGAAAAACCTAATTGGGTCAGAATCTTAGCCCAGAATTAATATTAGGCCGAAAATAAACTCAAAATATATATATTTGAAAAAAACAATTGTTGACAGTGGGTTTGAACCCACGCCCTTTCGGACAGGAACCTTAATCCTGCGCCTTAGACCAACTCGGCCATATCAACTTTGATGTTTTGTTATAGTAAATCTTCTTTTTTTTTTAATTTCCCCTTATTGTTGAACCTGAGACATTATTCCCCTTTAATTCTTCTGAAGAATCTGAAGAATCAAAACTCGAAAGTCTTTCCCAAACCAAGCTTCTGAAAGTTCATTCCCTTAATGTGATATATGTCTTCTTGGGTACAATAATCAAAAGGAACACTTTGATTTTAATATCAAACGAAAATAGAGCATGCTATGATTAAGAAGCAAGTCTTCAGAGGTGCATGCATTGACCCAAAATTTAGATTTGAATCCCATTATTATTTTCAATCTAGTAAAACTAACTTCTGAATTTGTTTGGCTCATGCAAAAATCTATCATATTTCTAATATTCACATGGAAGACTAGGGTTTTAACTATTAAGTATCGATTATCTTCTAAATTATCAGTCTCGAATTAATAAAATTCCTCTTCATTCCTTAAAAATATATCATTTATATGGAATTTATTTATATACATTCCTTTTGTTCCTCATAAAATACACTATTTATAAAAAAAAAATTTTTTACACACTATTCCTTATCATTTTTTTATTTTTAGGAAATTATAGAACAAAAATATTCATAACCAAATTTAACAAAAAACAATAAGATATTATGTATCTTCATTCCCTTCCTATTCATTCCTATTATGTTTTTATAATTGCCAATTAAAGTCTAAAGTATTAACTATTTAAGTATCGATTATCTTCTAAACTACCAGTCCGAACTATAAAATTATTTCACTCATAGAGACATGTTTGAAACAATTTATATATTACACTATTGTACTTACATAAACATGGATCTACATGTTTGATTCTCTTATTAAAAAAACATGGTATTTCTCCCTCAGATTGGAGTTTTGTCGGGATAATGTCATCTTCTTTAGGTGGTTTGCCTTCTTTAACATGTAAATCGCCGCTTCTTTCTCTGCTTCTGTTCCTTGGTACCCAATCCACTCAACTGTTTCGAGACCCGACACAAAACATTCAGGAACACAACACGGTTGCTCCCACTGAGCTTCGAAATCTCTGAACATGCCGCAGTTTAACTGAACATACCAACAAAAAAAAACGGCATGTGACCTTTACATGTTGGAATCGGTAATTGTTTATAAAGAAGTTGGAATTACCGGCCTAAAGATTTGTTACAAGGGATAATCAAGATCGTTATTCGTTACAGTTCTTATAAATAGCTGTGTTCAAATTGTAATGTCACACGGCTTGCTTTCTCTATCACAGGCCAGGAGTCAAGACTTTGGATTGTAATAGACGTACCTGACTTGTATATTGAGAAGATTGTACTACATTGATAATAATTTGGTATATATAGACTATCCCCATGAAGATGGTCGAGCAAAACGAATTGGCTTACTTTAACTGGTTGTTATGATCTCATGGATAGCCATTACAAAGACCAAGAAGCTTTAGACAATTATTCTACAAAACGTTTTATTTATATCGAAGTCCTCTTCTCAAACTGTTTAAAAAGCCTGGGGAACGGGCAAGACACTTCAGAAGTACAGGGTCCTGCCTGGAGGAGCCTCTTCCACAGTCAAGAATCGAGAACCACGATTATTTCTGTGAGACTCTTCCACATGGATGTATTTACCATCAATCTCAATGCCTTCCATCATCAAAACAGCATATCTCATCGATTCCTCCTCTTTAAAAGTAACAAAACCATGTCGTATCGATTTTCCTGTCCCAGGACGGCAAATGATCTACGAATACATAGAAAATCATGAAAAAACAATCAAAGCCGACACTTAATCGTGAATTGTCAGATATCAAAATGATTAATATACAGAAACAACAACAAAAAAAAAGTAAACAAATATACAGTAACCAAATCCTAATTAAAGTAGACCTCGCAATCTGTAACATCGCCAAACATGCAAAATGCTCTTGCAAGACGAGTTGCATCAGTATCGCGGTTCAGATTATGAACAAAGCAAACAAACCCTTTCGGACCGTGTAATGGCATCTCTCATCGATTTCTCGTCCTCAAAAGTAACAAAACCAAATCTTCTCGATGTTCCATTCATAAACGTGATCTTTTGGAAACAAATTAAGATAAACGGTACAGATCAGTAAAAAGAGTATCTGACAAAATGTTCATGCACAAACGTAAAATAATAACTAAATGTTCAAGGCGTGACTGACTTCAGATTTGATAACGTTGCCAAACTTTGAAAAGACTCTCTTCAGATCATTTGCATCCGTTTCTCTGTCCACCGAGAACTAAGCACCTGAACTCAGAATCTGCTGAAGCCATTTGAAAAAAAAAAAACGACTAATCAGGGTTTCTATGTAGAATAAGGAGAAACTTGTAAAAAAATGTTGTGAGAAGTTGAATTCAATTTATAGAAAAGGGGAGAGGATTAGGGTTTTGGATTTTTTTTTAATATGTTAATTACGATTTAATCTTTAAATTTGACCCCAAAAAAAATGAATTACAGTTACGGTGAGTTTTATGATAGAGGAGAGGAAACTGTTTAGCAAATCGTGGAATCGTGGATTTTGATGAGATAATATAGGATTTTTAAAATGATAGTTTTTGGTTTTTAACGTTTAAATTATTTTTTTACTCAACCACATGTCACCATGTCATTGGTGAAGTGACTCGTGATTATGTATAATAAAGATATTAGATTTTAACCCCGTGCGTCCGCACGAGAATGTTTGATTTTTTATTTCTAATATAAGTTGCATTTATCATTTTTGTTTAGATATAATTTATTTTTGTTATTTATTTTTTTTAATCAAAAAATTGTTATTATATTTTAATTTTAAACAGTAAAATTTGTATATTAGTAGAATAAGAGTATATGTTAATTAAGTATACATTGATCTAATGTTAATTATAAACTTTGTTATTATGTAAATTTAGATTTACACATAAACAATCTATATATCTATGAATTTGTTAATCCATCCGTTTAGTTGTCTTAAATCATTTTTAATAACTTACATGTTTTGACAAACTAACCCGTATAAGACTATAATTATAATTGTATAACCCTATAAATATTTACTAATATGGAATATTTGGACCAATTGATTATGAAAATATATAAAAAGATATTTATTTACTATTTGTGCTATTAAAAAAAAAAAATATATATATTAACCTGTTAGTTTAATTGTCTCAAATCATCTTAATATCTTACATGTTTTAATAAATTAACTCATGAACCTTAAATATATATATATATATATATATAACTCTAATAAGCTCGATCATATTATTGTATAATAGAAATATTTATTAATCTCAAATATTTAATATTTTAGATTGATTGTTTATGATAAAATACGATAAAATATTTATTTACTATGCATTTTTATAAAAATATTATTTAAATTTAAATTTTAAAATTAAATCTTTTCTGTTTTTAAGAAATTATAAAGTACTAAAATTACTATCTAAATTTTGTAATAAAATTTAATTATATTTTTTTGAATTTTTTGAATTTAAATTAAATTGAACGCAAATTTTTGTAACTAAATTTAATTAAATTGAAATTTAAATTAAAGATGACCTAGATTTTAGAAAATCTAAAAATATCTAAACTAATAACTAATTTTCGGAAATTAAATATAAAAATAAAATAAAATATTATAAAAAAAACTTTGGAAGTGTTTGGATGCAAGTACTAAATGTGCTTCTGTTTTAATAGAATAGATAGATGCATGGACAATCTTTTTTCTTAAAGCTCTCTATGTGTTATACATAATTTCCTTGGTATCTCAGATGATCAAGATCTAACAATTCGTACTACGATAGAAGAAAATGATCCCATATCTCTTAGCCGTTTCATTTTTATTGTGCGTGATATCCCCACTCTTTACAGTATCAAATTAACAAAAAGTTACTATAAAAGACTAGTTTGCAACTTGTACCGTACAAGTTGTACGTCACGTTTAGAGACGTTTGACTCAATTTCATAGCTTTCTCGATTGCTGTGAACTTCTTAATGTTAACTTGTGAACCAGAATCAGGTTATTGAACCTAAACCAAGATTTATATGAACCCGTAATTGTTAATATAGAAGTTGGAATCGGTCTAAAGTTTTGTTACAGGGAATAATTAATGAAGAGATCGTTATTCGTTAACAATTCTTATAATTAAATAGCGTTGTCACATCACATAAATAATCTTCTAATAAATAATTAATACTTGATTCAAAGCACCACGTCCCAAACAATCACATAGTGATATATTATAAAGGGGAGCCTAGAAGCTTATTATATAATTCTATTATATATATATATCTTATGAAACATTGTCAAATATATATATATATATCTTATGAAACTTGGGTTCATGCCTTCTTCTTCTTTGGACCAACACCGTGACGACGACAACTTTTGCGAGACGAGTAAGCCTGTTCCACAGTTATGGTTGTGTATGGCGGGGCGAGCTTATGAGTACCGTTCATTCCGTTAATAGCATCCCTCATGGATTTCTCGTCTTTGAAAGTAACAAATCCATATGCCATTGAATGATCTTCATCATACTCAGATGGATAAACGACCTATGAAACAATGACTAACATAATTCAGAATAATTGTTATAAAAAAAAAAATCAATACGTCGCCTAACTGGATTTATTAATGAAAAAAAAATGAAAAAACCAACATAAGTTCCTATAACGTCGCCAAACCGAGAAAACGCATTCTTGCGAACATAGCACTTGTATTCAACATCTTCGGACGCCATTTTTGAAAGATGCAGATTGATGAGGACAATTTATATAAAAGATTATTTATGTGGTTATAAATGCTATCGAATCTAAAAACTTTTAGAAACAAGCGTCTTTTTTCTTTCTTTGAAACTAGTTTTCCCTAGTTCCCAAACTTTCTAGATATTTTATCTAAATCTCAGTGTTTTTTTTTTTTCTGGTACAACTAAAATGTGAAAACCATTACTAGTAAATTGATTTTATTGGAAAGTAGGAGTATATGTTTCCAATAAAAGTCAATTTGTTTTCTTGCTTAAGCTGTTAGTTTCAGTTTATACTCCCTCCATTTCACAAAGAGTGTCATTTTGACACTTTATGTTTGTTTCAAAAAGAATGTCGTTTTAGAATTTCAATGTAATTTTTAACATAAAATATCATTTTTAACCTCAATAAATTCAGAAAATTAATTATAAATATGATTCCAAAAGTCATTTTCTACAAATTAATAAGGGTATAAAAGACTTTTTATCTTATTTCTTAATTTGTGTGAAGATTGTCAGAACGACACTCTTTGTGAAACGGAGGGAGTACTATTTTTTACCTACCACAACAATTCAATAATATCACTCAAAATTTCTCAGTGATTTGCTTATGAAATGCACTATTGAATGATGATGAATACAAAATTCTAACGAAACTCTTGTTGAAATGCATCTTTACATTATAAAGGTGCACTAAGCTACTAACGAAACTCTTGTCTCACTATTGCTACTTTTTTCTGTTAATTTGCATTTGGATATATAATTCCTCTGGACATCTGCAAGTGAGCACAGTTAGATAAACACAAAACGCTAATGTGCTTCTACTATATTTAAATCTTGGTTTAGAGATGAGTAGTTACTCTGGGAGCGAAACAAACCGGTTTAGTTATAACCTGCGGTTGTCATTAGGCTTGAATTTTTCAGGAATTGGGACGGGAATTGACAGGTAAAGGATGGGAATTGAAATTTTGGGAATCTGAATATATTACCCAAAATATTCCCACAAAATAACGAGAGGGAAATTTACGGGTATGGGATGGAAACGGGAAATTCGAAAATCAAAACACACTATCCATACAATCCCAAAATAAAATATAATCAGGAAAAGGACGGGAAAGGAACAGGAAAGGGACGGGAAAAATTTCGGATAATTCGGATAATTAAACTAAAATCAATTTTGTTTTTTTTTTTTAAATTATTATTTGTTAATAAATTGGAAAAATCATTATTTATTATAAAAAAAATTTCAGTTAACCAAAATCTCTAAAATTTCACTTTATATAATTACCCAACGGGAAGTTCGGGTAATCCCATTCCCGTCCCTACCCTTTTCCTTACCCATTCAAATATTATTTTCAAACCCAAATGGGAAATTACAATTTCCCTTTTTCGAAAAGTTTGGGAATTTCGGGACGGATACGTTTCGGGACGGGTTACCCTTCCCGAAAAATTCAGGCTTAGTTGTGACCTTGTGCGTAATATAGATACTCACTTTTTACAGTATCAAATTAACAAAAATTATACTAAAAGCCTAGTTTGCAACTAATATCGACTTTGGCTCAAGAACAGGATTTAATAAAACTCTCTTTTATTAAATTTTAGGAAACTCTCTCAAAACCTAAAGATCCAAAACACAAAACTCATAAGTTATTAACGACGACCCTACGACTGCGGAAAATCAGTCGCCAAAATGTCGCTAAATAGTGATTGCGAATGTCGTCACTTCTTAGTCGCTATCTAACGACGGATTAGCGACTAATATGTAGTCACGATTAATCAGTCGCTAAAACGTCGATAAAGTTGCAACTAATTTGCGACATATGCGGCGAGTCGGTATTATTTAACACGTGTAATACGTTTTAGGGTGGTTGTACCGGTTTTTCGCGACGAACCGTTGGCAGTCGCAATATAGTGACAAAACAGTCGCATATTAGTCGCAAAATTTTCTATATATTGAGATCCCATCTACGTTCCACTTCATTAGTATGCTTGCTATCATTTTGGTAGTTACTTTATAAAATTCCTTTAGCTGTAAGAAATATTTCTTACAAAAAAGGTGAAAAAAGAGTTAAGAAAAAAAAAACTCTTATAATAGAAAGAGAGTTATAATTTTAATTATAATAATTTTAGAGCTTGGATGTATAACCGAATCGATGAAAAGACGGGTAATTTTTCGAATGCGTTTATAGAAGGAGTGGAGCAATTCATGAATTTTGCAAATAATCAGACTATAACACAAAGCAATTGTGGTAAATTTTTCTGCCCTTGTAGTGTATGCAATAAAACAAGTTTTTGTTGGGGAGTAAGATTTGGAATCATCTATACAGTAAAGGGTTCATGCCAGATTATTATGTTTGGTATAAGCATAGGGAAGAAATAACTATGGATTATGGAACTAGTTATAATAACAGTCATCTAAGTGGGAGTGAAGAAAAAATGGATAATATAGCTGAAGATAGATATGTGGATATGGTGAATGATGCATTTTGTGATAATTTTCGTCAAGATGATAGCTATTGTCTAGATGAGAGTAATGAAAATGTAGAAGAACCTGTACGTAATCATCCCAAAAATTTTTACGACTTGTTAGAAGCTGGGAAAAAACCATTATACGATGGTTGTCATGAAGGGCATTCACAGTTATCTTTAGCTGCTCGGTTCATGCAAAATAAGATAGATTATAATATGAGTGAAAAATGTATGGATTCATGGGCCGCATTGTTTACTGAGTATTTACCAGATGGAAATCAAGCAACCAGTTCTCATTACGAGACAGAGAAATTGATGGGAAACCTAGGCCTTCCTTTTCATAAAATTGATGTTTGTATCAACAATTGTATGATCTTCTGGAAAGAGGACGAACATTGGGAGAACTGTAAATTTTGTCAAGCACCAAGATATAAGCAAGTCAAGGAAGGACGGCGATCAAGAACCAGAATACCATATAGTCGTATGTGGTATCTACCTATAGCTGATAGATTAAAGAGAATGTATCAGAGCGAGAAGACAGCAGCGGCTATGAGATGGCATGCTGAACACCAAGCCAAGGATGGAGAAATGTCACATCCCTCTGATGCTGCTGAGTGGAAATATTTTCAAGATCTACATCCTCAGTTTGCTGAAGAACCCCGAAATGTTTATCTTGGATTATGTACAGATGGGTTTAATCCATTTGGCATGTCTCGTAATCATTCTTTATGGCCTGTGATTTTGACCCCATATAATTTACCTCCTGGTATGTGCATGAGGACAGAGTATTTGTTCCTGACGATATTGAATTCAGGGCCAAATCATCCACGAGCCAGTCTTGATATATTCCTCCGACCTCTTATTGATGAGTTAAAAGATCTATGGTCTACTGGAGTGAATGCATATGATGTGTCCCTGAAACAAAACTTTAATTTAAAAGCTGTGCTGCTGTGGACGATAAGTGACTTTCCAGCATACGGTATGTTATCAGGATGGACTACTCATGGTAAATTGTCTTGTCCAATTTGCATGGAAGATACAAAGGCTTTTTATCTCCCTAATGGAAGGAAGACATGTTGGTTTGATTGTCACAGAAGGTTTCTTCCACAAGATCATCCATTAAGAAAAAATAAAAAAGACTTTTTGAAGGGTAAAGGCATGAGTGACTACCCACCAGAGTCTTTGACTGCTGAGCAAATATATTCTGAGCGGATAGAATCTGTGAATCCTGGTAGAACATTTGAGTGCGGTGGAAATGGTCATGAAAAAAAGAAGGCTGGATATGGTAAGTGGCACAACTGGCACAAAGAAAGTAGTTTCTGGGAGTTGTCGTACTGGAGGGACCTTAATCTCCGGCATAATCTTGATGTGATGCATATAGAATAAGGCTAAAACGTGGCCCATCTACTTCACTAGGGGATACTTGTTTCATACGCAGAAGCATGGTGTGGACCGAAAAACCTGTAACTATGGGATATGTGTGAAAGGAGAAAATTATACGGATACATCTGATGAAGCCGATTTCTATGGAATCTTAACTGATATCATACAACTCGAGTACGAGGGAATGGTAAATTTGAAAATCACACTTTTTAAATGTAATTGGTATGACCCTGTTATTGATAGAGGCACACGAAGAAACAATGGTGGCGTCACTGACGCTAATTCATCAAGAAGATACAATAAGTACGAACCATTTATCCTAGGTATGTTGATATATATATATATATATATATATATATACTTAAAATATATATGTTTTTTTGTTGAAAGAATCTTTTTATTTTGCTGATCTTCCACAGCTTCTCAAGCTGACCAAGTTTGTTATATTCCCTATCCATACCGAAAGAAACCGAAGCAATTGTGGTTGAACGTGGTAAAAGTAAATCCAAGAGGAAACATTAATGGAGATTATGAAGAGAAAGAACCAACTCTTTTACAACAAGTAAATGATGATGATATAATGCTGACTACAATTGAGGATCTTGTGGTCGATAATCGAGTACTCGGAGTAAACTCCATAAATCTTGATTTTGATGTTGAAGATGCAGAACCAGCTGATGAATTTCAGTGTAACTTATCATCCTCAGATGATGATGAAGATGAAGATGAACCTTACTAATTATTTTGTTTAAACTAGTTGATAATATGATGAAGATTAAGATGAACATTACCAATTTCATTTTTTTAAAAATTGTTTAAATCATTTGATATTAGTTGATATTATCAATTTAACTAAATCAAAATTAAACCAGATTAAGATTAATCTTAAAACCAAATTAAACCATAAAACTAAACCATATCAAACCAGATTAAAATTTAGTTAACCCATAAAACCTAATTAAACCATACTTAACCAAAATTAACTCACTAACCCTAAATTAACCCGAAGCCCACTAACTAAATCCTAAGCCCACTAACTAAAATTAACCCACTAACCCTAAATTAACCCGAAGCCCACTAACTAAATCCTAAGGCCACTAACACTTAACAAAATTTCTTCTTCCCTCTAGTCGATCTAAACGACTAAACCCTAATTCCTCTTTCTCTTCTCTCGATCATTCCGCCTCTTCTCTCACACCGATTCTCTCTTCTCAACCTGTTTTTCGATTCTAAGTTCTAACCCACACCGATTCTCTCTTATCTTCACTCTTTCTCTCTTCTCCACCGATCCGAAACCCACAAACCGATGGTTACTCGTCGTTCGAAGAAAGGAAGAGGAGGTGGAAAGGCATCGACTGCAAAGACGCCTCTCCCAAGTCGATACGCCTTCACTCTGTCGCCGTCTAACCAGTCTCCACCACCGCTTCAACCGGAGAGGGCACCGTCGATCTCGGTGAGAGATTATCCACCACCGACGCATCTGTTCCAGAACCGCAGCCAACATCAAAACTCTTCTCCGCCGCTTAATGCTCCGTCGACTCAACCGCCTCAACCCCGAAGCTCCCATAACTCCGAACACCGACCAGCCGCAATCTCTGAAGAAGAAACATCTCCGCATGCTGAAGGGACTTACTCGCACTCCCATGAAGGCCACAACGACAGTGAAGAAGCTCTATTCAGCCCCGATCTCGCTCCTGACCATCAGAGAATCCTGAACGCTTTGCTTACACAACCAGGAAGGGAAGCTTTCACCACAGTCCTATCTCCTTTACCGAAGCCTAATACAACATGGTAATGCTTTCATTTTCAGCTTGTATTGCTTAGTTTAGTTGTTTACGTTTGAACTTGATTGGGTGTGGAACTCGGATTAGGTTTCAATATGGTATGCGACTTCATTGCTTAGTTTACAAATTTAGGTTTGGAACTTGATTTTAGGTGTTGTATGCGAATTCGTTGCTTAGATTAGGTAACAATTATGTATGTTTTGATAACTGGTAACTTGTTTGTATCTGAATTTGTAGGTTTGGTCGGGACAAATCTAAACTTACCCGAAAGATCACCAAGATCTTTACAAACAAGTTCGACGGTCCCTTTTACAGCTGGACCTGTGTGCCTCGAGAGAGACAAGAACGGTACTTCATTGAATTTGCGGTAAGTATTTCATTCTTATTCTCATTTGTTTCTTTGATGATTTTCAGTCATTTTAGGCATTTGAAGCAATTGTTTGTTTGAGTCGTTTGAGTTATTTATAGCAATTTTTTGTTTGCTTCATTTGAAGTTATTGAGGCATTTCATTCTTTGAGTTAGTTGAGGCATTAGATTAGATGTTTCTTAGTTTAGGCTCGCTTAAAAGATCTTCTACTCATTTGATTCATTTGAGGCATTTGAGGCATTTGTGGCATAAGACTTCATCGTTTCTTCTCCTTTGATTAATTTGACTTGTTTTTTTCACTTGCTAATACCATTTTCTATGTTTCTAATGTAGAAAACACACACTTGGGATCCATTAGTAACCGGTGTTGTCCAAGAAAAGTTTGAGAGCATTTGTCTCAATCGGATGAAGGATATGGTGAGCAAGGCAAGGACTACTCGGGAGCAGCCCAACTGGATTGGCGACACTCTCTGGAAACAAATGAATGAATACTGGAACACTGAAGAAGCCAAGGAAAAGAGTGCCACTACATCAGCTGCAAGGATGTCTGAACGTGATGGTCTTGGACCTCATGTCCACTTCTCAGGCCAGAAGTCGTACATACAAATCCAACAAGAGATGGTTAGTTCTCTTCCCTTTTCATTCATCACTTATGTCTATACATCTTTAAACTCTTTTGTTTGACTTTTTTTTTCATTGCAGGAAGAAGAACTTGGAAGGCCGGTGAGTCTTGGTGAAGTTTTCATCAAGACTCATACAAAATCGGATGGCACTTTTGTAGACCGAAAGTCCAAGACGGTGGCTGAAGCGTATAAGAAGAAACTGGAAGAAAAGATGGCTGATCTTGGGGTAGACTCCGAGACTTCAGATGGTACATCACCGCCTGTGGTGCTGTCCGTAGAAGAGGAAAATGAACTCTTTCTTCAGGTAAATACTTTTTTTACATTGTCTTTTATGATATGCTTTTATTCTTTGGATTTTGACAGTTCTGTTATTCTAATACTGTTTTGCAGGCGACTTTCACAAATGAAAGAGGCATTCCTTATGGAATTGGAAGCCTCTCACAAACGACTGGAAAAAGGAAGTACCCAGGAACCTCGGCAACATACAAGGGTCTCGAGGAGCAGCTTCAAGAAGCTCAACGCCTAATAGAAGAACAAGCAGATCAGAACTCAAGGCGTGAGGCAGAGCTTCTCAAAGTTTCTGCTGAGCAACAAGCCAGAATCGACAAGTTAGCTCTGGTGGAAAGGTACTTGACTCAAACTGATCCAGGGTTCTTAGATTTTGTGGCTGCAAATAAAGTTTCAAGTAATCCAATGCCTTCACCTAATCACTCTACAACTCCCTAGGTTCTGGTTGGCCTCTGTTTTTCTTTGCTCCTTTATTCTCTTTAAGAACTTATCACAATGATATGCTATGTATTATTTGGGTATTTTGATCACAATGTTTTGGAACAATGTCTATTTTGGTATTTTGGAACAATGCCTATGTTTAATGTAATATATATTTGCTTTTACAAGTTCTTCTAATTATTTGATTTCGAGTTTAGCTTTTTGGTGTAATGAACAAATTTGATCAAATGAAAATAGGAAATATAATGGATTACCAAACCTGAATCCGTTTGATCTATGTAGTCGCAAATTCGTCACAACTTCGTCGTAAAGTAGTCACGACTTCGTCGGAAATCAGTCGCTAAACCATAACAAAACATCACGTTTTTGGTGATATCAGTCTTCAAACAGTCGCTAAAGTGAAAGCAAAGTAGTCGTGATTCAGTCGTTATATACTGCGACTATTTCGCGACTGAATTTTCACGACCACTAAGCAGTCGCAAAATGGTCACAAAGTTCGCAACTAATTAGCGACTGAATTTACACGACGTTCCGACGACCGAATCAAAAGTCGCTAATTAGTCACAACTGCAGTCACTTATTAGTCGTTAAATTAACTACTAAGTGCCGACTATTTAACGACTGAATGACGTAGTCGTTAAGTAGTCGCGAATTAGTCATTAGTTTGCGACTGATTAGCGACTCTTTATTTTAGCGACGTTAAATTAACGACTAATTTGTTTAGTCGCTACTCAGTCGCAAAACCACTTATAGCGACTGATTTGCGATTGATTTGTTCGTCGCTGAAAACCTGTTTTCTTGTAGTGAGGATTTAATAAAACTCTCTTTTATTAAATTTTAGGAAACTCTCTCAAAACCTAAAGATCCAAAACACAAAACTCATAAGTTATGCCACACATTGGCATCTCCTTATATAGATGTTTAGCTACTCCTAAACTTAATGGAATTAGATAACTCCTAATTTCCTTTTTCCTAACCTTAACACTTTTAGGAAACATTACTTAAAGATAATCTAGAACAATCTAGAAGCTTGCTCTTCAAGCTTTTCTCAAGCTTACTCCAACAATCTCCCTCTTAAGCTTGAAGTCTTCTTTGATCATCTCTTTAACTCCAATGAAGTTTCTCATTTCTTTAAACTTGATCCTTCCAAGTGCTTTAGTCAGAATATCAGCTTTCCTGTGGTTGTGATCTTGTGCGTGATATCCCCACTCTTTACAGTATCAAATTAACAAAAGTTACTATAAAAGACTAGTTTGCAACTTGTACCGTACAAGTTGTACGTCACGTTTAGAGACGTTTGACTCAATTTCATAGCTTTCTCGATTGCTGTGAACTTCTTAATGTTAACTTGTGAACCAGAATCAGGTTATTGAACCTAAACCAAGATTTATATGAACCCGTAATTGTTAATATAGAAGTTGGAATCGGTCTAAAGTTTTGTTACAGGGAATAATTAATGAAGAGATCGTTATTCGTTAACAATTCTTATAATTAAATAGCGTTGTCACATCACATAAATAATCTTCTAATAAATAATTAATACTTGATTCAAAGCACCACGTCCCAAACAATCACATAGTGATATATTATAAAGGGGAGCCTAGAAGCTTATTATATAATTCTATTATATATATATATCTTATGAAACATTGTCAAATATATATATATATATCTTATGAAACTTGGGTTCATGCCTTCTTCTTCTTTGGACCAACACCGTGACGACGACAACTTTTGCGAGACGAGTAAGCCTGTTCCACAGTTATGGTTGTGTATGGCGGGGCGAGCTTATGAGTACCGTTCATTCCGTTAATAGCATCCCTCATGGATTTCTCGTCTTTGAAAGTAACAAATCCATATGCCATTGAATGATCTTCATCATACTCAGATGGATAAACGACCTATGAAACAATGACTAACATAATTCAGAATAATTGTTAACAAAAAAAAATCAATACGTCGCCTAACTGGATTTATTAATGAAAAAAAAATGAAAAAACCAACATAAGTTCCTATAACGTCGCCAAACCGAGAAAACACATTCTCAAGATCATCTTCTTCCGTGTCCACGTCTAAATTGCGAACATAGCACTTGTATTCAACATCTTCGGACGCCATTTTTGAAAGATGCAGATTGATGAGGACAATTTATATAAAAGATTATTTATGTGGTTATAAATGCTATCGAATCTAAAACTTTTAGAAACAAGCGTCTTTTTTCTTTCCTTGAAACTAGTTTTCCCTAGTTCCCAAACTTTCTAGATATTTTATCTAAATCTCAGTGTTTTTTTTTCCGGTACAACTAAAATGTGAAAACCATTACTAGTAAATTGATTTTATTGGAAAGTAGGAGTATTTGTTTCCAATAAAATTCAATTTGTTTTCTTGCTTAAGCTGTCAGTTTCAGTTTATACTATTTTTTACCTACCACAACAATTCAATAATATCACTCAATTTGCTTATGAAATGCACTATTGATATGATGATGAATACAAAATTCTAACGAAACTCTTGTTGAAATGCATCTTTACATTATAAAGGTGCACTAAGCTACTAACGAAACTCTTGTCTCACTATTGTTACTTTTTTCTGTTAATTTGCATTTGGATATATAATTCCTCTGGACATCTGCAAGTGAGCACAGTTAGATAAACACAAAACGCTAATGTGCTTCTACTATATTTAAATCTTGGTTTAGAGATGAGTAGTTACTTTGGGAGCGAAACAAACCGGTTTAGTTATAACCTGTGGTTGTGACTAGGCCTGAATTTTTCGGGAATTAGAACGGGAATTGACAGGTAAAGGATGGGAATTGAAATTTCGGGAATCTAAATATATTACCCAAAATATTCCCACAAAATAACGAGAGGGAAATTTACGGGTATGGGATGGAAATGGGAAATTCGAAAATCAAAACATACTATCCATACAATCCCAAAATAAAATATAATCAGGAAAAGAACAGGAAAGGAACAGGAAAGGGACGGGAAAAATTTCGGATAATTCGGATAATTAAACTAAAATCAATTTTGTTTTTTTTTTTTAAATTATTATTTGTTAATAAATTGGAAAAATCATTATTTATTATAAAAAAAATTTCAGTTAACCAAAATCTCTAAAATTTCACTTTATATAATTACCCAACGGGAAGTTCGGGTAATCCCATTCCCGTCCCTACCCTTTTCCTTACCCATTCAAATATTATTTTCAAACCCAAATGGGAAATTACAATTTCCCTTTTTCGAAAAGTTTGGGAATTTCGGGACGGATACGTTTCGGGACGGGTTACCCTTCCCGAAAAATTCAGGCTTAGTTGTGACCTTGTGCGTAATATAGATACTCACTTTTTACAGTATCAAATTAACAAAAATTATACTAAAAGCCTAGTTTGCAACTAATATCGACTTTGGCTCAAGAACAGGATTTAATAAAACTCTCTTTTATTAAATTTTAGGAAACTCTCTCAAAACCTAAAGATCCAAAACACAAAACTCATAAGTTATGCCACACATTGGCATCTCCTTATATAGATGTTTAGCTACTCCTAAACTTAATGGAATTAGATAACTCCTAATTTCCTTTTTCCTAACCTTAACACTTTTAGGAAACATTACTTAAAGATAATCTAGAACAATCTAGAAGCTTGCTCTTCAAGCTTCTCTCAAGCTTACTCCAACAATCTCCCTCTTAAGCTTGAAGTCTTCTTTGATCATCTCTTTAACTCCAGTGAAGTTTCTCATTTCTTTAAACTTGATCCTTCCAAGTGCTTTAGTCAGAATATCAGCTTTCTGTTCTGTTTCCGGAACATGCTCAACCAATATTTGCTCATTCTCGACACACTCTCTAATGAAATGATATCTTTTGTGTATGTGTTTACTTCTGCCATGAAACATTGGATTCTTTGTCAATGCAATTGCAGACCTGTTGTCAATTCGAACCAAAGCTCTTTCACATCCTGATCCAATGACTTCACCGAGTAACTCCTGCAGCCAAATCGCTTGTTTTGCAGCTTCTGTAGCTGCCATAAACTCAGCTTCACAAGAAGATAATGCCACTATCTCTTGCTTTTGAGAACACCAGGTTATTGGACATTCATTGAGATAAAAGATATGACCAGAAGTACTCTTGCCATCATCCAAATCAACATTGTGACTACTGTCACTGTATCCGATCAAACCAGATAAACTGCTTTTCGAAAACTTCAATCCATAACTCAAAGTTCCTCGAAGATACCTTAGTACTTGTTTGAGTGCTATTCCATGAGATTCTTTAGGCTCCTGCATGTATCGACTTAGCACTCCAACAGCATAAGAAAGATCAGGTCGCGTATGAAGCAAGTATCGAAGACAGCCTATATTTCTCCTATACTTCTTCTCATCGATTGCTCGTTCTTCTTGTGCTTTGCATAGCTTTAAACCAGAGTCCATTGGAACGTGTACAGCATTACATTCATCCAAGCCATTCTCTTCGAGAATTCTTCTTGCATATCTCTCTTGATTTAATGTGATGCATCCTCTTTGTTGTCCTACTTCGATCCCAAGATAGTAGGTTAACCTTCCAAGGTCACTCATCTCAAATCGTTCTGCCATGCGCCTTTTAAACTCAAGTATCAGCTCCAAGCTTGAACCTGTGACTAGTAAATCGTCCACATATACCGCCACAAGCAAAAGAAACCCCTTTTCTTCTCTTCGGTACAGTGAAGGTTCCTTTGAACACTTGCTAAACTTCAATTCAACAAGAATTTGATTTAACTTGTTGTTCCAAGCCCTTGGTGCCTGTTTCAGTCCATAAAGAGCCTTGTGTAGTTTATACACCTTATCTTCACTTCCTTTGATTTCAAATCCCTCAGGTTGATGAACATACACTTCTTCTTTCAGCTCGCCATGTAAGAAGGCTGTTTTTACATCAAGATGATGTACTTCCCATTCACTTGAAGCGGCTAGAGCAATAATAAATCGAATGGTTTCTATGCGTGCCACTGGAGCAAATACTTCGTCGAAATCAATACCATATCTCTGCACATAACCCTTTGCCACAAGTCTTGATTTGTATTTGTTTATGCTTCCATCAGAGTTATGTTTGATTTTAAATACCCATTTAAGTCCAATGGCTTTTGCTCCTTTAGGAAGATTGACCAAAGTCCAAGTCTTGTTCTTGTTGATCGATGCAATCTCTTCTTCACATGCGTTTCTCCATACTTTTAGGGATTTCGCTTCATTAAAATCCCATGGTTCTTCATTCATGGCTAACAATAGGCGTTCACTCTCTAATTCTGCAATCATTACAAAATCATCGAAGTGACCTGGTTGCTTGCGAAGTCGTGTTGATCTTCTAAGTGCCGGTTGGTCTTGCACTTGTTCTTCTGTAGTATTGTCTTCGGTTTCAAGGTTAATACCATCGGAAGCATTGTTGTCTTCGACATTATCTCCATCATTCGTGTACTGTTCACTTTCGTCCTCTGTTTCCTCTGTTTCATTTGTTCCATTGTTTTGCTTTCCTCCTAAGACGAGAGTGAATGTTCTGATGCCACTGTTTAACTCGTTTACTGTGTTATTCCACTTCCAGCTCTTTGTTTCGTCAAAGATCACGTCGCGACTAACAATAATTCTTCTACTCTTTGGTTCCAATAATCGGTAGGCCTTTGATCCTGGTTCAGTTCCCAGATGGATGAGAATCTGTGATCTATCATCGAGTTTTTTCAAATGTGGAGATGTGATTTTTGCATATCCAATACACCCGAAAACTCGCAGATGCTCAATGTTCGGTTTTCTTCTCTTGAATGCTTCATATGGGGTTTGCTTCTCCAAACTCTTTGTAGCCACTCGATTGATAAGATATGTTGCATGTCTCACAGCCTCCCCCCAAAGGTAGTTAGGAATATTCATATGTTTCATGATACTCCTAGTCATCTCCATAAGAGTTCTGTTCCTTTTTTCTACTACTCCATTTTGTTGAGGAGAGTAGGGAGCGGTCAAGTGTCTTTTGATGCCTGCATTATCACAAAACTCCTGGAATTCTTGAGACACGAACTCACCTCCTCTGTCCGTTCTCAAGGTTTTAATTAGTCGACCAGTTTCTTGCTCAACAACTGCTTTAAACCCTTTGAATCGGCTGAAAGCTTCACTCTTTTCTTTGAGAAGAAGAGACCACATATACCTAGAATAGTCATCAATTAACACGAAAACATATCGGTTTTGTGCTGCTGTTGCAGGTGCAATCGGTCCACAAAGGTCACCATGAACGAGTTCAAGTGGTTCTGATGCTCGATATGTTGTTGATTGTGGGAAAGGCTTTCTCATCTGCTTTCCGAGCATACATGCGGAGCAGGTATCCTTTTCTACAAAAAAGTTTGGTATTCCTTTGACAAGATCCTTCTTGATCATTGTCTTCATGGTCTCTATACCAACATGTCCTAGCCTCGCATGCCATTTAACAGAATCACTTATAGCCATGATTTGCAGACACTTCGCTTTCTCCACCTCCATGTGAACTTTGTAGAGTCTATTCCTTGATCTGTTCGCTTTGACTAGAAGTTTTCCATCGCTGCCATATAACATGAGATGGTTCTTTCTCATACGAATATCGCACCCTGATTCCGTAGCCTGTCCTAAACTGATAATAACTGATAATGTTGCTTCGAAGGTCAGGTATAAAATAGACATCTGCTAAGATTTTACGTTCACCATCCTTGCTTACGAATAGTGTAGACCCTTTGCCTTTTATGTCGATGCGAGAATCATCCCCAAATCGCAATTTTCCTGTAATATTCTCATCGATCTTTGTGAAGAAGCTTCGATTTCCTGTCATGTGGTTACTAGCACCATTGTCTAGATACCACACATCGTCTTCAGCCGGAGATGACTCAAAGTTATTTGGTTTGACGTTTCTCTCGTTGAGAAACACAACCTCGTGCATCATTAGTTTTTCTCCTTCATGTGTTTCTTCTTCATTGTCATTATCTTCTCTGGTTTCTTGCAGTTTTAACAGTCTATCAGGGCAGTGTGACGCGTAGTGACCTGTTTGATCACACCGATAACAGGTGACTTTGGACATATCTCTTGCCTCGTTGGTCCTACCACGTCCTCTTCCTCTGCTGTAAAACCGTCCTCCACGACCTCTGCCTCTGTTTTCACCGGTGTAGCCTCGGTTTGATTGACTTTCGCTATTCGCATACATTAATTTGTTCGAATCTTCTTGGGTTTCCTCGTCTTCTCCTTGGATACGTTCCTCGTACGCTTTTAAACGCCTTGTGATATCTTCGAAGGTAGTATTGTTGAGATCCAATACTTGTTCGAGAGATGCCACAATGTGTATGTATCGTTTCCTTGGAAGACTCTTCAGAAACTTTCGAACAAGCTTTGATTCCTCGATATTAGTTCCCAAAGCCGCAGATTTTGAGCAGATCTCCGATAGTTTTCCGCTGAAGTCATCAATTGTTTCTGTATCCTTCATCTTTAGTTTGTCAAACTCAGCCATTGACATCTGCAATCGAGCTTCCCGGACTCTCTCGGCTCCTACGTTTTTGGCTTTGATCGCATCCCACACCTTCTTTGCTGTTGCTAATTCTCCGATTTGTAGTATAGCTGTTTCGGGCATGGACTGAAAGATTAAGGCCATCGCTACATCGTTTTTCTCGGCATCGGTCAGACTCTGTTTCTACGACTTCCCATACTTTATGAACTCTGAGTAATATCCGCATTCTCATCGCCCATACGGTATAATTGGTCGAGTTCAGCATCGGACATTGGATGGTGGACGTACTCAGCTCTTTAGGTCGCGTGACAGGAACAATATCTCCCATAGCTTCGGTTTTAATGATCTTCGTATTTGACTTGTTCGGATCGATAGATTAGAGGCTCTGATACCAAATAATATCGACTTTGGCTCAAGAACAGGATTTAATAAAACTCTCTTTTATTAAATTTTAGGAAACTCTCTCAAAACCTAAAGATCCAAAACACAAAACTCATAAGTTATGCCACACATTGGCATCTCCTTATATAGATGTTTAGTTACTCCTAAATTTAATAGAATTAGATAACTCCTAATTTCCTTTTTCTTAACCTTAACACTTTTAGGAAACATTACTTAAAGATAATCTAGAACAATCTAGAAGCTTGCTCTTCAAGCTTCTAGAAAGCTTACTCCAACAGCAACATGTACGTCACGTTGAGAGACGTTTGACTCAATTCATAGCTTTCTCGATTGCTGTGAACTTCTTAATGTTAACTTGTGAACCAGAATCAGCTGAAGAGGTCGGTAATTGAACGTAAACCAATATTTATATCATGAACCGGTAATTGTTAATATTGAAGTTCGAATCGGTCTAAAGTTTTACTAGAGGGGATTAGGAAAAACGGTCTATTCCCCCATGAATTTTATGTTTTCTAAAAATCAATACACTAACTATTGAACTATATTTATAACTATATGAAATATTAAAATGCGGCCAATTTCATCAAAACCGTAAACAATATTAATTTTCTGTCTACAATTAATGACGTAGCAGACACGTGGCATACCAGTTTAATATATAATTTGATCAATTTTTTTTTTAAGTGCGTCGTTTTGATATTTCTTAAAAAATGCATTTCTTAAGAATCTAACACACAAGTAAGGGTTTAGTGAGGGCTAGGGATCGTTGAGTCAATTTATCAGTGAACAATGCGACTTAATATATGATTGTGTGTAGAGAACAATGCGACTTATGAAGTTATCAATGAGGGCTAGGGATCGTTGAGTCAATTTATAGAAAATGTGTGAGGTTGATTATTTATGCATATGGTCAATGCAACACGTCGAATCTATTAAATTTTGATACAAGTTTTTGTTTTTTTTTGGGGAACTACTTTCCTAACTTTAGACAATATTTGATCTTTAGAATAGTTTCAAGAAAAATTCATACGCAAATTTCAAAGTGAATTTCGTTTACCAATTGTTTTGTTTTTTATCGTTGTTTTTTTTTTTGGTAAAAGGGTGGAAAAATTGCAAGAAACAAATTATCTTGGCAACAAAACAAAATGATGAACATTTTTTTTAACGAAGTTTCTGAATCCTCCCTTAGTTTATGAAATACACAAGAAAGCATTTTATTTTTTCTTTTTCAAAAAATCAAAGGAAACTCGCTTTTACGTTAATTTCAAAGTGAATTTCGTTTACCAACTGTATTTTTTTGGCTAATATCGTTGTGTTTTTTTGGTAAAAAGGTGGAAAAATTACAAGAAACAAATGATTTTGGAAACAAAAATGATGAACATTTTTTCTTAACGAAGTTTCTGACCCTTAGTTTATAAAATACACACGAGAGCACTTCTATTCTATTAAAACAGAAGCACATTTAGTGCTTGCATCCAAACACTCTCAAAGTTTTTTTATAATATTTTACATTATTTTTATATTTAATTACCAAAAACTAGTTAATAATTTAGATATTTTTAGATTTTCCAAAATCTAAGTCATCTTTAATTTAAATTTCAAATTATTAGAAATTTAATTAAATTTAGTTACAAAAATTTGCATTAAATTTAATTTAAATTCAAAAAATTCAAAAAAATATAATTAAATTTTATTACGAAAATTTAGATATACTTTAGAATTTCTTAAATACAGGAAAGGTTAAATTTAAAATTTTAAATTTAAATAATATATTTATAAAAATGCATAGTAAATAAATATTTTATCGTATTTTATCATAAACAATCGGTCTAAAATATCAAATATTTGAGATTAATAAATATTTATATTATACAATAATATGATCGAGCTGATTAGAGTTATATATATATATAAGGTCTATATGTTAATTTATTAAAACATGTAAGATATTAAGATGATTTGAGACAATTAAACTAACAGGTTAGCACGTTTATATATATTTTTTTAAATAGCACAAATAGTAAATAAATATCTTATTATATTTTTTCATAATCAATTGGTCCAAATATTCCATATTAGTGAATATTTATAGGATTATACAATTATAATTATAGTCTTATACAAGTTAGTTTGTCAAAACATATAAAATATTAAAAATGATTTAAGATAACTAAACGGATGAATTAGCAAATTCATAGATATATAGATTGTTTATGTGTAAATCTAAATTCACATAATAACAAAGTTTATAATTATGTATTCTACTAATATACAAATTTTACTGTTTAAAATTAAAATATGATAAGAATTTTTTTATTTAAAAAAATAAATAATAAAAATAAGTTATATCTAAACAAAAAAGATAAATACAACTTATATTAGAAATAAAAAATAAAAAATTCCCGACGAATGCACGGGATTAAAATCTAGTTTTTTAATTAAAAAATCAAAGTAGGCTCGCTTTTCCGTTAATTCTCTGCTAACTGACTTTACACGGCGGCGATGGCCGTTACCTCTGAAACTCCCGACGGCTCTAACGGCGGCGATCCAAACAAGAAACCAGAAGACGTCGAGAAAGAAGAGGAAGAAGAAGAGAATCAAAAGGAGAAACCTGAAGACGAAGAAGAAGAAGAAATACAGTATCGCTCGATTTCTTTCCCAAATCTTCCACACGATCTCACCGAACTTTGCGTCGCACTCCTCCGGAGATGCAATTACCCGAGCCTATCCCTCATCTCCAAGGGCTTTCGCACTCTTGCCGCTTCGCCGAGACTCTACGACGCTCGCTCGCGACTCGGCGTCACCGAATGCGTTCTTTACGCCTCCATCGGATTCCCTACTTCCTCAAGCCCGAGCTGGTACATTCTCCGCCGTGACGAGATCTCCTTGCGACTGTGCAGAATCGACAAACTCCCGATTCATTGGGGATCTGCCGTCGTCACAATCGGACCGACGATGTACGTAATCGGAGGAAGATCCGACGGGAAACCCACATCGGATGTGACTCTAATCGATTGCAGATTCCACACATGAAAAACAAATGATCCCTCGTTTCAATTGGTTCACTGCAGAAGACACAACTGGTGGTTGCATTCTGGTTCCAGTTTTTGATTCTGTCCCCTGTGGCTAATCTGTTCTTGATCGCTAGCCAGAGCATAAATGAGTACTTGGGAGTAGCGTGGGGAAACCAAACTCCTCTGCACCAAGGCACGATCTGTCTCCCTGTTTTTTTGGCTTCAAACCTCGGTTTATACTGTCCATTTTTACCCTTCCACTGTGTCTCGTCTCGATCCTTGGGTGATTTTTCTCAATCTCAACTGCTCTATCTCTGTTTCGATCTCGTTAAGTAGGCCCTGGCGGTGTCTCCGCCTTCTTGGTCTGTCAAGAACCTCAGCCATCGTCGCATGTTTTGAAAATCCCAGGTCAATGATGCCTCGTTCCCCAACTAGCTCCAGCAGACATCCTTTACTGCTCCATGAGTCATACCAGAAAGACGTATGTGTTCCATTTTTTACCTCCACTCGGTAGAAGTTTTTTGCGAGGGTTCTGTACTTAAGAAGCTTCTTCCACATCCAGGAGCCCATTGATGTTGTATCTTTTATTGCCCAGAAAGACCCTTCCCGTATAAGCTGCGCCTGAATCCACTGTACCCATAAAGAGCTCGGGGATGACATAATCCTCCAAATAAGCTTTAGACAGCAAACTTTATTTGCAACCTCAATCGAGATCTCAAGCAGGATCCTTTTTCCCAGGGAAGGTGTTTGGGCACGAAGGAACGATGGTGAAGAATTGAAGAGTTTGTGGAAAGCATCGTCTTGTGTGGTTGATGATAAGCTGTATTCGATCGATCCTTTGTGTAGTCTTGGACATCCAGTAGTCGTGTATGATCCAACGGAGAGGACTTGGAGATCTGTGAGAGGTGTCTATGGTTTTCCTACTAATATCTCTGATTATGACTCTAAAATGGCAAATCTTGGTGGGAAGCTGGTGGTTTTGGCTGGTAAGAGCCCGTTGTTTAGGTCTGATCATCACGGGGAAGAAGAGATTTGGTGCTTAGAGATCCATTTGGAAAGACGTCAAGATGGTGAGATTTGGGGGAATGTCGAATCAATCAAGCGTGTGCTTACATCAATCGAGTCGCCTTACATTGAGCATTGTCGAACTTTTACCCTTTGATGATGCTTGGGATTGGTGTTCTTGCAGGTATGTATGTTTATGTGATAAAGTTATGGCATTTTCGTTACCCTCTCAAAGGCTTTACTTATAGGACATTCATGAACTTGCAGGTGAATCAAAGTGACTCAGAAGCTGTATCTGACACCTCAAGAGTAACTCTTACTTCTTTACCTCTCTGCACAGTGTATATACTCTTTACAGAATTAGCCTTGAGTAGATTTCTTAAGCTGTAAAGAAGATAGGTTTATTCTTTTAGCTGCCTTTATACAAAAATTCTTACGAAATTTGTTGTTGAATTGCATCTCTGCACAGTGTAGATACTCTTACAGAATTAGCCTTGAGTAGATTTCTTGAGCTGTACAGAAGGTAGGCTATTCTTGTAGCTGCCTTTATAGAAAAATTCTTACGAAATTGTTGAAATGCATCTTTAGTTAGCTATGTCTTTAGTTAGCTATCATTTTGCTATCTTTTTTTTTTGTATGTTCTGCAAGTCATATTCAAGATATAGCAGAAATCAAACCTGCTTCTACTAGAAGAGCAATGTGAAATCGTGGTTGAGATAAGAAGCATAACAAATTAATTTAGTTAACCGGTGGTTTTGACTTTATGGGTAACTACAATATCAAATTGAGGAAATACAAAGACCTGAAGCGTACATAGAATGTTCAATGTGGAGAGAATATTACCTTTATAGGTACCAAAACCCAATTTACTTATACCATTTGAGAAATATGAAATTCTGGTTTAGAGATGAAGCAAAACGAACGGTTTAGCTATACATTATAGATAACTACAAGTCTAAAATAGAAAATATCAAGTTGACAATATACAAAGACTAGTCAAAACACAACCATCCAAAACTTTGAATTTAACATTTGTTGACACCATTCGAAGGAAAGATACAGGACAAATTAGGGTTTCTAAATAGAAAACAGAGAGATTTGTGACTTGTGAGTAACGTTAAGAGACGTTTGGTTGCTAGAGTTATAGATTTCCTGTTCTTCTGAGTTTAACAAGACCCATTGTGCTTCTACTATATATGAAATCTTGGTTCAGTTATGTGAAGATGTTACGTGAGCAAAACAAACTAAGTTGCAACTCAAAATGTATTTAACTGTATGCTGATTTTACAAGAAAAGTTTCAAATAATACTTTTGCCAAGAAATGAAGAAATGCCACTTTTTTTTGTTATGATAAGAAAATGGAAACAAGTAAAATTGCTTATATATCGTGGTATATTTTTTCTTGTTATAGTTTTGATTTGCTTAATTTTGGTTGCAAATTGAAGAATTTTAATTGTAATAGTAATCTTTTTACAAAGGAAGAAACCACAATTTAGAATTAAGTTAGATTTTTTGTCACGTGAGTGTCCAATCAGGTTTTTAAAACTACTATTTTATCTCTCGGTTTATGCAAAATGACTATTTGAAGTTTTATTTGGTAAATTAGGTCTATTTTTTGCCGCCATCTTTATTTTTTTTTCCGTCATCTTTTAGTCGATAATTAAAAACAAAACAGAGCAATTAATGACTGAAGAGTATATCTATCTACTAATCAGTCATCAGTAAGTAGTAGACACAAGACAAGAAAATCGAATTAGGCCATCATAATCTCTGAAACTTCCGACGACTGATGGCGATGGTTGTAATCTCCGAGATTACCGACGATTCTAACGGCGGCGATCCAAAATACAATATAAGTTATGAGAAGACAAGCTTAAAAAATAGCCATCAATGAGGTCTGGTAGTAAGTTTATTAGACCTATTATTATGTCAGTCAAAAGTGCTAAACAATTTTTTATAACTCTAACGAAATACCGTTCCTTCGTATATGAGAAGACAAGCTTAAAAAATACCCACCAATGAAGTCTGCTACTAAGTCTGTTATACCTGTTATTATATCAGTCAAAAGTATTAAAAAATTGTTTAGAGGTCTAATGAAATATATTCTAAGTAACAAAACATCGCCAATAAAGGGTTTGGTATCAATGTTATACATGTTATACATGTTATTAATCTGTTTAGCATACTAAATTTTTGATTAGATTGGTTAATATCTATTAGGGCCCTAACTCTGACTTTTTAGAGGATAATAATAAAAATACACCAGTACAAAGTAATTGGTAACAGTTTGGAGACCCATAAAAGACAACAATTTGCCACAACAAAGATAGAGTAGAGTGTCTTGCAATACCAAGTAACATGAAAAAAAGGGTTATCGGACGAGCACATGAAATCCTCAGAGTGGTTCAGCGAATTCGTCAAAGAATTTCATAGCCAATACTTGACTCGCGTTGACAAGTTCTTCTGGTGTCATCGACTTGCATCTCTCCACACCCCCAATACAATGCATCATTGCCAAAAGCACAGCGGATACTCCAGAATCAGTACATATGGGTTATGTGGAATCCTTTTGGCTCTTTGTATCGAGAACACCTTATACTCGATTGGACGTTTGTAACCCGTTAACTTTTTCAAGATGAACGACAACATCTGAGCTAGAGGTGTAAACTCTTTTTTTGTGGCCGCCTCTGTCACAAGTTCGGCTTGAGTCATCCCACCCTTGAACATCTCCTTCCTGAATTGAAAACCTTCACCAATAAGTTGAACCACATAATCCACTTTGGGATCGTCGGGAGTAATACTGAAAACATCAACCTGTAAATATATTACACGGTTAACATAATGCTTAGATAAGGGAGTCGTACAAAACAGATAACCGAACTGTTAGATGGCAGTAAAAATTGTTAGCGGTTACATATGCGAGTCGTTTAAACAGCTAACAGAATTGTTACATGGCAATAAAGTTGTTAGCTGTTACATATGACATTCCTTTTAAACAGATAACGGGAATGTTAGATGGGTATCAAAGTTGTTAGCTGTTACATGTGCATCAACTTTAAAACATATAACGGGATTGTTAGATGGGTATCAAATTTGTTAGCATTTAAATGTGCCACCCCTTTAAACAGGTAACAGAATTGTTAGATGGGAATCAAAGTTGTTAGTTGTTACTTACTTTACATTCTTCATCTACTTCCCTCGCATGGCCGGGACTGAGCCCAAGTTTCGAAACCTCCGATCTGGGGTTTGTCTTAGATGTAATCTGATCTGGGTCAATCGTTGTGTCCTGATCTAACAAGCCCTTACCACCTCCTCCCGATTGAACGGCATCGTCAATGTCAACATCTTCGTCTTCACCACCTTCAGAATCAAAAGAATCAGAAGATTCATTCACTTGAACAACCTCCGTAAGCGCCGGAATGGCCTCCACCAGAATTAACTGAATATCATGAAAAAAATCTTTTACTGCGACGGTGCTTTGTGCAAGGGCAACCTCATATTTGGTTTTTATGTTAGCGATTAGCATCTCGAATCCAAGTCTACCCCATGGATATGCGAAGAAATCTTCCAAATCTCTGATTAACTCGACATGGTCATACACGATTTTCGACCGGTGGTTGGTAGGGCAGAGAACAGCGCCGGTAATAGCAGGGCAAGTGTACTTCAAACGAGTAGTCCAGTCGACAACGGTTTTCTTCTTAAGCATCTTGGTTGCCAAATCAACTTTGAGAAGTCTGGTGATTATGTTATGCCCGAAACTCCCAGTAACCGTCGCCAGTGGCGATGAGTTTCCCGAAAGGCGATTTTCGTAAGTAGTTTCTCTCCTCCTCGTCAAGAGCATCGAGAATGTTACTGATGGTATTCGCTTTATGATAGGAGTTCACCCTCTCGCCGGTGGGTTCGTCGCCGGCGGCAAAATTTCTGGTCGGGAGTTCTTGAAGCGCCATTAGTGACCAGATGCAAGTGGGGAAAAAACGTCTCTGCATTAGGAAGTTCCAGAGATGAATTGTTGTAAATATCTTCAATTTGAAATACTCTTTTCAAATTTTTAAGTAGCATTATTACACTAAAGTCCTAGGGGTTCTTTTACCTGTAGCCTATAACCGTTAGAGTTATAGGGAGTTTTTTGTATTAATGAAAATATGTAAATAGGTGTATAACGTATAATTTTATATGTTTGCAAATACGATCGTATTCTATGTTACAGCATGCAAATTCTCTAAATTAAATTATATTATAAATTACATTTATTGTCGCAAACATTATCATACCGAAACTTCTTAGTTACTTAAACCATAACTTACATGTTATCGTTGCATGGCAATTATTGATCTGATGTAGAACAAAAAGCTTTTTACTTAATCGATAATACTATCGCTATTGCATATGTTTTGTTTCTGAGTGCTTGTTTTCTCAATATTTTTTTCCCTCGGTAGCAATCATGGCTGCTGAAAATAATGAGATGAAGAATGAGGAAGAAGTAAGTTGGGTTTTTGTTCTCTTAAGGGAAAAAGGATCCTCTTTCTTAAATATTAAGTTACCCATATACTTTTGAGGATAAATCATGATTGTATGGTTTTTCTTTTTTGGTCATCCTTAGCTCCCACCCTTTGATCCAACCAAGAAGAAGAAAGTTGTCATTCAGGATCTTGTCAAGGACTCAACAGTCACATACGGAGAAATATGATTCATTGCCTGGTATGTTGAAGAGAGTGTTTAAATTAGATGTTTTGTGTCTTTCTAAAAAAATTTTGAACTCTATAAGCCTGTGTTTTGCTGATTATGTGCCTATGTGTTTAGATGGTATTTTTTAATTCCTTTTTTGTGCTAAGGATGTGGAAGTTAGATTACATGAATAGAAATGGAATCCTTTATCATTGTTCTCACCTCATCTTCTACTCTCTCTGAATGTGGAAGTTATAGCTATATTGACTTAAAAATGAGTAGGTAGTTGTAAAGTTTATGCCTGAATGATTCTGAGAAGAACAAGAATGGAACTGCAGATCATTCTATGTGGAGAAACTATGATGACCTGAACAAGAACTTCTCCTCAAACCATTCATTGTCTAATGTCTCTTGAGTGCATCAAAATTGGCTGGCCAATGCGTCTTGACCATGATTTGTTCTGTATAGAATCGTTAGATACCAGCAAACCACAGAGATGGCAAGGAATACTTAGATTTCGCAAGCAGAATAAGAAAACCGAGGAAGAAATGGAGGATGACGTAGAACTTGAGGTACATACTCTGTTTTTGTCGTCTATACAGCATTGGGTCTATACACTGTTTTTGTTACAGTGTAAGTATAGTCTCATTTATACGAGATTTTGGATCAAATGGACATCTTTCACATAAATGGATCATGTGGCATCTTCTCATCTTTGCTTTCTTTGATTTATTTTTTCCCTTTAGATTTCTAAATTCGGAGATAGTGTTCTTTCATATTCTGTTGTTGTTTATGCGTTGTTCGTTGTTCTTATAACTGATCAAAGAGATAATATTTTTTTGATAATATTTTTTTAGCTGTCTTATATTTGTTCCGTGTATACATTGTTCCTGCTCTAGTGAGCTATATATTTGTTTCCTGGTTCTCATGTCTGTGGTTTTGTATCTTTGCGTTTATTTCGTTCTGTTTTTATCTCCTTGCGATTGTTTTGTTATTATATTTGTTCATGTGGCATCGTCTCCCATATTTCCCTTCTGTTTGACGTTTATCTCTCTCCTTCTTTTTAAAATATAACCTATTTTTTGTGTAATATTGTCTTTTACAGTTGTGTTGTTGTGCTTTTATGGGTCAGATATTTCCAGATTCTGATCCTAAATGGAAAGAAGCGCAGATCCTTCAGTTGTGAACCTAAAAGCTAAAACTCACGAGAAAGTTGATAGCCTTGAAGAATAACAGAAGCATTGCAGCTCATGAAGAAGTGAGTCAATTTTATCACATTCCTTAAATGTATCAATCTTCTTAAGAAAACACTTTTTAATGTAATCCCTTTAGACTAGGTTTATTAATACATTCTTAGAAATAGTGAAAATCGAATCATGTGATGACGATACATTGAAATGGAAAAATGATTCTGGTTTCTGTCAGTTTTAAATAAAACTTGAAATTATGACTTTTTTAGCTGTTTGGATTGGTAACTTCTAGAAATGGATACCGCCAGTAACACCTGAGATACATTAGTTTTTTTTTTTGAAAAAATGTTAAATTAAAACAAATTATAATTGGACACTTGAGATCCATTAGTTATTACTTATAGAAGTATTTTAGACGATTTAGTGATTATAATTGAGTTATCAAGGACTTCTTTTCATACGTAAAACTGAGCTTCTTGTCATACTTAAAACTGTATCCTAGAAGAATATGAATTTAGAGAGAAGAAAAATGACAAAGGCAATGAAGAAGGAAAAGAAAAAAAAAAGCATATAAAGAAAAAGAAAACTTGGAAGAAGAAGAAGAAGTTTGAGAAGATGATGATGGAGAAGAAGAAAAATCCAAAAAAGAAGAAAACTGAAAGATAAAAAAGAAAAAAAGAAGATCAAGACACAACATATAGAAGAAGTAGAAGTCGGTAACTTTCATGAAGATGAAATAAAAAGATGAAAAATAAGAAAAACGAAAGATGTATGAGAGGAAGAAGAAATAGAAAAAATAGAAGTTGAAAACAATAAGATGGAAGAAAGAAAAGAAGTGAAAAAAAAAGAACATGAAAAAAGAAAAACCAATAAAATATGAAGTTAGAGAAGACAGAAAATAAAGAATGAGAAGTGATAAAAACAAAAAATATAAGGAAATAGCGATAAAGAATAAAATTAAAAACACAGAAGAAAAAATAAGAAACAAAAAAGTTATGTTTTAGTTTAATTAATTTGTAGATTTATTCATATATTTATATAATACTTTTTGGCAATTAATTTTGGATTGGGTTTACTTTTTGGATTAATTTTATTTTGATCTCTTATGTATTAAATAGTTATTTTAATTTTCTTTAATTTATAACATAAATTTTTTTTTTTTTTTTTTTTTAAAACCTTTTGGCGCCTTGACTAAACACCTAGTAATTAATTAAGATCGTTATTCGTTGCAGTTCTTATAAACAAGTTGTAATGTTATACGCTTGTTTCATCTATCACAAGACTTCGGATTGTAACAGACGTACGTGAACTTGTATGTGAATGATATAGTTCAACCGGAGGCGATGATTGTAACTTTGTCAATTATTACTTGATTCAAAGCACCATTTTTATTTATTTATTTGATAAGAGACATGTTGATCGTAGTCAAAGCAACACCTTCCAAATATCAATATATTAGGACACTGCAGGTTACAAAGCAAAAGACTTGAAGCTTATTTTGTTTATCTTCTAGTTAAACCTCTTTTGAATGATCAACACGTCCACGACGGCGATGACGACGGCTTGTGCGAGTTGAGTTAGCCTCTTGCACAGTGATGCTGCTTTCCCCGAGCTTCTGACCGTTCATTCCGTTAATGGCATCCCACATTGATTTCTCGTCTTTGAAAGTAAGAAATGCATAAACCTTTATGTTTTCAGAATCACGTTGATCTGTAAGGGAAATAAGATTGTAGAATATTGTGTTGTCTTCATAATGATCTCGTACAAGGCATATATATATACACAATATAAACCCTAGAATATCTTGACGGCTAAGCTATAGACACCGACATACTTGAAGCCCAATATTACCGAGCCCAATTCCCTAATACTCCCCCTCAAGTTGGAGTGTGGAGATTCGAAACACCCAACTTGGACATTAGAACTTTAAACTGAGGACGTCCTAAAGCCTTGGTAAGAACATCAGCAATCTGATCTTTGGAACGAACATGAACCGCAGTAATAACGTCTTCAGTAACCGCATCACGAACACAGTGACAATCACGTTCAATATGTTTAGTGCGCTCATGAAAAACTGGATTGGCGGCAATGTGCATTGCTGCCTCACTATCGCAATAGAACGGAACAGGCTGTGTAACCGGATTGCCAAGATCACCCATCAACTGAACAATCCACTGAATCTCCTTTGTAGCAAACGCCATGGCCCGGTAGTCAGCTTCAGCCGTAGAATGTGAGACAGTACTTTGTTTCTTTGTTTTCCAAGAAATCGGACAACCGCCAAGTAGAACCACATATTCACTAAGGGAACGTCGTGTCAAGGGACAGGATTGCCAATCGGCATCACAATAGACAGACAACTGAAGATTGCTATCGGATTTCAAGAGAATACTTTGTCCGGGGCAGCCTTTTAAATATCTTACAACACGAAGTGCAGCTGTCCAATGAGACTGATGGGGCTCTTGCATAAACTGTGACAACAAGTGGACAGCATAACACAAATCTGGTCTTGTAACAGAAAGATAGACAAGACGACCAACTAGGCGTCGATAACAAAAAGGATCCGAGAGGAGAGGACTTGTATCCGACGCAAGTTTGTGGTTTTGCTCAATCGGTGTCAATGCCGGCTTTGCGCCAAGGAGACCTGTGTCAGCGACAATATCAAGGATACATTTCCTTTGAGAGAGGAAAATACCTTCGTCAGAACGTGCTACTTCAATACCGAGGAAATATTTGAGCTTACCCAGATCTTTCATGTGGAAACATTCGCCCAAATATGCCTTAAACTTTGTCAATCTCTCCATGTTATTGCTTGCAATAACCAGATCGTCCACATAAATCAAAACTCGAATTTCTGTCCCGCCCTTCTCAAATGTGAATAATGAGTAATCGGAATAAGATTGCTTGAAACCGAACTTTAACAGCACAGTAGACAGTTTGGCGAACCAGCAACGTGGTGCTTGACGAAGTCCATAAAGGGATTTCCGAAGACGCAGAACCTTAGTAGGATCAGAGTGCGTAAAACCCGGAGGGAACTTCATGTAAACTTCTTCTTTGAGGTCACCATGAAGGAAAGCATTATGGACATCCATCTGATGCACTTCCCAATTCTTTGCGGAAACAACACCTAAAAGACTACGCACAGTCTCCATTTTAACGACTGGAGCAAAAGTTTCGTCGAAATCTTCCCCTTCCACCTGAATATTTCCCATAACTACCAACCGAGCCTTATGACGTTCGATAGTTCCATCGGCGTTATATTTAATCTTATAGACCCACTTGCAGGGAATAGCAATCTTTCCAGGCGGAAGTGATTCAACATCCCATGTGTGATTATCTTCGAGAGCAACGACCTCGTCTTGCATAGGAGCATGCCAAACCTCATCCTTTACTGCTTCCGTATAGCTCTTGGGCTCAACACCTGCAGTCACTGCTGCCAAGAATGCTTGGTGCGATGGTGAGAACAAGAGATCAGAGACATAAGCATCCAAGGGATACGGTGTCTTACCTTGGAAAGTTTCTGAAGACGCCGGAGTGGAGCAGAGTGAGGAGAGATGGGGGTTAAGGGCGGCGGCATTATACGTAACAAAGCCTTTGAGACGCGTAGAAGGAATGCGCTCTCGATGTCCACGACCTAATACTTCAACCTCAGTAACTGAATCATGGTCAACTTGTCCTGAGGAAGTTTGGGACAGCTCCAAAACAGGGGACTCTGTTGCAACATGGGGTATATCTTCAGTATTGGGAGATGGAGTCTCAACTAGAGATTCCGTCGGAACAGGCAGTGAGTCAGGTGCAGTAGAGGAAAGAGGGGCAGCGGAATCTGGTGTTGGTGAATTCGAAGCTTCCTCCACAGCAGCTGACTCAGAACTCCCCCTGACTTCGGAAACCGGAGGCGATGGAATTGCCCAATCGTCATCACAAAACGACGAAGACGAGAGATGCTGAGGTGCGACTACGGGTGAGACGGGAGGCAAAGACGAAAAAGGAAATTCATCTTCATAGAACACAACATCGCGAGAGATGATGAACTCCTTCTTGTCTAAATCATACACTTTCCATCCCTTTTGTCCAAAAGGATACCCAACAAAACGCAACGACGACTGCGGGAGCCAAACTTGTCTTTATCCCTTGACCGTAAGTGTGTGTAACACAAACTTCCAAATACACGGAGATTGTCATACGATGGTGTTTGTCCGTATAAAATCTCATAAGGTGTTTTGCCCTTAAGAATGGCTGTTGGGGTTCGATTAATGAGATGAGTTGCAGTCATGACAGCTTCTCCCCAAAACTTGATCGGTAAGCTACGTTGGAAAAGTAACGCGCGAGATACGTTAAGAATGTGTCGATGTTTGCGTTCAACTCTTCCATTCTATTGAGGCGTGGCAACGCACGAGGTTTGATGAAGAATTCCTTGTTCACGAAAGAACCGAGATAGACACATAAACTCTGTGCCATTGTCACTATGAACTACCTTCACCGTTTTATGAAATTGCCTTTCTGACATCGCACAAAAGTTCTGAAGCACCATATGCACTTCTGTCTTTTCGAGAAGCAAATAAGTCCAAACTGCTCTTGAAAAATCGTCAACAATAGTTAAAAAATAAACTGCTCCACTGGAGGATCTGGTTCGGTAAGGACCCCAAACATCACAATAAATTAACTGAAAACATTCATTTGATTTATTTGAACTTGCAACAAAAACTTCTCTAGTCTGCTTTGCCCGGAAACATGTGTCACAAGGACTAGGGGGCAGCAGATTTATTCAACGAAAACATAGGTAATGACGCTAAAGCAGAAAACGACGGATGCCCGAGCCTCTGGTGCCAACAATTCTGATCAGCCAAGCTAACAACCGGACTGGTGACTCGATGAACCCTTGCAGCCATGACATCTTTAAAATAGTAAACCCCATCCCTCTCTTCACCTGCTCCAATCAGGGTCCTCGTGAAACGATCCTGTAAAACACACAACGTATCGGTGAGAAGAGCAAAACAATTGGTCCGTTTTAGCAGCTTTGAAACAGATATCAACGAGCAATTAAGATTTGGCACAAATAAAACATTGTCCAACACAATATGGCTTGTTAATGGAAATACGCCCATATGAGTTGCAAATGTGCGATTTCCATCAGCAAAACCAACAGCACATGGTGAGATACGAGACGTGTTCTCAAGAAAAGACAAATTTCCTGTCATGTGGTGAGATGCTCCCGTATCTAGTATGAGATCACCTGCACCACGCTTACCAGAGAGACGATCGTTGGAGGATTTAGTTTTCTCCGAAATCAGCTGAGAAAGTGCTTTCCATTGCTCTTCGGAAAACTCTGGGAACGAGGACGAATTGGATGTGGTAGCATGAGCGTTGCTTGCGTGCACACCGCCATTCCCACCTCGTCCTGCACCGCGACCTCGTCTACCTCCGCGACCACCTTTGTTCGCGGCTCTGTTCTGCGCACGATCTTCCCACCAAGAAGGAAAACCGACTAGCTGCCAGCAGTTTGCTTTGACATGGCCACTGCGACCACAATGAGAGCATTGAGTACCACGTTCATGTTGTGAACCACCTCCAGACGTATCAGAAGACGAGTCCCTTTTTGCCACAAAACCCACCGCGTTTTGCTGAGACTCGCGTTCTTTCGCGGAATTCAGTCTTTGCTCTTCCCGAACTACCTTGGCATAGATTTCACCAAGATCTGTGGATGCATCGGAGGAGATGATGGCCTGACACATACCACCAAAACGAGCCTCATCTAACCCCATTACAAACTGATGCATCTTCTCTTCTTCACGCTCCTTTTCATACTCAGCAGCAGCACTACATGTGCACGCAGGAAGAGGTTTGTACATGTCAAGCTCTTCCCAAATTTTGGACAACCGTCCGTAATACTCGATGACGTCGTCACCGTTTTGTCGACAAACAGCTAACTTCTCCTTCAAGTGATGCACGCGCACCTTGTTTCCCACAGAGAAACGTTTGCGAAGATTCTCCCACAACTTGTGTGAATCTGTGATGAACGTCACCGTAGATCGGACCCGCGGCTCAATGGAAGTGCGGATCCAACCAACAATCATCGAGTTAACCGACAACCACAGCTCAAGTTTTGGATCGCTTGCTAGTGGCTTTGGTATGGTGCCCTCGACGAAACCCAACTTCTGTTTTGCACGAAGGGCATTAGTCATCTCGCTTGCCCACTCATTGTAGTTGTCACCGTTTAACATCACCGACGTTATTAGGGCACCAGGATTGTCCGAGCCATACAGAGTGTACGGCGTCGCAGCTCCAGCGTTGGAAACCATTGGAGCGGTGGTCGTAATTGTACTCACGGAAGACTCAACACCATCGACCATGGCTAATCCTTGAATCGAACTTTGAACAAGGAAGTAAACAAGAACACGCTAAAACGAACTTCGGATTAGCGAAAGAGAAAAAAACAACTGCCTTTAGGTCTCAGAAACGATGTCGCTCTGATACCATGTAAGGGAAATAAGATTGTAGAATATTGTGTTGTCTTCATAATGATCTCGTACAAGGCATATATATATACACAATATAAACCCTAGAATATCTTGACGGCTAAGCTATATACACCGACATACTTGAAGCCCAATATTACCGAGCCCAATTCCCTAATATGATCTTTAATGACCTGTGAAACAATTTACAGATGAATCAAAACTCCAATACCACGGTGCATGGTAAATTGATCCCAAAAACAAAACAAGAAAACAAAAAAAACCAACCGTTGTATATGTAACTTCGCCAAAGGGAGAAAATAAAATGCACTTTCAAGATCATCTTCTTCAGTGTCCGAGTCCAGATCGCCAATAAAGCACGTGAATTCGATATCTTCGGACGCCATTTCTGAAAGAGAGATATAAGACAATTTATGGTTTTTATAAGTAGAGAACAATGCGACTTATCAAGGTTATGAGTGAGGGCTAGAGACGTTGAGTCAATTTATAGAAACTGTGTGAGGTTGAAAATTTATGCATATGGTCAATGCAACACGTTGAATCTATTAAACAAAACTATTCTTGAAATCCTAAACTTTAGACAATATTTGATCTTTAGAATAGTTTCAAAAAAAAGTCATAAGCAGATTTCAAAGTGAATTTCGTTTACCAATTGTTTTTTTCCGGCTAATATCATTTTTTTGGGGTAAAAAGGTGATAAATTACAAGAAACAAATTATTTTGGAAACAAAAATGATGAACATTTTTTGTTAACGATGTTTCTGAATTCTCCCTTAGTTTATAAAATACAAGTTTTTTGTTTTTTTTGTTTAAGACCTAGTTCCTAAACTTTAGACAATATTTTCTCTTTAGAATATAGTTTCAAGAAAAATTCATATGCAAATTTCAAAATGAATTTCGTTTACCAATTGTTTATTTTGTTTCCCGGCTAATATCGTTGTTTTTTTTTGGTAGAAAGGTGAGAAAATTACAAGAAAACAAATTATCTTGGAAACAAATTAAAATGATGAACATTTTTTTAACGAAGTTTCTGATCCTCACTTAGAGAGAGCATTTATATTTTCTTTTCAAAAAATCAAAGTAGGCTCGCTTTTCCGTTAATTCTCTGCTAACTGACTTTACACGGCGGCGATGGCCGTTACCTCTGAAACTCCCGACGGCTCTAACGGCGGCGATCCAAACAAGAAATCAGAAGATGTCGAGAAAGAAGGGAAAGAAGAAGATGAGAATCAAAAGAAATACAGTATCGTTCGATTTCTTTCCCAAATCTTCCACACGAACTCACCTAACAAAGAGATAGAAGAAGAGAATCAAAAGGAGAAACCTGTAGATCAAGAAGAAGAAATACAGTATCGCTCGATTTCTTTCCCAAATCTTCCACACGAAGTCACCGAACGTTGCGTCGCACTCTTCCGGAGATGCAATTACCCGAGCCTATCCCTCATCTCCAAGGGCTTTCGCACTCTCACCGCTTCGCCGAGACTCTACGACGCTCGCTCGCGACCCGGCGTCACCAAATCAGTTCTTTACGCCGCCTTCGGATTCCTTCCATCCCCAGGCCCGAGCTGGTACATTCTCCGCCGTAACGAGATCTCCTCACGACTGTTCAGAATCGACGAACTCCCTTCGATGCTTTGGGGATCTGCCGTCGTCGCAATCGGATCGAAGATGTACGTAATCGGAGGAAGCGCCGGCGGGAAACCCTCATCGGATGTGACTCTAATCGATTGCAGATCCCACACGTATCGCTTGCTCCCGAGGATGCGTAGGCCTCGCTGCCGGGCAGCCGCCGGAGTAATCGACGGGAAGATATACGTAGTCGGAGGTTGCGCGAGGCGATCTTCTACGACTTGGGTCGAATCGTTCGATGTAAATTTCTGAGACTTGGAGTACATTCGTCTCACATCGGATTTAGAAGCGATTGGAGAGGAGAGTTTGTGACATGTGCGGTGATGGAGGAGAAGATTTACATGCTGGATCCTGATCGTTGTTTGATTTACAATCCCAGGGGAGGTGTTTGGGAAACTAGAGTTGAAGAATTGAAGCGTTTGTGGAAAGCATCGTCTTGTGTGGTTGATGATAGGTTGTATTCGATCGATCCTGCGTGTAGTCCTGGAAGTCCATTGGTCGTATATGATCCAAAGGAGAGGACTTGGAGACCTGTGAGAGGTGTGTATGGTTTGCCTAATAGTATTAATATCTCTGATCATGACTGTAAAATGGCAAATCTTGGTGGGAAGCTGGTGGTTTTGGCTAGTAAGAGCCCGTTCTTTAGGTCTGATCATCACGGCGTAGAAGAGATTTGGTGCGTAGAGATCAATTTGAAAAGACGTCAAGGTGGTGAGATTTGGGGGAATGTGGAATCAATCAATCGTGTGCTTACATCAATCGAGTCGCCTTACATTGAGCATTGTCGAACTGTTCCTTTGATGATGCTTGGGATTGGTGTTCTTGCAGGTATGTATGTTTATGTGATAAAGTTATGGCATTTTCGTTACCCTCTCAAAGGCTTTACTTATAGGACATTCATGAACTTGCAGGTGAATCAAAGTGACTCAGAAGCTGTATCTGACACCTCAAGAGTAACTCTTACTTCTTTACCTCTCTGCACAGTGTATATACTCTTTACAGAATTAGCCTTGAGTAGATTTCTTGAGCTGTATAGAAGGTGGGCTATTCCTTTAGCTGCCTTTATACAATAGTTCTTACGAAATTTGTTGTTGAATTGCATCTCTGCACAGTGTTGATGATACATGATACTCTTACAGAATTAGCCTTGAGTAGATTTCTTGTAGCTGCCTTTATAGAAAAATTCTTATGACATTTGTTGTTGAAATACATCTTTAGTTAGCTATGTTTTGGGGGTTTTGTGCCAGTGCACTAAACCACTAACATAGTCTCATGTTTTCTCTATCATTTTGCTATCTTTTTTTTGTATGTTCTGCAAGTCAAATTCAAGATATAGCAGAAATTAAACCTGCTTCTACTAGAAGAGCAATATGAAATCCTTGGTTGAGATAAGAAGCATAACAAATTAATTTAGCTAACCGGTGGTTTTGACTTTATGGGTAACTACAATATCAAATTGAGGAAATACAAAGACCTGAACTTATCTACATAGAATGTGCAATGTGAAGAGAATATTACCTTTATGGGTAACAAAACCCAATTTACTTAAACCATATGAGAAATATGAAATTTTGGTTTAGAGATGAAGCAAAACGAACGGTTTAGCTATAACTTATAGATAACTACAAGTTGACAATATACAAAGACTAGTCAAAACACAACCATCCAAAACTTTTAAATTTAACATTTGTTGACACCATTCGAAGGAAATATATAAGTCAAATAAGGGTTTCTAAATAGAAAACAGAGAGACTTGTGACTTGTGTGTAACGTTAAGAAAACGTTTGGTTGCTAGAGTTATAGTAGATTTCCTGTTCTTCTGAATTTAACAAGACCCATTGTGCTTCTACTATGTGAAATCTTGGTTCAGTTATGTGAAGATGTTACGTGAGCAAAACAAACCAAGTTGCAACTCAAAATGTAGTTAACTGTATGCTGATTTTACAAGAAGAGTTTCAAATAATACTTTTGCCAAGAAATGAAGAAATGCCATTTTTTTGGGTTATGATAAGAAAATGGAAACAAGTAAAATTGCTTATATATCGTGGTATATTTTTTCTTGTTATAGTTTTGATTTGCTTAATTTTGGTTGCAAATTGAAGAATTTTAAATGTAATAGTAATCTTTTTACAAAGGAAGAAACCACAATTTAGAATTAAGTTAGATTTTGTCACGTGAGTGTCCAATCAGGTTTTTAAAACTACTATTTTATCTCTCGGTGTATGCAATTCAATGACTATTTGAAGTTTTATTTGGTAAATTAGGTCTATTTTTTTGCCGCCATCTTTATTTTTTTTTGCCGTCATTTTTTAGTCAATAATTAAAAACAAAACAGAACAATTAATGACTGAAGCGTATATCTATCTACTACTAATCAGTCATCAGTAAGTAGACACAAGACAAGAAAATCGAATTAGGCCATCATAATCTCTGAAACTACCGACGACTGACGGCGATGGTTGTAATCTCCGAGATTACCGACGATTCTAACGGCGGCGATCCAAACAAGAAACAAGAAGAAGCGAATCAAAGGAAGAAACCCAGAACTGTAAAGAATCGCTTCGCCGAGATTCCAGACGGAATCACCGAAATCATCGTCGCATTCGTCCGGAGATGTCAGTACCCGACGCTCTCAATCGCATCCCCTACCTTTAGAAATCTCATCTCCTCGCTCGCGCCTCGGCGTCGCCGAATGCTTTCTTTACGCCTCCGTCGGATTCGCCTGGCCCGATTTCCCGATCTGGTACATTCTCTATCGAGGAAGAGATGCTTCTCTACGACTGGGCAGAGTCGATTCGCTTCCTCTCATGCCTAATTGCTTAGTAGACTTCGTCGTCACAATCGGACCGGAGATGTATGTAATCGGCGGATCATTCAGCGACGGAGATCCCTCGACGGATGTGACTCTCATCGATTGCAGATTCCACACGAGTCGCTCGCTCCAGAGTATGCAAGTGGCTCGCTTCGCCGCAGCCGCCGGAGTTATCGACGGAAAGATTTATGTGGTCGGAGGTTGCGCGAAGCGATCTTCTACGACTTGGGTCGAAGCGTTTGATCCAAAGATTTATGTTGTTAGCTTTACGTCTGTAATGGCGAATTTCGGTGGAAAGCTGGTGGTTTTGAGCGCTCATGTGCCTTCTTCTAGTAGAAAGCGTGCCGGGAAGAAGGAGATTTGGTGCGTGGAGAGAAGGGAAGGAGGTGAGATTTGGGGGAACGTTGAATCAGCCAAGGTTGTTCATAAAGTCTCCAACTTGGAATCTGTTGAGATTTGTCGATCTGTGACCTTTTGATGATACTTGGGACGGTTTCTTGCAGGTATGTATGTTTCTGTGATTGATTACTGGCTTTTGAATGATGGATTATTCTCATGTTTAGACATTTTCTCTAGTTAATTCTCTCGAGGGTTTACTTATAGACATTCATGAACTTGCAATTGCAGGTGGAGGGTTATTGTTACATCTATGTATATTTTTGAGCAGCTTGTTGGTCTTATAGCAAATTTTGAAGCAGAGTAGCTTAGAGGCTGTTATCTGACGCCTTAAAGAGTAACTCTTCCTTCTCAACATTTATTTTTCACAATGTGTAGTACCAGTTTATAAATACCTTAGCCTTGAGAAGGTACCTTAGCCTTGATGTAGATTTCTTAATGAATAGTAGCAGTTTATAAATACCTTAGCCTTGATGTAGATTTCTTAAGCTGTATAAAAAGGTTAGGCAATTCTTTTAGCTGCCTCGATAATACAATATTCTTAAAGAAACTAGTTGAAACTTGAAAGGCATTTTTAGTTAGCTATGTTTTGGGTTTTTGTGCAGTTGCACTGAGATGGTCTCACTATATAGCAAGTTTGAAATCCGTTTGCTTTAAAAAAAACATGGTTCTATGCAAGTGATCACAATTAAACATGAGAGAACCCAATGTGCTTCTACGACACAAGATGTCAATAACATGGTCATTGCTTTTGGAATCAGGGAAAAGATTAACCAACTAGTATTTTAACCGGTTGTTGTGATATTAAAGGCCATTACAAAGACCAAGAAGCTTTAGGCGATTATTCTACACAACCCCTTTTATTTGATATATCGAAATCCTCTCTAGTTTTCTTGGAGACAATCTCAAACCACGATTATTTCTGTGAGACTCTTCCACATGGATGTAGCTACCATCAATCTCAATGCCTTCCATCATCAAAACAGCATATGCATATCTCATCGATTCCTCCTCCTTGAAAGTAACAAAACCATGTCCTATCATTGTGCTGAATGCTAAGATAAAGAAAAAAAAATACATGGTCACTGTTCCAAGTTCTGGCAATTGCTTTAATAAATAATATAGAGATATTGGTTCAGAGATGTGAAGATGGAACTAGGAGCAAAACAAACCGGTCTACTATAACCAGTTGTTATATAATCTTATATTCTTATGGATTCCGCTTTTGAACTTCAGTATGCTTTTTCTCTATCACCATTTGTCATTCCACGAGAAAACTCTGAACGGAATCGCATGAAAACGTAGAAATCTGATCATGAAGATTGGAATCAATAGTTCCCGTGGAACGTCGTGAGGTGATGACGAAAACGAGATAATATGGGAGAGTTTGAAAAGATGACATAATAACTGAATCCCACATCGGTAATTATCAAAGATTTACTTTAATATATAAAACTGTAAATCAGTTAGTTAGATCGTCAATTGGGGGGAGATAGGAGCTTATGATTTATATTCGTGGAGATGGTTCCAAAAAAATTTAACATTAAGGCGCCATTTCTATTGGATGAATATGAGCCAACCTATTCTTACCAATTGACCTTTTTTAATTATTTTCGTATATAAAACTAAATTGTTACTAATTTTTTCTCCACACCATTATTACTAAGACAATTCTACATAACTTTTATTTTATCTTATGAAATACGCTTATAATTCAGCAGATTTTTGTTTGCGTGGCCATGTGAGGATTGACTTTTGTAGCATCATATCTTCATATGACAAGGTTTAAAGGTTTTACAACGCAATTGAGGTTTGATTTGTACATGAAAGCAAAAACCTTAAATAGTGTCAACAACAGATGTCATAATCATGAGGCTGATTCGAGAATTCATCAAGGGCAGAGAATGAATTTGACAGCTCAATCTGATAAGGTTGTTTTGCATTTGCCGTACGGCTTTTGTTATGTGACAGAACCGTTGGAGAAGACAGTGTCTCATCTGGAGGCTTAGCCTTAATATCTTCCACATGGATGGAGCAACCATCGATCTCATCACCGTTCATTAGCATTATGGCATCTCTTATAGATTTCTCGTCCTCGAAAGTAATAAATTCATATCCCCTCGATATTCCAGTCTCATGGTCGTTGATGATCTGTAAAGACAAATATAAACGATATAGATTAAACAGTAAGAAAGAATCCAACAAACACAAGTTACTAGTAAAACGCGAATGACACGATATCAAGGCGTAACGAACTTTAGAATCGATAACGTTGCCAAACTTTGAAAAGGCTCTCTTAAGATCATTTTCATCAGCCTCCATGTCAAGACCGCGAACAAAGCACTTGAATACACCAAATGTTGATGCCATTTAAATGAGATATATGAAGAGAAGAGTGAAAAATAACTTAGGGTTATATAAAGAACAAAGAAACTTGAGAGACGTTTGAATTAATGTATTGAGATTTGAGAGCTAGGTTTTAATTTTTTTTTTTTGTCCAACAGTTAGGTTTAACTTTTTAAGTTACATGATTTTAACTTCTTTTTTGTCATGCATGTCATAAATGCTATTCAGTCTTTCCAAATTTTAGAAGTCAGTATATACATTTTGGAACTAGCGAAAATTGTCAAAGTCCAAAAGAAGACTTTTGTTATTTAGAGTTTCAAAAAAAAAAAATTAATATGCAACTAATAAGTAAACATTTTCTCGATATATTTTCAGCAGTAGTTTTGAATTTCTGTAAATGAGTAAAAACTACAACACATTCTTTTGGTTGCCTCATTGAAATGCATCTTTAGTTAGATATACTTTGGGTTTTTGTGCAGTTGCACTAACATGGTCTCACAATTACAAGTTCTTTTAGTTTGAATGTATATATATAATTCCTCTGGAAGTAATCCATACTATAACAAAAATCAACCTGGTTCTACTATATATATATATATATATATATGAGCAATATAACCAAAACAAACCAAGCAGTTTATAAAACTGGGAGTAATTTAATTGACCGTATAGTATGTGTACTATTGATGATGATGAATTATAATGTTGACACAATATTTGCTCAAGCCACAGGAGCTCAATTTGACTTTCGTGAACGTTTTCTATTATTTTTACCTTTTTAGCGGTTCGTTAGTTTGAGAGTAAATATAAAGCAAACTGCCTAAGGATTTGTTATCTGACCGAGTCAGTCCAAACCTTTTTTTTTTTTAAAAAAAAAGCTAAAACTTATTTTGTATATATGCATCTTTGAATCAGGTATGTTGGGCAACTGCAAGTTTTATTTCTAGTATATGATCAAATCAAATTTTGGTTCAGAGATGTGAATGAAGTTGTTCTTGCACCAAAACCAACTGGTCTACTTTAATCGGTTGTTATGCATCTGGAATGGCGAATTTTAAATTAAATTTAACTATATTTAAAGAATTTTAAAGTAATTAAAATTATTACTTAAATTTTTGTGATAAAATTTAATTACAAATTTTTTAAATTTTTGGATTTTCAAATTAAATAAAATCTAAATTTTCGTAATTATATATAACTATTAAAAATCTTGAATAATTTAAAATTTTATTTAAATATATATGACCATATTTAAGGAAATTTCAAAATATAAATTAATAACTAATTTTCGAAATTAAATATTAATATAAAATAAATGTTTTAAAATAATTATCACCTATATTTTAGGAGAATATAAAAACATCTAAATTAATACTTAATTTTTGGAATTAAATATAAATATAAAATAAAATAAATTTTAAAAAACTTTAAAAATGTTTGGAATCAAGCACTAAAAATGCTACTGTTTTAATATAATAGATTTGTTTGTAATCCCCACTCCCACTAAGACCATGTTCAATGGTAGCAACTCTAAAAAGGGTGCTTAAATATTATTTAATTATTAAATTTAAAATCATCTTCATTTTATAACATATGTCTGCTAGTATCTGTTAAGCATCGCTGCTTACAACTCTTATTTAAGCATCAATGCTCAAATTATTATATTTTTATGATTTAATTTTTTAAAAAAATTATCTAAGCACTCTTCCTAAGCATCTGCATTGAACATGCTCTAATGCGTCTCCTTTCCAAATACAGCCATCGCAAACGAGCCTAGGTTTGCATGCGTGGCCAACAAGCCTCTTCCATAGTTATAACCCGATCATCATTCAACATGATAGCTTCTCGTAGCCACTTCAACAGTGACGTCGCAATCAATTAATGTAGGCCAAAAAGATGAAATAAAAACGGAGTCCCACATCGATAACTATCAAACATGTACGGTATCATATGAAGGTGTAAATAATATAGCTTAATAGTCAATTGGTGGGAGATAGGAGTTCTTGATTCAAAGTCGTGGATCAACCTACTCTCACGATCTTTTTCATCAGTGTAACGTTAACACTCAAGACCCCAAACAAAGCACGTGAATACATACACCAAATGCCACTTGAAAGAGATATCTGAAGAGAAGACTGAAGACAGGTTAGGGTTGTGTAGAGAACAGAGAGACTTGTGTATAATGTTGAGAGTGAGACACGTTTAAACTGATTTATAGACGAGATGTTGTTTCTCGATTTTTTTTTTTTTTCATGCATCTCAATTCTCATCATTGCTATTCAGTCTTCCCATGCTTCAGAAATCAGTGTATCTTTTAAGAGTTTAAAAACAAAACAAAATTAATATGCAACTTCATAAGTATAACGTTTTCTCAATAATATGCAACTTGTTGAAATGCATCTTTACATAGCTATCTTTTGGGTTCTTTTTAAACATGGTCTTAAGTTCTTTTTTTTGTAACATGGTCTTAAGTTCTTTGTGTATGTTAGTACTACTAACTTAGTAGATATATTATTCCACTACTAGTAAACACAAACAGACAAATACAGAAATACTTTTTACCAAAAACAAATACAGAAATACTTGGGAAATCTTTGGTTTTAGAGAGAAAGCATAACAAATTAAACCGGTTTAGTTAACCCTAATTAAAACCCTAACGTAAACCCTAAAAAATAAAAGATTGCAAAAGAAAACCCTAACGAACCGCTCGCTCCAGAACCCAAAACCAAAAACAGGTTTCACTCTTCTCTCTTCAACAACGTCTGCTAAAGTAAGACTCTCGATGCTTAATTTATTCTTCTTCTTCATCTTCTTCTTTTTCCGGTTGCGATTCCTTCTACCCATATGTATGTGTTTGCATATGCGGTGGATCAAATAACGACGGAAACGTATTAGATCGGAGATTTTAGTTTCCGATACATTAAAAAAGTTCAATTTTTTTTTTAATTGATTTTGGTGCCCCTTTCTATCACATTGATCTCAAATTTGGATTGTTCTTTCCCTCAGAAAAAAAAACCTCCCCTATTAGCGTTGAAGCATATATATATAATTATCCAAAACAAAAAAAAATATCCACAAACCCTAGCCTTGGCACAATCGGTCTATTGCTGTTGATGTTATTATTTGACTGTAGTTGGAATGTGGGTTTATTAGCATCTGTAGTTGAGATGTGAGTTCTTGATTTGAAACTCATTATGAACTTTTGGTAATTGCTTTTTGAGCCTTGGAACTTTTCTTGAAATAGAAGGTTCTGCGATTGTTCTCCTTTTATCTTAAGCATCCATCATCCAATAACATTTTCTAACTTAGAGTTTCTGTTTTGGTGGCTTGATTGATTGATTGGTCTAGAGAGATTGAAGTCTAGACTCAATGAGCGGAAGTTCTTCACATGAAACGAGTTCTTGGACGCTGAGGAAAGGTCCCCCACCCCTCCTCTTCCCCCATAGTCCCGGTTAGTCTTCTTCTGTCCCTTTCTTTTTTATATCCTCGTTGGAGAAATCAGTTGTGTTTCGATAATGGTTCTGGCCTTTTTTTACTTGATGTCTCAAATGTGGAATCTTCAGTGAAGCTTTCAAAACAAGGCTAGTTTATAAATTTCATAAGAGTCATTAACCACTTTGATAAATGGATCTATATCATTTCCTAGGTTTGTTGCAAGTTTTTTTCCCTGATATGTTTGACAACAGAGATGAGGATGATGATGCTTTTCTAGTTGACAGAAAAGTGTTGATTTTCAGACCCTATATATATAAAACCTCTTGTATCATTTTGGGGCAAAGTTTTGTGAAACCACTCATGTAACGCAATTTTAAGTCAAAACTCTTGTATGCAGTGTTTGATTATGCAAAATTTCACTTACTAGATCTGTATGTTTATTAGCTGAAATGTTCGATTCCGTGGTTTGATCATATTAGCAGTAGCAGTTAGTTTTTGTATATGTTTTTTTATTTATTTAAAGTTTGCCTCCTCCACACTCTTAATTTGGTTATACCACCACTAAGACGATCGACAGTGTAATCCAAATTTGTTGTATGGCTATAGACAGGAAGCCAGATGCAGTAATGACTGGACCAGGATTGAGGGAGATGCTTTTTCCTAACTCCAAATTGGAAAAGAAGAGAAAACGGCGGCTGATCCCAGAAATAACAATGCTTTATAACCTTGATCATTATAATCATAAGGTTGATAGGAAAAAAATTAGGGAAGCAGAATCCAAGCGTGCTGCAGTAAGTTATACAATACAACTCATCGATCATTTCATAGATTTTCATACATTTATATATATATATATATATATATATATATATATATATATATATTTTCAATAGGATTTATCTCACTGATTCGAGTGCTACGTACTCTCAGGAAGAAGTCAAGAAGTTTTGTGAGAGAGCTGATGCAGTAAGTTATACAACTCATCGATCATTTCATAGATTCTCATCATACATAGATTTATCTCACTGATTCGAGTGCTACTTACTCTCAGATCATTAAGAAGGTTCGTGAGAGAGCTGATGCAGTAAGTTATACAACTCATCGAGAACATTTCATAGATTTTCAGACATTTTTATATATAGTTTTTCAATAGGATTTATCTCACTGATTCGTACTCTCAGGATGCCAAGAAGGTTGCTGAGAGAGCTCCTGCAGTAAGTTATACAACTCATCGATCATTTCATAAATTTTCATCATACATACATACATTTATATATACAATAGGATTTTTAATCTCACTGATTCGAGTGCTACGTACTCTCAGGATGCCAAGACGGATGCCTTCATCAAAGACCATGCGGAGGAAGCTCATCAAAAGTTGTCAGAGCTCAGGTAAACTAATAATAATCCATGAGCAATCTATCTCTCTCTTTCTCTCTCTACATTTCCATGTAGTGTGCTTAGACCATCTTTATCGCAGAGGTTTTTTAGAGATATTTAATATTAAATATAATCAAATCAAAAACTTAGTTTAAAAACGTTTCTTATTTGAGAACAATAAGATACATTTCTTCTTGTCACGTGTCTACTCGGAAATGGTTAAAAATTTTGGGGACAAAATGATATTTTTGTGTTTCTTCTTTCTTTTTCCTGAGAAATATTTTTTCTGATTCCTCCTGTTTTCTCCGTCGAAGGTGACGACTCAAGTGATTGTTTGTTTGATGTTAGGACATAGCTATATTTCTGAGGTCACCAAAAGTTTTGTTGTCTCTGTTTCACTGAAATACCGATAAGCTATACCAACAGTTCATCTTCCATAGCAAGCTACGACAATGGTTGTCCTTGAGCTGATAGAAATTTTGGAATTCCTGTGCGCTGTTATTGTGGCCGTACTGCTAGTCCACAGCTGCAGCAACTTTAGGGAGGAAGTTTTACACTTGTCCTGCAATTTTGGGAGAGGTAAGATCGAATTTATGTAGATATTGCGTTAGTTAGCTGTGTTATTCAAATTTCTAAATCAAGTTTTCATTTTCAAATATGTAGGAAAGTCCAGACCACATTTGAAAATGGTGGGATGCAGCCATTGAAGAGCAGCTAACTATTATACAACTAAGAATTGACCAGCAGAGTGAAAAGATGGAAAGCTACAACAGGACAGAACTTTTTCAATCCTATGAGAATCGCATGGAGAAAATGGAACCTCTGATTGACAGAAATAACGAGGACATTAGAGAAATCAAGGAAATCCTAGTGGAGATTCAAAGAGAAGTGGCTCGGATGAAAGAGGCAATAGCGACTCGAGGTTCTGATTTGCTTTTAATTATGTTTTTGGTTGTTTTTCTGCTACTCATATCTTTTTATGCATTGGGAGGTAGAATAAATGTGTATTCAAGTGTGTAATCTTTAAGTAGATGAGATAGAAGAAATTGTTTTTGGTTATTTTTGCTTTCTTATATGTTATGTTTCTGAATGTGTTCGGACTAGAATTCGTGATAAACATCAACATCAACAATTGAAAGCTAATTTGGTTGAAAATATATGACAAAATTTTGGACATAATGAAGATAAAACTGAGCATTTATGGCAAAAATTATGTTTTACTTGTCTTAATGTTTTTATATTAAGTATGTTTTAATCAAATAATTATCTTTCTTTATAATAAAACATTATTATTAATTTTTTTAAAAGATTTCTAAGGGATTCTACCATTAGACCCTACAAACCTAAAGATCTCTTATCAAAGTTTCTTAACCCATTTAATAATAAAAAAATGCTTAAAAAACCCATATGAATTTTAGCGATAATCATACTCTTATCTTTTTGGGTACGTTCATACGTTTGGCAAGATTGTTGACAAGTAGTAATCTGGCTGAAATCTGGTGACTTGAAGACGTTGTATCGTCGTAATTACAAATGCTTTGGGTTGTTGTGTTGGATTTAGTGAATTAAGATTAAACTCTTTTGAAGAATATAGGTCTCAGAACATTATCATCATATGTTTTGGAGGCTTGAAGTCATTTCATACACTATATTGAAATTTGCGTAAAATCAAAAATAATTTAATTACCAATATAGTTGTAAAAAGTGAGTTGATTAAATCAGTTATAGTTTTCTGCTGTGTTTTTAAAACCGGACCAAACTGGCGGTTTGACTAGGTTAAACCGTGAACCGGAAGTTTAGCCAGGTTGTATCTATTATATAAAGACTCAGTTGAGTCTCACAAACTTGACACATCAGCACTCCTTTGAAGGACACATCAACTCATTTATTTGTTATTTAAAAACATTAGTGAAACTCTAATTAATTTAAGCTAATTACTTTTATGTTCATTTTTCTGTGTACTGATTTATTTACCATCATGGACCTCATGGCTTTTTGACTCCCATTTTTTGATGCTTCCTATTCTTAATGATGCTTCAAACGTTGTCTTAAATATTGGTCACTCATATTTCAACGCATAAAAAATAATCAGCAAATATAGAAGAGAAGACATGGAAAGAAGTAAATATTACCTAAGATTTTCTAATAAATCTCTAATCTACAGCTTCCACGTTGTAACTTATGCAAATTTCTATATAGAAGCTTACTAAAGTGAATGTTGTTCACAAATCCACGGTTTAAGATTTATTTTTTGGTCATGGGCAGAGACATCTACATTTAATACCATCGTTTGTGTTCATTTAAAGGAAAAGAAGAATTTTGATTTTAAAAAGAAGATTTTGTATGATGGTTTCGAGAATTCTGTGAAGAGTAAATAGCAAGACAAAGCTATAATAATAATTTCTAAAATTATAATAATTCGGCGACGAAGCTATAATAATAGTTTCTAAAAACTTTGTTTTAAGTTAAGCTGGTGTAAGTTTTCTATTCTATTTATTTTTTGTTTTAGAGAAAATTTTAAGGGAGAAAAATAATACTCTGAAAGACCTATTACATCCATTAGTAAATTTTTTAATATCTATGTTTTTACAAGAAATGATAAAAATCTCGTCTCAATGAATTATAATTAAAGAAATCTTTGTGGAGAAAAGATAAATATAATTTATATCATTTTATGTGCATGAAATGTAGCTAGTTTTATCTCCATCAGATCTTGGAGTTGGAGTATTGGTTCTCCCAAGTACTGCAATAAAAAGCCACTGGAGCGGCAAGAACAAAATCCGATGGTGAAAATGGAGAAAGACGTATTTGGTAAACTTTTACGATAGCTGGTCATGCTTATCTAAAGTTCCAAACTCTACCTGTGATGCAAAAGATAATATATAGTATGAAATATCACAGATTTTCATGCTATATTCATTTCCTAACTTTTCTAATTTTAGTGGAGATTGTGACGGTTTTGCAAATGAGAATATGAAAATTTTATGGAATAAAGTTATCCATTTATTTTGAGAATATACCTCTTAGGTTCCTAATCATAATATTTAGTATTTGCTGGATTCTCATATCTTTGTTTATGATGTTCAAGATAATTTTTCACGTTTAATTGAAGACAACGTTTCTTAGTAGAGAGAATTTCTGATAAGATTTCATAAAACTAAAGAAAAAGTCGAGAAAAAAACTAATTAAAACAAAATCACTTTAACCAAACAAGTTAACAACTAATCTCTCTAAACATATATATGGCCAGTCCAAAAAAACCAAAAATCTAAATTTTTTTTTAACATCACCAAAAATCTAAATTGAATTTCAGTTTTTTTTTTGTTTTTGATCGACAGTTTAGATACCTAGAACGGTTTGGTTACCCAAACCGAAGATATCGAGTTTATGTAAATAATAATTTGTAGGTAGACACAAGCGCTTCTTGCTAGAATGTTTGCCTTCGAATTCTTCACGCGTGAAATGTGTGATATAGTGAAGAAATTGTAAACTGAAATTTAAGGATAAAACTAAACTTCAGTTTTAAACATTATAAAAATATTAAAAAGAAAACCCACGCATATGCGTGGGTACTCATCTAGTTAATACTAAAACTACAGAAGGTTAGATTGATTAGAAAACCAGATTAAACCACTAAAAAACGGAAATTGACCAAACAGATAAACCATAAAAACCGAGTTCAATCAAAAAATGCTTAAATCGTTTTTTCTAGTTTTAACGTTGATTATTGTTTAATAAAATTGTCCCAAAAGATATAATTATCGAACTATATTAACCCATGATCGGAGAGCTTTTCCGGTTCGGTCACCGGTCTGGTTTTAAAACACAAGTTCTTTGATATTTTCAGACTGGAATATCTATAAATGATATCTACATACTTATTTGTGTAGTGATTTACTTAGGTGTTGGCTCCACAACGAGTTTCAAAATTTTTTTGCTTACGTGTCAGCTCTAGAATGAGATTTGGCTGAAAAATAACCTTTTTACCCTATTTTTCAATTACGTGTCATTTTTTTATTGATTTTTATGATGTATTAAAATAACTTAAAATAACCGTTTTAAATTATTATGATTTAGTGCTCTATTCCGTTGTCAATCAAACCGTTTCTAAAATTTTATAAAACTAAAATTTAGTAAAAAAAATAAAAAATAAATAAGAAATAAAATGTTTAATGAAATAACGGTATTTGTGATGTTTATTGGTTTTTGACTTCAAATGTTTTATTATAAATATGTACAAGACTTCTTTTTAATCATCTCACACCCTCTAAATCGTTTAACTTATTCTTTCTTTTTTGAATAAGTTTGTTCAGTACTTCAAATTATTATGTTTTGTTCTATTATTATTGTGAATAAATATATAGTTTGTATCTTCATTCAAAAACTATATCAGCCCAATAGACAAAAAAAACAATAGTATTTTTAATCTGCATCATATCTTCAAACATTAAAATGGAAGAAAATCTTATAAATAAATATACTCAACAATAGAAAATAAAATCCACATGAATCCAAACTACTATTAAATTTTCAAACAATCAAATAAAAAATTATATTAGTTCGTGCAAAGATGCGAAAATTCCCTAGTTTTCATTAATCATATGTGTTTTTTATAAATGATATGTTATAATCAGTTTAATTAAATCTTTATTGAAGCCCATTCATTTAGTTGGATCATTATTACTGTCATAACCCGTTTAATTAAATCATAATACATAAGACACCCTTAAAAATTAATATATATTAACACTTTTGGTTTAGGAATATAATTTATTGTATTTCTTAGATATTCGGAATCTCAAACTCCAGTCCGTCTTCCACTCGATAAAAACATTATCGTACATTTCCATTGCTTTATATTTTTTTAATTCAAATATATGCTGCTAAGAAAATAGGAATGTAGAGATTGTGCTATAAATGTTCATTGTCTCACTTTATTATATGCATTTGTTTTCAGACGTCTAATACTGGGATTTTAGAATTTCATCAGCATTCAAGTTTTGTTTGGAGTTACACACATTAAATTGTCGCAGTATATTTCTCCCCTTCTTTATTTTAAGTTTGTGTAATAATATACAGTGAACTGAAATCTATTACTTTTTCACACTATATTTGCTTTCTTTCAGCAGTTTTCTAACGTGTATATATATTAGAGCATTTGCTTTATTTCATTTTTTTTATTTTTTTCACTTCTTCTTCACTTGATTTTTTCTCTGCCTTAGGTATATTCTTTTCTCCGTTTATTTTCACTTTTCATGAGATCTTCAGGTAAATAAATAAATATATATATATATACTTGTATTTTATTTTTTAACGCAAGGGTATAAAATCTAAAAAAATGACGATGATGATGAAAAACTAGAAATACGAGAGATAGAAAAAATAAATTTTGGAGACGACGAAGATGATGAAAAAAAGAATGATAAAATGACGAAGAAAAAAAAATTAAAGATAAAGAAAAACAAAAAAATGAAGAAACAATCGGAAAAGACGAGAAAGATGACAAAAATAAAGAAGAAAAAAACTTAACTAAAATAAAAAGATGGATTAGACCAAGATTTTAAAGAAGAAGAAAGAGGAGAAAGGTAAGAATTTGAAAAACATAGACAAAACTGAAAGAAAATGAAGAAGAAGAATAAGCCGGTTACGATGAAAAAGAAAAAAGAAAAAAAACAATTTTTGGATTCATCTCTACGGGTTAATCTTTTTATTCATCCCTTCTGATTTTAACCATAAAAATTTGACATCTAATATTATATTTAAACATTTTTAATGAAAAAACTAAACTCTAAACTGAAAACAGTGAACTCAAACATATTAATATTTAACTTTATTTTAAATTTATTTTTGGTAAATAATTATTTTTATATAATTATTTGTACTATTCAGAATTTTAAATTTAGAAGTTTGAAATTTTTTTTTAAAATATCAATAAAAACTTTTAAATAAATAAATAAAACAAATTAAGAATATGAGCTTTTTGTTTTATTTAAAGTTTAGGGTTGGGTTTTATTTATTAATAATTTTATATTTCTAATTTGTTTTCTTAGTTTATTTCAATTTTAAATTTCTATTTAAATATAATATTAGATGTCACATTCTTACTGGTTAAAATAAAAGTGGGTGAATAATGTGGTTCATCGCTAGGGATAAACCCAAAAAAAAATTAAAGAAAAATATGAGGAAGAAGACAAATAAAATTATAAAATAAAAAAGAAGAAAACGAAGCAGAAGCAGTTCAGGTTGAAGACTGGAGAAAAAACGAAAGAATAATAACTTTGAGAAGACAAAAAACGATAAAAAGGATAATCAAAAGAGAAAGACAATAAAAAAAACCGAAAGAGAAAGAAGAAGAATAATTATTGGAAAAAAACAAAGATGATAAAGTATAAGTCAAATTCAAAGACGATTAAGTTAAAGTAGAAGAAACATAAATCACATATGTACGTTAAAGAAGTAGAAAGAAAATGCGTGAAATAACCGATTAGAATGACACCTACTTACGAGAAAATGGAGAGAGAATTCTAGCGAGAAATAGATAACAAAAAATTAGTCTAAAAAAACTTATTTTATAAACTCTTGTGTATGCACAAAGTGCGGGTTATTACCTAGTTGGATGTTAAAATATTGAAAAATCATATGCAAATTTATAAATGCATATATTTTCCAGAGAAGTTTTCAGCAATAATTAATAGTTGTGAATTTCTGTAAGTGAGTAAAACAGAGAAATTCTAATGGTCGTCTTCATAAATAAATATATATATATATATATATATTGAATTTTATTTTTTTGTTGTCCATTCATTTAATAACCGAAAACCCAAAACATGGGCATTACGAGTGGTGATTTCAAGTCCAACCCTTAACCGCCTACAATTTAAAAATCATTATTAACCCATATAGAAGAGATAATGGTATTGGAAACAACATGTGTTAACACGTGGTCAATCAAGGATTGAAGCAGAAACATCGCTGGCGGTCCTTCATTCCTTCCACGATTCTGACGATCTGAGAATGTCGCCAGCAGTTTTGCAACACCTCCTGCGCCGTTTTTTATCCACCACCACCGTAAAAACACCCCAGAAAAGCAAATCCAAACAAAACACATAGATAGGTACCTCACATCCACCGTTGAACAGAATTATTAAATCCAGATAAAACCGGAAGATTTACATCAAAAGAGAGAGAAACCCTCTTTCCCATCTTTATATTTGAATTCAATTCACTTGGAATGAGTAAAATCGAATTTTTTTGAAACAAGGCATAATTAATTGAAAAAACTAACAAAATTAAAAATAAAGGTTCCACCGAGACTTGAACTCGGGTTACCAGATTCAGAGTCTGGTGTCCTAACCGCTAGACCATGGAACCATTTGGTATCAATACACTGTATTATCATATTATTCACCATCTTCTCTCGTTCTCTCTCTCTTTCGTTCTTTCTTCCGGTCTCTGTAATCTTCTCTCTCAATTGAATTCTCCGAACTGCTCTATTTGTCTCCACCATCACTCCTTCCTCCATGATTCTCCACTGCAACGTAAGCTATACCTCAACGTTCTCCCTCGTCTCCTCCTCCTCTCTCCACCGTCAAGACAATCCCGACGAATCACAAGCTACAGTAATCCGTCGCCGGCACAATGCAAAATCCCTTTCTCTGTTTATTCGCCATAATCGAGACCTTAAGCTTAATAAAAACCCTAACGAATCCCCCGAAACCTTCGTTCCGCCTCGGCGTGATGTAGACGGTGAAGACCGATCTAAGCTACTCGAGCTCTCTCTCGTGACCAGAAGAACTCCACAATTCCCTGGATCAATCTACGCTCAATCTGCCTCTGATGTTGATGTCGCCTCATCGCTTCCTTCGCTCCGTAATTTCTTAGGCTCCGATGGTGATGACGACGGAGAGAGCGAGAGGGAGATGATAGCTAAGGCGTTGGAGATCAGGCGGAAAGTGACCAAGGAGATTATCAAAGAGTCTTTGGTGAGGAAAGGTCGATTTGGGATCACGTACGCGACTAATGTGACTGATCGTGTGGGTGATTTCGTTGATCATGTGATGATTGAAGCTGCGGCGTTGAAGCGGCTGCCGGAATTTTCAGAGTCGAGGTTCAACCTTCGCGCCAGGAAGGTTATAGAAGACTCCAATTTCGTTCCTCTTGTAAGGTGAAGCTTCTAGTTTCATAGCTCTGTTTCTTAGTAGCAGTCTTCATTAGTGCCCATAAGGTGTTCGATGCATGGTCTCTTAGAAAAAAACATTTGACTTTCTCTACAATTTTGAGCATATCAAAAATATAACTTCAGAGTAAACCCGAAGAAATGAAATTCTATGGACCCTTATACCACAATTGTTCATCATAAGGGCACCGAAGTGGATCAAGTTAATGGGTTCTTGAATTGTAGTCAGTGTTACAATATCGTTGGCTTGATCAAGTTCATGGGTTCTCTACAATTTTGAGCATATCGAAGATTGGACTTAAGATGTACCCTTTACGCCAGAATTGTTTATTCTTTGTGCCGAGAAGTGAATTCAGTGTTAAGTATACGTTGACTTATTTTGGGAGTTTGTAAAAGTAGTAGTTTTTCATTATGATGAACCGTGCAGGTGGTTGAAGCACCATGAGTTTTCGTATAATAGAATTGGGAAGATCATATGCATGTCGAAAGGAAATCTTGACTCCATCAGAATCATGATCGAGTGGCTTAAAACCATTCATGTGAAGGGTGAATTCATTGGAGTTGCGTTCTTGAGATCCGGGGACAACATCTTGCAACGTAGCCGTGAAGAACTAGACGAGATTGTTGAGTATCTAGAGAGCAATGGTGTGAGGAGGGATTGGATGGGATATGTGGTTGGCCGATGTCCCGAGTTGCTATCCTTCAGCATGGAAGAAGTCAAAAGCCGTGTTGATTTCTTCTTGAAAATGGGTATGAATCAACATGACTTTGGCACTATGGTCTTCGATTATCCAAAGATTCTCGGGTTCTTTTCGTTCCAAGAGATGGAAAAAATGGTACTGAAAGCTATATGTATATGTTCATCCACCATTTGTTAGAAACTGTCTTTTGAGTTCATAAATGTCTTGCTTGTCTTGAACCAGATCAGTTACCTGAAAGAGTTTGGACTTAGCACAGAAGATGTTGGGAGACTATTAGCCTTCAAGCCACACCTCATGGGATGCAGTATCGAAGAAAGATGGAAGCCTCTGGTCAAATATTTCTACTACCTTGGAATCTCCAAAGAAGGAATGAAAAGAATACTTTTCGTGAAACCGATTCTTTACTGTACTGATTTGGAGAAGACAATCGCACCAAAGGTATTTGAACTTCGCTATAAATATGAACTCCCGTATAAAACATCCAGCAGATTCCATTAACTCAGATTCTCTTGTGTTCTTGAAGGTAAGATTTTTCCAGGACATGGGTATCCCTAATGAGGCCATTGGAAACATGATAGTAAAGTTTCCTTCTTTACTAACAAACAGTCTCTACAAGAAAATCCGACCTGTGGTTAGTGCTACTTCTTTTATGAACCAAACATGATCCATAAAATCTTTTTTTAGTGAGTCAATAGGCTCATAGCATATGATGATTCCAAACTCATACCGTTTAAGTTTATCGTGCAGGTGATTTTTCTGTTAAGCAGAGCCGGAGTAAGCCAGAAGAATATCGGTAAAGTTATTGCATTGGATCCTGCTCTCCTTGGATGCAGCATAGGGACGAAGCTAGAACCAAACATGAGATACTATGTCTCATTGGGAATCAAAATTCATCAACTAGGCGAAATGATTGCTGATTTCCCGATGCTGCTCCGATATAATGTTGATATTCTACGTCCAAAATACCGTTACTTGCGAAGAACAATGATCCGTCCGCTTCAAGATCTCATTGAGTTTCCCAGGTAAAATAAAGAAACTTTCATGAAACGATACAGCACCTTCTAAATGTAGGCTTTAAAGTAATCATGTAATACTTTGACAGGTTCTTTAGCTACTCACTAGAGCGTCGGATAATTCCAAGGCACGCCATTATGGTTGAGAACAGAGTTAACTTCAAGCTCAGATACATGTTGGCTTGTACTGATGAAGAATTTGAGAGGAGAGTGAGAGAGAAAGTGGAGGGAAGAGAGAGATTCGAAGCTGGTCTTGACTCTGAGGATTCTCAGCCGTTGGATGAGACCATTTCCGATGTGGAGATTGGTTTCTCTGACTCTTCGGGAGAAGAGGTTGAAGAAGCATAATTAATAGTTCGTAACATAAAAGCTGTACATAGCCACCATGTAAATTTTAAACATAGTTATAAACGGAAAAAATGTGTGAATTGATCTTAATTTATAAATGGTAAACGAGAATATTCATTCATTTTTAAGTTATCCTGTGATGAAACGATGCGTATCATACCTGTGGACTTAAGCTTGGATCTGGGCTGGTAATGGTTATGGATCAAGGTCCAATCCGGATAAAAGCTTCAAGAGAGTCCATGATCTAAAACTCTAAAAGTCTCGTCGTTTTAGGAGGTCAAAGATGCAGAGGTTGTTGGTGATAAGGTTGTTACGCTAACGGCCAAGTGCAGTGGGCTCGAGGTTAATGAGCTGGACCTGAATCAAAAGGAATAACGGCGTGAGAAGAGAAGAGAGAGGTTGTGTGTGAAACAAGCAGAAAAGAGAGAGAATAGAGAGAGAGAGAATAGAGAGAAAGAAGAAGCTTATCTTCGCCATAGCTCGTCTTCTTCATTCTCGGCTTTCTTTGTAACTCTCGTAGTTCTTCTTCTGGTATCTTGTATTCGGATTAAACACATAGTGAAACCTTGTGAGCAGGAGGTTTGCTCACCAAGACGTACCTCGGCATTTTGTCTTGGGAACTTGTAAATCTCGTGTCGTCTCTGTTTTATTCTCTTAATCCTGCAACAAACGAAACAGAGCATAAGCGATAATACTTGGAACCTTAGATCAGCAATTATATCGAGCACAAAGAAGGAGAAAATCGCAACAAGTGGTATCAGAGCCAATCGGTTGGAGCGATCAAAGGTGATTTTCTCTTATAGGGATTTCTTGACTGCTTCTCCGGTTTCATCATAGAGAAAGGATTCAGCAGGTACATGGTCTTAGTATCTGGTTTCTGAATCTAGTATTGTTCTCTGTGAGGTATTCTTTCTGGATTCTTTCTGGTTTACTTATCTGCTGTTCGCGAAAGGTTTTCTTTGAGGATATCATTAGCTCTGGGCTTTTTTCCGCGAAGGTTTGGTTGTGGATAAACTGTGTGGCTAGGTTTTCTGTTCTGCGAAGGATTTCTGGTATTGATTTACTCTCCAGGGTGAAAGGTTATATCAGATTTGATAAGGCAGTATGGTTGAGCCGACTCAGGGAAAGTGGGAAGTAGAAAAGTTTGACGGTGACGGAGATTACACGATTTGAAAGTATAGAATTCTTGCTCAACTAGAGATCCTTGGTCTTGATTCAGTATTGAAGGTAAATGAGGATTCATCTTCATCGGTATTACCTGATCCGAAGGACAAAGATGATGAAGTCAGGTCGGATACTAAATGGTTAGACAAGGATAGAAGAGTCAGAAATCTACTATGCATGAGCTTAACAGATTTAGTGCTTAGGAAGGTGGGTTTGAAACATAAGACGGCCCAGTCTATGTGGGATTCTCTTGAATCACAGTACCAAGATAAATCCCTTCCTAACCGGTTCTATCTCAAGCAAAGATTCTACAGCTTTAAAATGGAAGAAGGTAAAAATTTGGACAAGAATTTGGATATCTTTCATAAACTGGTATCGGATCTTGCAAGTCTGGATGTTGAGTTAAGTGATGAAGATCAGGCTGTAATACTTCTGAATGGCCTACCTTCACAGTATTCTCAACTGGTGCATACTCTTAAGTACAGAGGTGGGCAACAGACTATAACTCTCAAGGAGGTGACCACAGCAGCATACTCTCTTGAAACTGAACTGAAACAAAAGGGACTTCATCTGTCAAAACAAAGCAATGAAGGCTTGTATGTTCAGTCTAAAGCATCTACGAGTAAGAAGAACAACACAAAGGGCAAACAAAAGGAAGATAAAGAAAAGGTAAAGGCCAAAAGCAAGAAAACATGTTGGGTTTGCGGTGCTGAAGGTCATTTCAAGAAGGATTGTCCAAAGAGAGGTCAGACAAGCAATGCTCAAGCAAATGTTGGGCAGGATAATAATGAGCCTCTAGTGTTGACAGCTTCTGAGACACACTCGAGAGATGGTTGGGTGCTGGACTCCGGATGCTCGTATCATTTAACATACAGAAAGGATCTAATGTTTGATCTAGTAGAAATCGATGGTGGAAAGATCTTGATGGGAAATGATACTTACTGTGTTGTCACAGCTATAGGAAGTGTAAGGATAATTAAAAATGACGAAACTTCGGTTGTTTTAACTAAGGTGAGATATTCTGCAACAGCTAAGAGGAATTTAATCTCCTTAGGACAGTTGGAGTCTCAAGGAAGCTGGTTTCAATCGAAAAATTTCAGACTACAAGTGTTTCTTAAGGACAAAGAAGTTCTAGCTGGGAATTATCAAGATACTCTCTATATCTTGGATGGAAAACCAGTAAAGGCTCAAGTTAATGCTGTAGCAAAGTCAGATGAGAAGGCATTACTATGGCACAGTCGTATGGGTCATATGAGTGAAAGAGGTTTACAAGTTTTAGTCAAGAAAGAGCTGTTAAAAGCAGAAGATATTGGTGAACTAAAACAATGCAAATATTGTATTCTGGGTAAATCTCACAAGCTGTCATACCAAAAGGGAAAGCACATTTCGAAAGAGAAGTTGCAATATGTCCACTCTGACTTATGGGGATCTCCCAATGTCACCCCAAGTTTGTCTAAGTGTCAATACTACATTTCATTTGTGGATGATTTCTCAAGAAAAGTTTGGCTATATTTTCTCAGAACCAAAGATGAAGCATTCGGAAAATTTGTGGAATGGAAGGTGTTTGTAGAGAATCAGAGTGGAAAGAAACTGAAAGCACTAAGGACCAATAATGGACTTGAATATTGCAACAAGGCATTTGATTATCATTGTAAGTCTCATGGAATCCTTAGGCACAAGACTTGCCCCTACACTCCACAACAGAATGGGGTGGCTGAGAGATTGAATAGAACCATACTGGAGAAAGTAAGAAGTCTACTAAGTGAAACAGGGTTGGCTGAGAAATTTTGGGCTGAGGCAGCATCAACTGTAGCTTACATGATCAACAGGTCACCATCTACTCCGCTCGGGCTAGAGATTCCAGAACAGTTATGGACTGGTGTAAAACTAGATTACTCTCATATGAAAATATTCGGGTGTCTGGTTTATTATCATGTTGATCAGGGCAAGCTAAAGCCAAGAGCAAAAAAAGGAACTTTATATGGGATATCCACAGGGAGTAAAAGGTTACAGGATTTGGAGTTATGATGAAAAGAAATGTGTCATTAGTCGTGATGTGGTTTTCTGGGAAGACACACTTTTCAAAGATGTAAAGAAGATGGCTATCAATGATCAAGATAGCAAAGGGAAGGGAAAAGAAAGGGTTTCTTTTGAGGTTGATCGAAAAAACAGTGACACTCAGGTTCAAGGAGAAACTTCGGGTGAAGGTGGAGCCACTTCGGACTCCGAAATAAATGAAGACTCCGAAGAAGAATCTGAGTCTGAGGATTCCTCTTCTTCTCTGGATAATTATCTTTTGGCAAGAGATAGAGAGAGAAGAGTGAATATAAAACCACCAAGTAGATATGACGATGGAGACGTGGCTGCTTATGCACTAAGTGTGGCAGAAATGATTGAGTTCACAGAACCCAAAACTTTTCAAGAAGCTATGAAGAGCAAAGAAAAGGATAAATGGCTGGGAGCTACTGATGAGGAAATGGATTCTCTGTACAAGAATCAAATGTGGAAACTCATTGATAGACCAGAAGGACATAGAACGATCGGATGTAAGTGGGTTTTCAAGCTTAAGCCTAGAATACCTGGTTTGGAAGAACCTAGGTACAAGGCTAGGCTGGTTGCTAAGGGATTCTCTCAGATTGAAGGCATTGATTATCATGAAGTTTTCTCACCAGTGGTTAAACATACTACAATCAGGTTGATTCTGTCAATGGTTGTTAACTTTGATTTAGAACTTGAACAGTTGGATGTGAAAACGGCTTTTTTGCATGGTAATTTGGATGAAAGGATTCTGATGGAACAGCCTGAGGGATATTCAAAGGGTAACAAAGTTTGTCTGTTGCAGAGGTCATTATATGGGCTTAAGCAATCACCTCGTCAATGGAATCTACGGTTTAATCAGTTTATGAAGGCACAAAAGTTTTCTAGAAGTAAGTTAGATGCTTTCGTGTACTTCAAAGGTTATGGAGGTGGGAATTTTGTATATCTGTTGCTCTATGTTGATGATATGTTAGTGGCGGCTAAAGATTTGAAAGAGGTTCAGAAGGTTAAAGACTTGTTAAGTCGGGAGTTTGAAATGAAGGACCTAGGACCTGCTTGGAGGATCCTAGGGTATGGACATCATAAGAGACAGATCTAAAGGAGTGTTACATCTATCTCAAGAGTCTTATATTGAGAAAGTTTTAAAGAGTTTTAACGCAGTTGATTTGAAGGCAGTTCAAACTCCTATTGGCTGTCATTTCAAGTTATCTAGCACTAAGGAAGATGATAAGGCGGAGACAGAGATGCAGATGAAGAACATACCTTACTCAAGTGCTGTTGGGAGTCTTATGTACGCCATGGTTGGATCCCGTCCTGATATAGCTCACGCAATTGGGCTGGTCAGCCGATTCATGAGTGCACCTAACAAAGAACACTGGAATGCGGTTAAATGGGTTCTTAGGTATCTAAAGTCAAGCTCAAGTCATAAGCTAACATTTACAAAGGCACAGAACTTCAGTATTACTGGATATTGCGACAGTGATTACGCTACTGACCTGGATCGAAGAAGATCTATCACTGGCTACGTTTTTCAGGTTGGAGGCAATACAGTAAGCTGGCGTTCAGGGCTGCAACAAATAGTAGCTCTATCAACTACAGAAGCAGAGTATATGGCCTTAGCCGAGGCAACTAAAGAGGCTTTGTGGTTAAAACGGATTACCTGTGAACTTGGTTTTCCTCAGAAGACAGTTGAAATCTTCTGTGATTCACAGAGTGCGATCTGCCTGGCTAAAAACGCAGTCTTCCATGAAAGGAAGAAACATATTCAGACGCGTTATTATTTCATCAGGGACGTGATTGAAGACGGAGATCTGGTGGTGTCGAAGATCGGTACAAAGAAAAATCCAGCTGACATCTTGACTAAGCCGGTTCCGGTAACGAAGTTTGAAGATGGGAGAAGTCGTCTGAGAGTACTCAGCGACTAAGGCTAGCTCGGAATAGAGCTAGGGTTCCGACAGTGTTTGTGTCGGAACAGAAGGAAATGGATCGGTCAAGATTCATTTTTTGGTAGGTATGGAACGTATCGAGGTGGAGAATGTGATGAAACGATGCGTATCATACCTGTGGACTTAAGCTTGGATCTGGGCTGGTAATGGTTATGGATCAAGGCCCAATCCGGATAAAAGCTTCAAGAGAGTCCATGATCTAAACTCTAAAAGTCTCGTCGTTTAAGGAGGTCAAAGATGCAGAGGTTGTTGGTGAGAAGGTTGTTACGCTAACAGCCAAGTGCAGTGGGCTCGAGGTTAATGAGCTGGACCTGAATCAAAAGGAATAACGGCGTGAGAAGAGAAGAGAGAGGTTGTGTGTGAAACAAGCGAAAGAGAGAGATCTAGAGAGAGAGAGAATAGAGAGAAAGAAGAAGCTTATCTTCGCCATAGCTCGTCTTCTTCATTCTCAGCATTCTTTGTAACTCTCGTAGTTCTTCTTCTGGTATCTTGTATTCGGATTAAACACATAGTGAAACCTTGTGAGCAGCACTACAAGAAAACAATCGTTTTCCAACGGTCCATTACGACGGTTTTTAAATCGTCGCAAAATTACAACGATTTTACGACGATCTAACGTCTAATTTAAAAACCGTCGTAAAACCGTCGTATAAAAAAATCGTCGTAAACTCGACGTACAATTTACGACGAATTACGACGATTATACATCGATAACGAGAGATTTGCTAGTAAATGTAAAACCGTCGTAAATTCGTCGCAAAATTACGACGAATATACGACGACTACATTTCGATGTACATATTACGACGATTTTACGTCGAAAAAAGAGTTAGGTGAAAAACATTTAAAACATGTTTACCTAACAATTGTAGATGAAAAATTTTATCGCAAAATCGTCGTAAACTCGTCGTTATATTATTGTTGAATGTAAAACCATCGTAAAAAGTTGTCGTAAAAGCGTTGTAAAGCCCGAAATTTTCCTATAAATAGATCTTCATTCCTTCATTCAATCACAACACATCATCATTCAAACATAAGAGCATCTTCATCTTGGAGACCCATTGTAGGTCTCTTAAATTTTAGTATAGTGTTGTAAATCCTTATATATTGGGTTGTCCATTGCCGGAAACCCGAATTAAGAGTTATAATACTTTGAAAAAAAAAAGTAATAATATTATAAGGTTAATTTACTCTATTCACGTGGCTAGACGTGACACAAGAGACCATCTCCTTTATTGTCTAATCAATAAAAAGAGATAGTATTGTGAGTTTATTTTCAAGATGTCTATATACGAGCTAAGAAGTTGGATGTATATGCGTAAAGATTCAGATGGGGCGTTGACAGAAGAGTTCAAAAACGGGTTAGAAATATTTATGTACCAGGCTACAAATATGGAGAGAACGAAAGATAGTGGGAAGATGTTTTGTCCTTGTTTGAAATGCAAGAATACGAGGTATACACTAACCAAAACCGTGTGGACGCATTTATTAAATAGAGGGTTTATGTCGCAATATTTTGTTTGGTATCTACATGGAGAAGGATATGGCAGTAATACTGGGAATGCTGGTAGTAGTAGTAATTATCAAAGTCATGTTGATATTGATGAATCGAATTATGGTCATCAGCCTAATCAGTATCAATATGACCAAAGTGTAAATCATGATAGGATGCACGAAATGGTGACTGATGCATTTCATGAAACGCATACGGGTAATGCTGTTGAGGAACCTAATGTAGATGCCAAACGATTTTATGATTTTTTAGACAATGCTAATCAGCCAATCTACGAAGGATGTAGAGAAGGCTTGTCTAAATTATCGTTGGCAGCTAGGATGATGTCAATTAAAACAGATCATAACCTGGCTGAGGTTTGCATGGATGATTGGGCTGATCTTTTGAAGGAGTATCTACCGGAGGATAACTTGGCAGTGGGAACATACTATGAAATTCAGAAGTTGATTTTTAGTCTTGGTCTACCTTCTGAGATGATAGATGTATGTGTTGACAATTGTATGATTTTTTGGAAAGATGATGATCAGCTGGAGGAATGTCGATTTTGCCAAAAACCAAGATACAGGCCGCAAACTGGTGGGCGTAAAAGGATATTGTACCAACGTATGTGGTATCTCTCTATAACTGATAGGTTAAAACGGCTTTATCAATCTGAAAGGACATCTGCATCAATGAGATGGCATGCGGAACATACACAAGTAGATGGAGAAGTTGTTCATCCATCAGATGCAAAGGCATGGAAACACTTCAATATGGTATACCCAGATTTTGCTAAGTTCAAACGGAATGTCTATCTTGGTCTGTGCACTGATGGTTTTAGTCCATTTGGTATGTCTGGTAGACAATATTCATTATGGCCAGTAATCCTAACTCCTTATAACCTTCCTCCAGAGTTGAATCAGTTATGGTATACTGGCGTTCGTACATATGACTGTTCTACGAGGAAAAATTTTACTATGCGAGCTGTGCTAATGTGGACAATAAGCGATTTCCCCGCTTATGGTATGCTATCAGGATGGACTACACATGGGAGGCTATCTTGTCATTATTGTCTTCATCGAACTGATGCGTTTCAGCTAAAACATGGTAGAAAAACTTGTTGGTTTGATTGTCACCGGAGGTTTTTACCGGATAACCATCCATATCGGAGGAACAAAAGGTTATTTATGAAGAACAAAAGTGTACATGTCCCTACACCCGTTAATTTAACAGGAGTTGATATACAGGCGCAAATCGATCATTGGAGGGCAGAAGAAACAGTAACTCGTGGGGGAAACTGGCACACTCCTACAAATATGCCTGAAGGTTATGGAGTTCATCATAATTGGCACAAGAAAAGTATCTTTTGGCAACTACCTTATTGGAAAGATCATCTGCTCAGACACAATCTTGATGTCATGCACATTGAAAAAAACTTTTTTGATAACATCATGCATACAGTTATGAACGTAGCGGGAAGAACAAAAGACAATGGTAAGTCAATATTGGACTTGCCTGATTTATGCAACATAAGTGAGTTGCATCTACTGAGAAACGGGAAAGCACCAGATCCTGTATTTCGGTTGAGTGCAGATCAAAAGTCACCATTGTTCAGATGGGTTTCTTCTGACGTTAAATTTCCTGATAGGTATGTCTCTAATCTTTCCAAATCTGTTGAAAAGGGGGTAAAGTTTGCTGGGATGAAAAGCTATGACTGCCATGTGTTTATGCAACGATTATTTCCATTTGCATTTGCTGAACTCTTGCCCAAAAACGTCCATGAAGCTATTGGAGGCATTGGTGCTTTTTTTCGGGATCTTAGTACACGAACATTATCAGTTGATGTAATATCACAACTGGCATTGGATATTCCAATCTTGTTGTGCAATTTGGAAAAGATCTTCCCACCATCATTTTTTGATGTTATGGAACATCTTCCTGTTCATCTCCCACACGATAGACCCTCGGAACAGGCAAGTTGAAGATCTTCCCGATGATACAGAACAAGAAGGTGATGATGAGTTTGCTGAAACCGATGATGACGATTTGGCGGAAGAAGACGACGGTGATGGTGATGAAGTAATAGAGGAAGATGAATCTGATTGAGTTTCATGCATTGTATATAGTGAATGTTTGTTATTATGTAATTTGTAACTTTGTTTGTTTGAATTTTTTAAAAACCCTAAAATTCGATTTTACAACGGTTTTACAACGGTTTTTCTAAACCCTAAACCCTAAGTCTAGGTTTTAAGCCCTGAATGAATAGGGTTTCAACATTACGACGTCTTTACGACGAACCATCGTAATATCGTCGTAAAGTTACGACGATTTTACGACGAGTACACTATTTCGTCGTAAAATCGTCGTAATGTTGAAATCCAAGAATTTGAATCTTTTATATCTTATTGGTTGTAAGGTATTTCACAAATGTTTTTGATTGGTTATCTTATTTTATATGAAATGCTATCAATCTGATCAAAATCAAAAATTTGAAAAAAAACATACATATTTACAACTTCATGCATGTTTTCGTAAATGTTAAGTGAAAAGTTATATATTATATTACGGAATTTCAATTTTTACTATCTCATGTCATAAATCCATCATACATGCAAAGTTGTAAACCTTTTGTTATATGTTAGGATACAATAACTTTTGCATTGTTCTTTATGCAATATCCCATTTATAAGATTTAGGGTTTACTCACTTTTTTAAAAAACATCGTAAAACCGTCGTAATATAATCGTAAAGTTACGACGGTTTTACGATGTTTTTTAAAAAAGTGAGTAAACCCTAAATCTTATGCACCGGATAGGCTCTTGATCCGAGGTACGAGGTTATGAATGTTTAGACGTTACGACGATTTTACGACGGTTTTGGGTTTAATCGTCGTAAAACCATCGTAACGGTCAAATGCTCCCATCACGACACGTGTCATGTCATGCAGTGGACCGACTGTTATACAACCGAATCGTCGTAAAACCGTCGTAATGTTACGACGAGTTTACGACGATCACAAAATCTATATAAGGGACGCGAGATTTCCTCCTTCGTCGCTCATTCCTCTCTTCCCTCTCTCTCTCTAGATCTCTCTCTCTAGAAATCTCTCTATCTCTCTAGAAATCTACCTCTCCCTTCTCTCCCTACTCTCCAGCCAATTAATTTGTAAGTATTTTTGTTAAATTAATTTCATTACATATTATTTTAGATTTAGGTTCAGAATTTAGATTTAGGTTCGGAATTTAGATTTAGGTTTCAGAATTTAGTTAGGCCCGGATTTTGGTAAATTTAAATAAATATTTGAAAAATTAGTAACTAATTTTTTAAAATTTTGTAGGTTCTGTCGATATGTCTCCTCGGGCTAACAGATTTCACTACCGACAGCTCGTCGATTCTGACGGTACGGCCCCGTCTACCTCGGCGACCGGATCAACCATCCCAGAGTCCTCGGGAACACAACGGACGGTTTCCCAACCGGTCGTTGTTCCGCAGCCGGCACCGCCTCCACCACCACCAGCCGAACCAACGGCTCCCGCACAGGCTGATCCTGAGGCTGATCTGATCCCGCCTGTACCGTATGCCCAGTTTACGGTACAGGATCTTCTGGCGCAACCCGGTCGTGAGACCATGAACAAACTCGACCCGGATCGAGCCTCGGGCACCTTTTGGTACGTAATTTTTTTCCTACAATTTTTTTAAATTAATTAATATTTATTTTTATATATTTGATATTAATTTACTTTTTCTCTTTCCATTTGACTAGGTTTACGACCGACTGCATTGTCGGTCGTAACGTTGCGGATATCATCAAAGGGTTTTTCGTACAACCCCATACCAGCTAGAAGAAGCTGGATCAGGCCACACTTGACACTTGGTTCAAATGTTTTGCGGTAAGTAATTTACCATTTCGTTTAATTGTAATTTTAAATTTTAACTTTTTACAATAATTACTAACTTTTTTTTTTCCTAGCAAAACTAGCATTGGGAAACATCCGCACACGGACGTGTGGAGACGGCCTTCAAGGAGAAGGTCAAATTCCGCCTCAACAACACCGTTTCCGACTGGAAACGAAAATGGGAGGTTGACGGCGACAAGGCCAAGCCGGCGTCTATGGCCAATACTGTCTGGCGGGGCCTTGTCCAGTACTGGTTGGATCCGCACAACCAGACTACGGCCGCCAAGTGTTCCGGATCTAGGTAAGTAGTTAATTTCAATAATATTAACATTATTTTTTTCTTATAATAAATTCTAATGAAAATATTTTTCAGGAACGCTACTGACGATGCGGGAAATCGGAAGAACGTTCCGCACACTTCCGGCCAGATTCCTTTTGCCGGAAGACGGCTTATGATGGTAAGTAAATTTAAATTACTAATTTTTTTGTTTTCAAATAATTAACTATTATTTCTCGATACTAATTAATTTTTTCATTTTGATTTTTTAGGTCGAAGATAACGGAGGAGAACTTCCTCCGAGGTTTTCGCCGAGACGCATAAGAAGCGTAACGGCGAATTCACGGATCCTCGGGCGGAGGAGATGTACAACGCCGCCTGTGCGGCGATCGAGGAGCGACAGACGCAGCTGACTCAGCAGGCGCGTCAAACGTCTCCCGGAGGTAGCTCGGTCCAATCGACCCGGCGCTGACGGTGGCGGAGATGGACCAGATCTTCGAAGAGGTAAATTTAATTACTATATTTAATTAATGTAACTTTAATTTTAAATTAAATTTCTAACCATAATGTTTTTAAAATATTTGTAGGTTGCCGCAAAGAAAAAGGGGCGGATATTAGGGATGGGATCCATCCGTGATACCCCGAGAGCTACGGCGACTGGTCACGTCCGGGTCCCGGATCCGGTTATCCGCCAGGAGATTAGGAGATTGACCAGATGCGGACCGGTACGAGACGAGGATCGACCAGCTCTACGGTCTCTTCGAGATCATGGGAGCCGACAACCCGGTACTCATGGCGCAGTTGGACAAGCTGCGGGCTGATGGGATTGTCGGCTCGTCTGCCGCCGGGTCATCCACTAGGACGCAACCGCCGGTGCAGACGGAAGAGGAGATGTTCCGATCTCTCGGGGTTGAGCCTCCTAGAGCCGGAGATCAGGCGCCGGCGGAAGCATCAAACCAAAGACCCGGCAAGGAACACGTCCAGGACGATGGGGAGGAGGCCGGTGACGGAATCGACGGGATCGACGATTTAAATTTAGATTTAGATCTGTAGGGTTTTTATGTAAATTACAATTAATTTAATTTCAAATTTTAATAAATTTTAAATTGTAAATTATTTTTTTTAATTTAAATTTTAATTCGAATTAATTTTTTTTAATTTTCAATTATATTAAACGTCGTATAATCGTCGTAATAGCTTTATTAAAATCGTCGTAATCGACGAATTTACGACTAAAATGTACGACAACAAATACGACGATTATACGTCCGTGCTTTACGACGATTTTACGACGAAATGATTAAATACTGTACGATTGATTTACGACGATTTATGCGTCGTACATTTTACGACGATCTTACGTCGACCATTAACGACCACTTAACGACGGTTCAGGCGAAGACCAAGTCGACGCAATTCGATGTAAAATCGTCGTAAACTGTACGACGCATTTACGACGATTTTGTTTCCCTCGATGTTACGACGAAACGAAACCGTCGTATATTATACGACAATTTTACGACGATTTGTTTATTACGACGATGACTTTACGACGATTTTGAAATCGTCGGTAGTCCGTCGTAATAGCCCTATTACGACGAAATAACAATTATTTCGGCCGTTGTAAAATGATGTTTTTCTTGTAGTGCAGGAGGTTTGCTCACCAAGACATACCTCGGCATTTTGCCTTGGGAACTTGTAAATCTCGTGTCGTCTCTGTTTTACTTCTCTTAATCCTGCAACAAACGAAACAGAGCATAAGCGATAATACTTGGAACCTTAGATCAGCAATTAGATCGAGCACAAAGAAGGAGAAAATCGCAACATATCCTATAAAAACAAATTAATATAATCTTCAATTGATATAAGAGTGTAAAATTGCAGGCTCATAGATGGCGTATATGCACTTTGCTTGTCTTGCAGAGAAGTTAATGTGTCATTTTGGAAGAAAAAACCTAAAAATTGAATTTCATTCAAAATTTTTGAACAAAGAAAAGAATTTCATTCCAATTTATTCGGTTCGGTTCAGTTTGGTTCAATACATTTGGTACAATAACAAAATTTGGGTTTAATTTTTGATTGATGAATTTCGGTTTGGGTATTTCGATTATTTTGTGGGATCCTAGGTTGGTCAATAGAAAGTTAGAAACAAAGCGAATAATTTTCTACACCTTCACTGAATAACGACATCGTTTGTATCTACGATTCTCATATTTCGCCTATTTGCATGGGTGTGCCACGTGGCATATGCAGAAGTTGCCAGTGAACGAGTTTTTCTCACTACATCAATGTCACCAAAACCGAATGCGAAAAGAAGATAAAAGAAAAAACAGCAAACAAAAACAGATCACGAGAAAAAGAAAACGATGAAGAAGATGAAGCACTTGTCCTCCATTGCAAACGACGTCGTTCTTAGATGCTCACAGTATTTCTTCTCTCCCTGGCTATATAATTTACATATTTGCAGATCTATATATGTTTTGATTATATAGAAGGTTAATTTAAAAAAAAAAAAAATCGGAAATGAAAGCACATATATACTCAAATTCGTGTAAGTGAGCAGTTTTTTGGGATTTTTTATCGTTTCCTTGGTGGTTAAGCCAAAAGAACAGCAAACCGATTAAAGCTGATTCCTGCCGGTTTAGCATTGGTTTAATTTGGAAATAGTTTGGTGAAATTGTTGGTAACTAACTGGTGTTGCAGGGAACTAGAGTCAACCATTGAGAAAATGGTGGAAGAGTTTGAATGTCAATGGAAGCCTGGAACGGAAGGTACTTACTCGAGGAAGTTTGTGGAATTTTGCAACTCAAAAATGATGAGTCGGCTTTGTGACCAAAACATACCTGAGAGAATCAAAGATGGTTCTTTTACTCGTCTCACGTTCGATATGATGCTTGCGTGGCAACAGCCTGATGCACATGACAATGATTCTCATTTGGTAACTACTAAATCTCCTTGAGACTTCTTGATCATTTCTTGGAATTAGAGTCGTTAATTCATGTTAATATAATTGTGTGAAAAGGAAGCAGTAGGTAAGGAGAGTGAAGACAAGAGGATTCAATCAACCTTATCCCCAGAGCAAGATGACATCTCTCTTTTTTATTCAGACATCATGCCGCTTCTCGTAAGCAAATTCTTGTTTGTCAAAGTATATGACACTGAATATTAAACTGTATATAATAAACAATAATTGTTACCTCAACTTTTATGTTATGTGTGAATTTGATTAGGCTGATCATGAACCAAGTGTTGGTGAAGATGCATTTGTCTATTTGGGCTCAATCGTGCCTCTCCCCGTCGATGTCATCAACGGAAGATACACGTTTGAGACTCTAACGGCTCCTACCGGCCACCAACTTCACTTCCCGGCTTACGATATGTTTGTCAAAGAAATACACAAGTAATTCTTCTTATATAGAGCATATTGTTGGTTTTTTAGACCCGATATATAAATCATGTATATTTCTTCTATAAGTTGGTTTATTCTCGTACAAATTGTGTATATATATAACAAGGTGTATGAAGCATTTGCAAAAGCAAGCAAAACCTAAAGGGGTCGAGTTAGCGGATGATGAAGTTATACTGCATGTTGAAGGAACAATGGCTTCACAAAGAGTGGTTCGCCACATTAAAGAAACAAGCTGGCCAGGTTTGGTTTCCCTGTTTTCCTTATGTCATGCATGTCAAGTTTGATTCAAAGTCATGGCTGCTATAACTTGTCAACAAAATGTCTCTGACTTTTGTAGGTAGGATTACTTTGACAAACTATGCACTATACTTTGAAGCCGCGGGAATTATAAACTATGAAGATGCTCTTAAGATAGATCTTACCAAAGACAATGCAAATTCTGCAAAGCCTATTTCCACTGGTCCATGGGGTGCCCCTCTTTTTGACAAGGCCATTATCTACGAGTCTCCCGATCTGTAAGAATTTCTGCATGGTCTAAACTATCTATGTTGGTTCACTTTAAATTATTTCAATCTATATTGACCTAGAGCTATTTATTGACTTTCGTTTTAGTGTTGTTTGGTAAAAGAACATGTATATATTAGGGAAATTACTAGGCTAATAAAATGTTGCCTCGTTTGTTTATGACTTATATAACATATTTGTCTTTTTGATGCATTTTTTAAGTGAGGATGGAATTGTCTTGGAGTTTCCAGAGATGACAAGCTCAACGAGACGAGATCATTGGCTTATGCTTGTTAAGGAGATAGCATTAATGCATCAGTTCTTGAGGAAATACAATGTTGAATCTCCCTTACAAGCATGGGAAGTCCATTCAAGAACAATCTTGGGAATCGTACGGTTGCATGCAGCCCGTGAAATGCTGAGAATTTCGCCTCCAGATCCAAAAAAGTTTTTAATATTTAGTTTATTTGAGGAAGTTCCTAAGGGGGACTTCGTACTAGAAGAGCTCGCAGAGATTAGTCTAAAGATGAGTACTACCAAAAACCCGTGTAGTGCTAGCTCTATATTGAGGAATATGAACATGGAACAGCTTGGTAACTTATTAAAAGAAGAGGGAGAAGATAAGTGTAAGGAGAAGGAGGAAGTGATTGACAAAGAAGAAATGCTTGCGTCCCTTGAAAGTGCTGTGAATCAATCGAGAGAAGAGGGAATGGAGATTGAAAAGGCCAAAGCTACGACAACGAAGCTCGAAGAAGAAGGGATTAGTGAAAGTGTAGCAGTTCTTATGGTAAGAAGATTTTTGTGCCAAAATATGCTATATTAGGTGCCAAAAGATTGATTAGTTGTTTTAAGGTGTATTGAACTGACATTAATGAGGTATCTTTCAGGAATTGATGAAGCCACTACAAGACGCATTGCCATGGTTTCAAGAAGTGCTTTATTGGAAAAGGCCTTCTCGTACGCTTTTCATTTTAGCCATTACCATTTTCACCGTCTACAAGTGAGTTTAAAGTAACTTATATTTTCTAGAAGAGTAAATACATGGTGTATATATACTATTAATCAAGAAACTGAAATGTATGTTACAGGGAATGGATTGGTAAGGCTATAGCTGCTTGCTTAATATGGGTGGTGGTTAAAATGGCTCAGACTAGAAATAAGATGGTCCACAAGAAAAGTGAGGATACGGTAACAGTGAGCACCGAATCGGACCAAACAGTGACCGAGAGCATTGTGTCGGCTCAATATGGTGTAATAAGAGTACACCAGCTGATGCAGCATGTCAACGTCACCATCATGAAGTTACGGTCCATATATACCTCCAAAGCTAGCAAGGTATAGCTACTGTTTATATATCACTTCGATAATATTGTTTTTGTCTCTTAATTAACCTCTTGAATCTTAGCATGCAAGCATGGTGATGGGGTCGATGATAGTGTTGGCGAGCTTCTTTGCGGTGGTGCCGTTCAAGTTGGTCATCATATCTGGTATAGTATATTGCTTTGTAATGACATCGCCTATCGGAAAAATGATGAGCAACGATCAGAGTAACCGGAGAATGAAGGAGTGGTGGGATTCCATACCCATTGTTCCCGTTCGTGTACTTGACTCTTCTTCTTCCAAGTAGTTCACTTGATACGAGATACTAGAAGCTAATAGAGAAAATAATGTTTAAAACAGAGTTTTGTTTTGTAAAATATTTGCAAACATAATACTATATGTCACTACAATTATAGTAACAAATAAATCAGTTGACCGAATTGATTTCAATTTGTTTTCGATTTGGTAACTTTGTTTTACTAGATAGCTCATCTTCACACTATTTGTAGAAAGTCGCATTTAATTGTTTTCCAGTCAACATCTTTCGGATTACAGTATATTGAATTTTTGGTCTCCATATAACAAAAGTTGAATAAGAACATAAACACTTCACCAAAAAAAGAAAGAATAAGAACATAAACAGAGGAAATTGAAATACAGTACTACTCGCCCTTTTTAGGTAACCAAGATACATTTTACCACGAGTATTCAAAATTATTTTGCATGGAAACAAATTTGTGTCTTGACTTTTGTTATTAATAATTGTTGGATATCTGTTTGAGCCACCATAAGACTTAAATTAGGAGCATGTTAGAATTTCAACAAAAAAAAAATCTACAACTAAACTAAAAAAACAAAGTAAAATTAGATATCTGCAGAAAATGAAAAGCAAGAAATCTGCACATGCTTATGGAACATGTTCCCTTCTGATATCAACCATTTTCTTGCTTTTCTTCTCACGTAAGTCATTTGTTATCTAAGTTTTGAATACAAAAGCTGAATTTTTGTGATGGTCATGATATTTGAATGTATGGTTCCCTTTTTTGATTATCAATTACAGGACAAGCAAGTTCATACCAAATGCTCATATGTTTAGATCTAAACATATCATGTTCAGAGTGCAAAGCACAATGCAACGAGACAAGTTATGGAGGAATATGTGTAAAAAAATATTCCAATACCGATCGTATAATCTGTTGTTGCAAAAAAAGTCCTCCGCCATCATATTATGATCACATAAAAGCTCCGTCTTCATAATCATATCATATGATTGAACATGTTCCTGTTTGGTAATATCGTATCGGTCAACATAGTATAAGAAATAAATCAACAAAATAAAAAATTCCCAACATACTTCGTATATCTAATAATTCTCTCACATGCACACAGTACTGTTCATTATTATAGAAGTTTTATTTACCTATAATTTTGCATCAATTATAATTTCTAGAGATTTTTTTCTAAGCCAAATGATTTAATAGCAAGTTAACATATTTTTTGTTAACAATTTAACAGAAGTGACGAATATACCAGTTTCCACGATTTCACATAATTCCGCTATATTTTATCGTTCGGATTATTCATTGAGTTTTCACATTTTCCTATTTTTTGAAAATTGATTTGCTACATACGAACGTGATAAAAATATAATAGAATAACAAAATAAACTCTTTTGATATTTGGTGTTCTATAAGTGCATGTTTCGCATAAACTTTCCAGTTCTTTTAATTATTGGATCATTTAGATAACATACCAGTTAAGCATGTAATAACCATTTGGCATACAAAGATGTCTACCCTACACATTTGGCATACAAAGATATATATACATGCAGAATCTTCTAAATTTTGACAAAACAAAGATTTGAACGTTACGAAACAATGTACATACGCTATGTACATCAGTGCCGCAAGAAGAATTCAGAGATAATTAGGGAACTGGTAATATAAAAGAATAGTTATTGGTAAAATGAATATAAAAATGTAAGATAGCTTTAATTAGCCATATCGGACAATCTTGTGCCACATAGTGAAGGAGTGAAACCGATCCTCTCCTTGGGCATGTACATTCCGGGTAACTTTATCCTAATCAAATCCCACTCAAATGGTTTAATGATTGCAGCCACACTACATCTTGAGCAATTGTGACAAACACCGCACAACCTTTGTCATCCTTAAACTCCTCATACTTTCAAGTTTCAACTGTCTACTGAAAAGTGAAATCTTGTTCCCTTCTAAGTCAATGGTGCTGTGGATATATATTGGAGAAAGCTCCTTTTTTTGGGTAATTTGTACAAAAACCAAATTGGGAAGAGGAAGACAAATCCTTCTAAAACACTTTTGATTACAATTTTATTCACTATTTAGTTTTTTTTTTAATTAATCTTTTAAACACACTTTATTAATAATTTATAGAAATATATCACAAATTTTGTTTTATAAGATACTTTACCAAATTTGCCCCAAAAAAAAGATAGTTTACCAAAAAAAGCAACACAATTTATTAGTTTCTTTATCAACTTAAAGAAAAATATTTTCTTTCTTATTAAACGGATGAAAGCAAAAACGGGTTAAATGTCCATATATGCCCACACGCTCCTTCTCTATATATTAAGAGAAAAACAAGAACCCAATCGGTCAAAAAGAGACGAGAGAGATTATGGCGATATCTCTAGATCGAAACAAAGCATTTGGTTGGGCCGCCAATGACAAATCCGGCATCCTCTCTCCATTTCATTTCTCTAGAAGGTTTCTCTCTTTTACTTTTAACATTCGTATTCTGTTTTCTTCACAAGACTTCGATCTTCTTTGTTCTCTGCTGGTTTGTATAGGAAGATATTAATGAGTTGATGATATATTTTGATCGTATGATGATATAAGTAATTGCCTTTGTGTTTGGTGTTATATATGTATAGAGAGAATGGTGACAACGATGTAACAGTGAAGATATTGTTTTGTGGTGTTTGCCACTCTGATCTTCATACCATCAAGAACGATTGGGGATTCTCTCATTACCCTATCATTCCCGGGTATCCCCAAAAAACTCTTTCTTAGCAAAATATATAAGGATTCAAATATTGGGATCGATATTTTAACAATGGTGGAGAAAGAAAATGTTTTCAGTTGAGGGCTGTTTTTTTTTTTTTTTTTTTCCCACAGTACGAATATTTTGAAAAATATAATGTCATTCATGGTCCATTTTTGAAAAATGCGAATACCTTGTAGATATTTTCATGGCTATATCTGGTCCAGATTATTTTTATTCCTTTTTAGGAGATTTTTATTTCCTTTGTAGGATATCTTGGTAAATAGGGAATAAAGAGAAAAAAATATGGAGATTTTATTAAATAAAAGAAAAAGAGTTTGATACCAAAATAACCGCTCTTTATATATGCTTAAAAAAATATTTTTGAGTTTAGATTTAAAAATTAATTATGCATGTACAGTATATGGCATTTAGAAAAATATGCAGTAGTAGATCAAATTAATAAAAAAATTACAGTTAAATTACCATTACTATTTAATTTTTATTAATGATAACTTTAATCGTTAACAAACTATTTTTGTTTATTTGCTAGGCATGAAATCGTTGGAATCGCAACAAAAGTTGGTAAGAACGTGACCAAGTTCAAAGAAGGAGACAGAGTAGGAGTAGGAGTAATAATCGGTTCATGCCAATCATGTGAATCATGTAATCAAGACTTGGAAAATTACTGTCCTCAGCTCGTATACACATACAACTCACGCTCGATTGACGGAACCAGAAACCAAGGAGGTTATTCCGACAAAATCGTTGTCGATCAACGCTTTGTCCTAAGCTTTCCCGACGGTTTACCGAGCGATTCAGGCGCACCACTTCTCTGTGCTGGAATCACTGTGTACAGTCCAATGAAGTATTATGGTATGACTGAAGAAAAAGGGAAACATTTAGGTGTGAGTGGACTTGGTGGGCTTGGTCATCTCGCTGTGAAGATTGGTAAAGCCTTTGGTTTAAAAGTTACTGTGATTAGTAGATCATCTGAGAAAGAGAGAGAAGCGATTGATCGACTCGCTGCTGACTCGTTTCTCGTCACAACGGACTCGCAAAAGATGAAGGACGCGATTGGGACTATGGATTTCGTGTTGGATACGGTATCACCAGAACACTCTCTTTTACCGTTGCTTAGTTTGCTTAAAGTGAATGGAAAGCTTGTGACTTTAGGCTTACCAGAGAAGCCACTCGAGCTGCCAATCTTCCCTCTGGTTCTTGGTAAAAAAGAAAAAATATGAAAGTTGTAATTTTATGTATTGCGTGTTGTGCAAGTAATGATAAGGGTTTTGTGTTCTGTTACAGGAAGGAAAATGTTGGGAGGGAGTCAGATTGGAGGGATGAAGGAGACACAAGAGATGCTTGACTTCTGTGCCAAGCATAACATCGTTGCGGATATCGAGCTCATAAAGATGAGTGATATCAACTCTGCCATGGCTCGGTTGGCTAGGTCTGACGTCAGGTACCGGTTCGTGATCGACGTGGCTAATTCAATCTCCCTGTTGTGATCTTGATAATCGAATTTTGATTGGTTGGAAGTAGGATTCCATATTCAAATCACATGACAAGCATATCAGAGTCTCATTTCTGGATTTCTTGTTCAAAATTGAAAGTACTTTTTTAATAGTCACATTCTCATCTCTTCTATGTAGTAGTATGATGTACTGCTGGTGATTCCGAGCGCTTTTGACATTGCAAACCAGTGAACAAGCATAAATTCACGAAGAGATAATCTTACTGGTTTCCCCTCAAATAGTACTCAAATCTTGTTCTTCTTTGCCACTTCTATTTACCTTTTAAGCAAAAAGATCCCAAATTTTAAAGACCATTTGGGTTTCTAAGTCAACTCAAACAGGTTCTCGAATTTCTTCTTTTTCTTTTTGAACGCATTAATTTTGTCCGCTTTTATTATGGCTAAAAAAGATTTTAGCCACTTCATAACCAAATAAGTTGAGATCTCTTCCAGAGCTTGAACCAAAGAGAGAAGGTTTTACTCAGTTATGACGTGGCTAAAAGATCTTTTAGCCTTACTAAAATCAGACAAAATTGATGTGTGCAAAGAGAATGGATTCGAAAAACTGTTTGAATTGACCAAAAAAAAACCCCAAATTGTTATTGAAATTTGAGCTATTTTTGCTTGCAAAGCAAATTGAAGTGACAAAGAAAACGAAATTTGAGTTCTATTTGGGGAAAAACCAATAAGATTGTCTCTTCATAAATTTAAACTTGTTACTGGTTTGCAATATGGAAAACGCTCGGAATCACCAGCAGTTAGAGATACACCATACTACTACACTAAGTTTGGAAGAGATGAGAATGTAACTGTTGAGAAGGCACTCTCAATTTTGAACAAAAAAATTGACAAAAAATCCAGAAATGAAATTCTGATATGATTGTCTTGTGATTCTTGATGGAATCCTACTTCCAACCTCTCAAAATTCAACGTGCTTAAGTCATAAGCTGAGAATAATATTGACCAGTGAGTCTTGGTCTAGAGTCTGTTGTGGTTTTTGTTTGTTTTCTGCTTTCATTTTTTATTTTTAAATTTCTCGTCTTTCATCGATGGTGTAATGTATGAAGTAAATATTCCGAGATTTTCTTAGTGGAGAAATACTTGTCTTTTCTTTCGATACTCTGTTTCCTGGTAGTCTGGCTATTGTTTAAAAAAGCAAATATTGAGAGATATAGTTTTTCTTGTTGAACAAGTTACCTCTTTATATGCTCTGTATATTGGATTTCGGTCTTTTTCATATCCAAACAGTCCCAAAATGTTAAGTTCATAATTCATACACACATTTTTTAGATAAAATTTTTGTTCTTTCTGATTCATCTCTCATCTGCCAACTCTCTTATCGTTCAATTTGGTTTTTCCCGATTAGCATACAATCATGTTTAAGGCATAACAAATTGGTATCGGAGCCTTGGTTGTGCGAGTCGATGGCTAATACAAAGATTGTGGAATCCATTTGTAAATAAAGAAAGAAAAAAATCCATCTCACATTTCTGCAAAGAGATACCAATCTCGACGCCACCAGGTTCATCTCTCCTCTCCGACATAGAGAACTGATAGTTGTTGTAAAGGGACATAATCTCGGTATTAACCGGTCTTCCCCACCCGAAATCTGATCCGTATATCCCAAACTGGTTAGACCCGGTTATGGATAACTCCTGTGTACCTAATTTCATATTCTTTTTTTCCTTCCACGTACTGCTCCCAGAGTAACTCAACCTCTCGTGAACCGCAACTTTTTACCGAATCGCTAAGAACCTTGACGCAATTTACGAATCCATCTTCTCCCAAAAACGTCTTCGCTTTGTATTCTTTCAAAACGATGGAAAAGACACAGTTTCCGAAGTAGGTCTCAGGAACCGGAGGGTCTAACCGGTTTCTGAAATCAGCAGGGTACCTAAACCGAACCGGTCGATCTCCATTGCCTCCACGCGCCTTCACCATGCAGGACCACACATAGGCGTACGTGACTACAAACATTGACAAGTGAAGATCAGAGCGAGTTGACTCGTTCTTTGCTTGCTCCTTAAGTTTCTCGATGTTCTCTTGAGTTAGCTCTAGCGTGATCCGAAAAACGTCATCGTTGGTCTCTTCTTTGCAAGGAGAGTACAGTTTCAGGGTTCTTGCGCTGTCTTTGTCCTCTGCGAGATACGACAAGAGGTCTAAGAGCATTGGTAAATGCGAAGCTCGAGGTATAGCTCCGTATTTACAGATGTGAGCCCATGTTTTGTAGAATTTTGCCCCCGTTATGCCGTCTACGACGGCATGGTGGACTTTGGTTCCGATGCAGAAGCCTTGGTTCGGGAACAGAGTGATTTGCAGAGCAAAAACAGACGCGGAGTCAGAGGAAACTGGTAACTCGGGCACCAGAACGCGTAACTCAGTCTCGTGACGAAGCCCTTTGCTTGAGATACGAGAGAAACCAGCGTAAGACTCGGCCACTGTGAGAGAGACAGCGTCTCCCGGTAAGACGATGATGTGCGGCTTAGGATCTTGTGGGTACCATTTGAGGTGACCGGAGAGTGGGAGGAAGTACGTGAGGGCGAGGGAAAGGGATCGCTCGAGCTTGGGGAGGATCAAAGAGTAGAAGCAGTCACGAGATGACTCGGTGAGTCTGTAAAAGGTGAGTCTCTCGGGAGGATTGAGTTTTAGCCACACAAGATCGAAGAAAGTGAGTGGGAGAATGAGCGGGTCGACCGAGTGGGTTGCAGGGCTGACTCGGGATATCTTGATTACCTTCAACGCCATCGTTGACCAAGATTATCTCATTTGAACTTTCTCTTTCGCACGGACACACTCTCCATGGAACCTATATTCACTAATTATCAAATATAGCATATAAATTTTGGTTATAAGCAGCATATGAAAGATGCTTTTGGTAGGTAAAACAACTTCAACTTTTAAAGCAAAGATGATTTAGATATTCAACATTAAATATTTACAAATCAATTGGTAGGTAAAGATGCTCTTGGTAGGGAAAACCACTCCAATTTGGAAAGCTAAAATCACTTAAATATTTAATAAACTATACTTATATAATTCTGCCATCCCATGAATTATTGTTTCAGGGAAAAGGTTATCCAAATTACATCATTTTGTGAGCCTAATATAAAGAGTAATTTACAGCAAAGAGGATTCATCAATCATCGTTAGAACTTAGAAACTTGATTCTTCAGATATCAGACCTATATTCCAGCATCAAATGCAATGTTCTAAGGACATTTGAATTGCATTATCCTTAACAAGTGTTCTTCCTTGTGCTATACTCTGATACAATCAGGAAAAAAAAAAAAGGTTGTTCTGTACTAGTAAGTGAAGCTAATGCTAATAGCAAAAAAACTTAAAGCAATTTTAATGGCCTTCCATGAGTATTGTTTTAAAGCTAAAATTCTGAGAATTTCTTGAGGGTTGTTACAGAAGCAAGAATCCAGCTTTTTTTTTAGGACTAGTTACTTGTATTTTCTTTACTATGATCTGTTTCCTGGGTTTTTAGGATTGTACATACGTCATTGTCTTGTTCTACAAGTTATTTGCTTGAGATTTGTATCTGTTATAACTTTGCTCTGTTTCTTGAAAAGACCTGTTTTGTTCTGAATATTGTTTTAAGCTATATGTTGACCATTCCTATTTGATGGTATAGACGTGGTTTTAGTTCCATACGCAAATCCAAAAAGAGACTCCATTAATGTAAAAGAAGACTCCATTAGTCCAATACATTATATGAAAATATAGATTATAACCATTTTAAACGTTTGCATACATCAAAGTTTTACTGGGGAAGTAGCCGGAGAAGAACCACCGGAATTCGGAGACTGACAAATGCCGCGAAGGACGTTGGTTTCCTCAGAGGTAAAGCCAAGGGAAGTTAGCATCGCCGGCCAACAATTGTTGGAAATGACTTCGACAGCGTGACAGCATCCGACACCGAGTTTGGTCTCGCCGTTGAGGAAGAATAGAACTATTTCATTGGTGCATGATTTGAGCTCGTAGAGAGCATCCCAACACTCCATTAGTCCTCCTCCGTTAAGCCTCGCCGCTATGTTGGCGTAATCCGGCGTCATCGGCAGTGTCTTGCTGGAGATGTTGAAGACGAGGAGGAGAGCTACGGTGGCGAAGAGGAAACCTGAACTAGAAGCCATTGCTTTTTTTTTTTGTGTGTGGATGTGGTGATGATTGGGTTATGAGAGCTCTGTTTTTATAGTGTGGTTTTGGATGGAGTTGAATGTTAGTACCTAATGGTGGTGATTTAAGAGTAATTAAAAGGTGGATTAGTGGGAGGAATGAGAAAGGACCGATGGTAAATGCTCTTTGTTAATTATGGAACTTTAAAGCATAGTTAGTGAAAACGTATCTTGACATTGGCAGATTGGCTTTGTGACTATGAGTAACGCTCTTGATGGAGATTGAAGACTAAGGGTTAACTTCATGCAAACAGCAAAGAGAAGTATTTTCGAACTTAGGTTTTAAATGTTAACTATTAGCCGTATTGGTCAAGGTAACATCATTCAAAAAGCAGACTATTATATAAGCAAAAATTTCTATTATTATTAATTATCAACGATATTGTCTGGAATGTGTCAAATACATATTTATAAAAGAAAGTACATATTTTTTTTGTTAATTTCCAAATAGTATATGTTATAATTTTCGATAATTTTAAAGCTTAATTTCTTCTATTTAATTTTGGTATATTCAATCAGCTAAAAGCCTAAAACATTACTATGAATTTTAGTTTATTTAAGATTTTTGCCTTTTATTATTGTACGACCATTTTTACTGTTATAAGTTGTTGTGGCTTCTAATTGGATTGTTTCTTTCTAATAGCTAACTACAATTCTTGTTGCCTTGCTTAAACTTTTAAAAGATGAAATCACCAAAAATATTACGAACGTAGTCTATAACCATTATCCAAAACATGTATAACTTTTAGGAAACTAAAATCTATGTTTGAAGTTCATAGCAATCCCAAGTCCAAATTGTCCAATCCAAAGCTTATTTAAGTTAATCTGTTACAACCTCTGTTTTACATACTATATATGATAATGGTTTTGAAAGCAGAAATAATGATTTTTGCCTTGAAAAATTTGCAAGATCATCAATTAAATTTCTTGGACAAGTTAATTGTTTCTATGCTCTGTCTCTTCTAAAATGTATTTTAAGATATTCCGTATTGATGGACTCTTTCCTTGTGTTAATCACAAACTCACATGAATGAACTGTCATTTTCTCATTATACCATAGATTAAAAACTACTATATATTATAACCATATTTAATGTCAGCATACATAAGAGGAACATATATCAAAGTTTCACAGGAGACGAAGGCGCTGGAGAAGAAGAACCACCAGAATTTAGGGGCTGACAGTTACCGCGAAGGACGTTGGTTTCCTCAGGTGTAAAGCCAAGAGATGTAAGCATCGCCGGCCAACAATCGGTGGTGATGACTTCGACGGCGTTGCAGCAATCAGAGCCGAGTTTGGTCTCGCCGTTGAGGAAGAAGAGAACGATCTCGTTGGTGCAAGATTTGAGCTCGTAGAGTGCATTGCATGAGTCCTCCTCCGGTAAGTCTCGCCGCTATGTTGGTCGAATCCGTAGCCGGGAGTTTTCTGCCGGAGATGTTGAGGACGAGGAGAAGAGTGACGGTGGCGAAGAGGAGACTTGTGTTAGAAGCCATCGTGTTTTTTCTTTTAGGTTTTGTGTTGTGTTGAGTGAGATGATAATAATGGGATTAGGTAAGAGCTCTGATTTATAATAATGTGGTTTTGGAAAGAGTTGAGGTTTAACTGAGATTAAAGGTGGGATTTGGTGGGGGAAGTGGGAGAGGGTTAAGAGTAAATGAATTTACTTTAATCTTAGTTCATAGAACTTAAAGAAATGAAGGTCTTATTGAAATAGAGTAACGGTCTTAACGGAAATATCAAAGATACAAGCAAAGGGTCGGTTTTTTAATTAATAAATACACAAGTGTTAGTGAGCATAGCACAAAAGTGGCTGTAGTTTAGTGGTGAGAATTCCACGTTGTGGCTGTGGAGACCTGGGCTCGAATCCCAGCAGCCACATTTACTTCTTTTTTTTTAAGTTTTGAAACCTGTGGGCTTTGTGTTCACTGAAGTTTCATTTAATGTAGGCCTTCGTAACCCAAATATCCATTATCAGTGGTCTGTACTCTATACACGCATGTTTCTTGAATTTCATTTTGGAATTTGCTGATAATAATAATATTATATGGTCAAAAATTTAATACCCGGCCTTTTCGAGTTCATTAAAAAAAAGCAAGAAATTAGGATGGTTTCGACATCAATGTTCATCCAACAATAAACACTATAAATTCCTTGGTCAGGATATATTTTTTCTTTTCACTATTATCTCTTTCGATTTCCCAAAGTTCGTAAACTAAACTCATTTAGCTTTTCTTGAAGATTCGGATCTCTGCTGTTCTCTCAAATTCTCCTTACCTTCTTAAAGTGATCTATGATCACTACAGCAACAACAACAAGGCAATTAGAGAAGTTATGTGTTTCATGATGGACCCTCAATCCGGAAAGAAAGTCTGTTATGTTCAGTTTCCTCAGAGGTTTGATGGTATTGATAGGCACGATCAATACTTAAATCGCAATGTGGTTTTCTTCGATGTAAGATTACCCTGAATGTCTTTGCTTTCCTCTGTTTATGTTACTGCTCCCTTCTCATTGGTGTTGATAAACAGATCAACATGAAAGGATTTAATGACATTCAAGGACCGATATATGTAGGGACAGGTTGTGTCTTTAGAAGGCAAGCACTTTTATGGATTTGATGCACCAAAGAAGAAGAACCAACTAGGAAAAATCTGTAACTGTTGGCTAAATGGTTCTGTTTTTGTTGCGGTATGAGAAAGAAGAAGCCGGCTAAAGGGAAGTTATATGTTGTGGAAGAAAGTGATGTTGATGTGTAGTCTCGTGATGGTGGTTATTGTGTAGAGAAAATAAGCTCTGTGCAGATGTTAACGTGTTAGTTTTTCTTCGTTAATTCTATTATTTTAATGTAATAGTAACTACATTATAGCTATCATGCAGTTAGTAAAAATTAAGGAAATATTAGGAGATTATGCGCGCGGTCAAAAATTTAATACCCGGCCTTTTCGAGTTCATTAAAAAAAAAGCAAGAAATTAGGATGGTTTCGACATCAATGTTCATCCAACAATAAACACTATGAATTCCTTGGTCAGGATATATTTTTATTTTCACTATTATCTCTTTCGATTTCTCAAAGTTCGTAAACTAAACTCATTTAGCTTTTCTTGAAGATTCGGGTCTCTGCTGTTCTCTCAAATGCTCTTACCTTCTTAAAGTGATCTATGATCACTACAGCAACAACAACAAGGCAATTAGAGAAGCTATGTGTTTCATGATGGACCCTCAATCCGGAAAGAAAGTCTGTTATGTTCAGTTTCCTCAGAGGTTTGATGGTATTGATAGGCACGATCAATACTTAAATCGCAATGTGGTTTTCTTCGATGTAAGATTACCCTGAATGTCTTTGCTTTGCTCTGTTTATGTTAATGCTCCCTTCTCATTGGTGTTGATAAACAGATCAACATGAAAGTATTTAATGACATTCAAGGACCGATATATGTAGGGACAGGTTGTGTCTTTAGAAGGCAAGCACTTTTATGGATTTGATGCACCAAAGAAGAAGAAACCACTAGGAAAAATCTGTAACTGTTGGCCTAAATGGTTCTGTTTTTGCTGCGGTATGAGAAAGAAGAAGCCGGCTAAAGGGAAGTTATATGTTGTGGAAGAAAGTGATGTTGATGTGTAGTCTCGTGATGGTGGTTATTGTGTAGAGAAAATAAGCTCTGTGCAGATGTTAACGTGTTAGTTTTTCTTCGTTAATTCTGTTATTTTAATGTAATAACTTAATAAGTTTTATTTTTATTTTTCTTTAGATTTTCTTTAGGGAGAGTTTTTGCTTTTGTTTTTTTTTTCTTTTTGAATTTGTTTGCTAATGTAATCAGTTATGGTATTGTAGGTAGATTATAAATTTATTAAATTAATCCAAAAGGTAGAATAATTTGAAAATTATTTTTTTTCTATAATTTTTAGTTCTTTTTTCGTCTTTTTGGAAGTCCTTCAACTCAACGGTTGATACAGTATTGTTTAGAAATTATAATATGATGCATGTAGGACAAGCGTTGTGTAGTCACTAATTACGAATAAAAAAATGTCAATCAATGTATTCAATCTATTAAGAATGATAAAAATATTGCATATTTTAGTTATATTTTGACACCGATAAAAAAGATGCATATTGAATTTTCATGAAAGTTTATCAATTCTTTGATTCTTATTATCTTGGAAAAACATAATTATTTAATATCTATGTTACACATTCTTTTTTTTGTTAAAGATCTATGTTACATGGTTGCATCCGAACTTTTTATAGTTTTTTTTTAAAACATAATTATTTAATATCTACGTTACACAATTTTAAGGTGTAACATCAGTTTTAAAAATTAGTGTGAATTAAAAAAAGGATACATCACTTTTTATAGTTTTTTTGTTCTAGTTATTTTTGTTTGATGTATAATAAAAATATATAAACTTTTTTTATAGTAAAATATGTTTCATAAAATATATGTTCCATTTCATAAAAGTATATGTTCCATGATCATGTAAACTATCATTTCTCAACGAAAAACAAAAATCAAAAATAGTGCACAAACAATTTTTTTTCTTAATTCTATCATTTTAATATCTGAACTGGTTTTGGTTTCATTAATCGTTTTCATAATTCAACGAAAATAATTTCTGGATCCACTACTGATATTTACTATAGCACATGACCAAATTGACCAATTGGTTCAAGTAGATTGATGTTGTTACTACCAACGTAATCATACGCAATGCCAATGATTGTATTTGGTAGATTATGTTCACTGTGAAAATATGTTGAATGCTCTGCTACATAGCTAGTAAGCCTATCAACGTTGATCTTGGTGACAAGATTTCTCTTGAATGCGCAAAAAAATTATCTTTCTTGAACTTGGTAATTTGAACCCATCAACCAATAACGAAATTAACCTTTCAAGAAAGTAGAATAATTTAAAATTATTTGTTTACTAATGTAATCAGTTATAGTCTTTTAGTTAGCTAATAATCTTATTAAATTCAAGAAGGTTGAATAATTTAAAATTATTTTTTTTAATATATTTTTTAGTGTTTTTCAGTTTTTTTGGAAGTCCTTCAACTCTATATTTGATGCAGTGTTGTTTAGAAATTATAATTTGATGCATATAGGACAAGCGTGTGTAGTCACTAATTACGAATAAAAAATTATAAGTTGTGTATTATCAAATCATAAATTGTGTATTATTCAATTTCAGTTATTGGAATCCTTATTCAGTTAGAAATATTCGAAATAATTACGTGAATTATCAAATTTTCAATCTAAATATTTTATTTTTTTTGCAAGTAAATGATATCATTTACTTTGAATGATATGTAATTTAATAGTCATAAAAAAATGCAATAGACAAAATCTTATACTAATAAAAGTTGAAGTTAAATGTTTTTCAAGGCGTCCACATAGGATTTAAAAGACTAATTTATTTGTCCACACCAGCATTTAAAATTAAGGAAAATTTCCAATTTTTAATATTATTGTTGAATAAAAAATTAAGAAATTTACAAATTCTAATATTATTTCTGAATAAAGAATTCTGTATAATTTTTTTATTGGTCCACCTCAACATTGAAAATTAAAGAGTTTCCAATTTAATTATTGTTTTTAAAATTCTTAAAGATAAATAAATACTAAAAACTAAAATAAATAATATTAACATAAAAATTTTAAATTCAAATTAGATATATATGCACAATATTTAGAGGCTCTTAAAGTAGCATCCAAATTTTTGTCACATAACTATAATAATTTTTAAGTTTTTTTTCTATATGTTTAACCATTTCAAATAAAAAAGAAACAAAAAAATAGAGTCAGATTTCATTTAAGAATGAATCATTAGTAAAATCTCCAAATCTTTGCCGTCGAATTTGAAAAGAATGATAAATTTCAAAAAATTCGAAAACATGTCAAATGATTGATATGCAAGACTTTTGAAAAAAAAAGCACTGAAAATATAAAAAAATTCATTCATTAAGACGAAAGAGACTGAGGTACCCAAAGAAGATTTTTGATATAACATGACATCTGATGGGGTTTTAACAACCCAACCTGAACCACAAAGATAACAATTAGCTGACTAAGCAGCATTAGAATACATTCGGTAAGCCTCAAAACAAGGATGAGAGACCAAAATCATTTACCGCAATGGGCCTCGTGTGAGATCTTCTACCTTTGATTTATAAATCTATTACTAATAAAAGTTAAAATTAAATGTTGCTAAAAATGCCAACATATGATTTAAAAGTTTAATTTTATTTATCAACATCAATTTTTAAAATTAAAGACTAATTTTAAAATTATTATATTTATAATAAAAAAATAAAAGTTGAAGCTCTTAGAATATACACATTAGATTTAAAAGATCAATTTTATTAATACACATTAATAACTAAAATTAAAAAGTTTCTAAATTATAAAATTACATTGTTAATACAAAACAATATAGAAAAAATTGTTAATTAAAATTATTCTATTAATAATAACAGTTAAATATACATTATTATCAACGCATCATTATTAATATTTAAAATTCAATTTTATTTATATATATCAAAATTGTAAATTAAAAAAGTTTTATAATTCTAATATTATGGTTAGGAAAATAAATTAAAAATAAAGAAATCTCTATTAACAGAAAAAACAACATGATATTAAAATTTCTTCTAACTTACAAATTTTTTTTTTATCTATTAAAAATACATGCTACTTATACAAGCTTAGGTTACTTGATTATAAGGTTTTTCACCAAGAATTTCAAATAATAATAATTATTTAAAATTTTTAATATATGCAAAACATATTTCCACATAATCTCATGTAATATATTATGCAAAAATGATCAAAAAATTATATTTTGTATATTCGACTTGGAATTGCAATAGATTAATGTAAAAGTTCTTAGTTTTGAGTTATTCAATTAGTTATTTCATTTTTTAAAATTTGTATGTATTAAAATGTATTAGTTTTGCCTACTTAATTATAATTAGAAAAAGTGAGAATGATATGATGAAACTGAATATAATCATAAAAAAATTATTAAATTAAATAAATATGATATATTCAATGAAAAACAGATATAACAATAATAATAATAAACATAATGAAAAACAAAATTTCATTCTTATTAGAAGAAATGACGTATAATCATTGAATAATTATTTAGAAGTTTACACAACCAATTGACATAAATATATTTAATTCATAAAGTTTGTGTAATTTTATTCATTTCATATTAATTCAACTATTGTTTTGATTTCAATTTTAAAGTTTGTTATTAATCTCAAAACAAACATTTTATTTATTAGTTTATTTTTTAAATTAATATATCAAAATAAAATTTTGTATTGGTTAAACAAGAGAAGAAAAAAGATTAAATTTTAAATTCAATTATTTTTAATTGTTTAAAAAAACACATCTATAATTGGAATAAAAGTGAAAAATGATTAAAAAAATTATCTTCTTGATTTATGAAAGTGAATGTATAATATTTTATCATCATGTCAATAATATGTTTAAAATGTAGCATTTGATTAATTTATAAAAAAATTAATTGGTTTGGGTATATTAACTTAAAATTGTTTGACAAAATATTACGTTTTTGAAATATGACATATTGTATATAGATTTAAAACAAAACTGTTAAAACTTCACAATTTACATAAAAATTATTAAATTAACAGCATAATATTTTTAATATATTGTTAAAATATTAATATATAAAATTTATATCTTAATAAATATAATTGATTGTATATAAATTTTATCAACAAGCGCGTGGGTGCAAAATCTAGTTGCTATAGTAAAATTTGTTAAACCAAAATATACAAATGTCTAATGAAGCCAAATTGTAGATTCTTCAAAGAGTATGTTTTAACGTATGGGATTGCAACACGTGGATAGGAGAAACAGGGACCCACTTAGGTGACAACTCCATATTTGGAATCGGAATGGCTTACGTGGAACCCACCAAATCGTGTAACAGAAGTCAAACGCATCTATTGCTCTAAGCTAAAAGTAAACCTCATTGAAGAAGTAACCATAGGAAGCTAGTATAGCCGTTGGATCAACGAGCCAAAGCTTCATGTGAAGAATAAACTTTTGACGGATCAGATTCTAAGAGATACTATACACACGGTTGCACGAGATCAGCCCACTCTTTCATTTAAAATTAAATAATATCAGAAGACACGTTCTTCTTCTTACGAAACCGACTTTGTAGTTTCTTTCCTTATTTCCATTGCACAAAACGAAAAAACGACAAGAGATTAAAAAAAAAAAAAGACAAAAGTTTTAAAAATAAAATATCGCGATTAATTTCTTGGATTTCCTGTTTATTGGCTTTGCTATTTTAATTTGTCCCAGATTAATTAAATTTTCGGAACATGAACGATCCAATGGGGGAAACTGGATTTTCTAGAGAATCGGCTGAGATCGTGTTCTCGGAGACGGAGATGGCAGCGGCGGAACAGCTCATGCAGCTCAGCGAGGAAGAAACGGTGAGCTGTAGCAGCAGCACCGGCGGAGATGGCGGCGGCGAAAGAGGACGAGGAGGAGAAGCCAAGAGAAGGCATGAAGATGTTAGCTCGAGAATCGGAAACGAGCAAAACGACGGCGTAAAAGGGAATTGTAATCTTGGCGTGGAGATGAAGACGAACATCAAGAAGATGAAGGAAAAGAAGTTTCGATCCCTTGAGAGTATTTACAGGGCAACGAAGGAGATTAGGGCTTAATGGAGGAAAGGGGGGATGGTTAATTGCATGTTAATTACGCTTGTTAATCTATTTTAGTAACCTGTGTGTCAATGATTTTGTGTATCTATGTAGTGCTTAATCTAACGTTGGAGGTTGATAATGTGTGATAAATAGTTTTTGGAACCTTTTGAGATGAAAAGTGTAAATATTTGTTTTCTCACATGATGATGAGCTGCTCTTTTATCCTTTACATTTTGCAAAAATTATACAGTTTTATTCTGGAACAAACAGATTTATGATGTGGAAATAAAAAAACGCTGTATCACAAAATGTGTAGGACGAGCATGTTATATATGGCTTTTCATGAATAGTTGTTGAAAATGAAAACAGTGTTTTGAATCTGATAGTAGTACTATCATAGTACACATTCAAATTTTCCTAGTAATTTAGAATCTACTACGTGCATATTATTTCGTATTAAATTGAAAGTTTGAGCTGTTTAATGTACCATCTGAAATTATTTTGCTTCTAATACATTTTTAAAATTTTGTTTATAGTTTTAACAAAAAAATTAAAATTGTTTACCGCGTTGACTCGTTGTACAACAACAATCCTCACACACCATAAATTATCTTTGAAACTTCATGATAAATTTTTTTTTTTTTGCATTACTTATTGTCATCTTCCTGTTCTGAAGCATCCAAACATGGTTTTGATTCATAAAAACATGTTTTTAATTAAAAAAACTAACACATCAAATATACTGTTGAATATATTTTGAGTCTGTCTAACGCAGACAACAGTTTGAAAAACCGTGTCCTTTGATTAGACTTTGGAAACCCTATATTCAACATGGAAATCAATTTTTTTTTGCTCAAATATTAATAATGTCTAATCTATTTGTAAAATTAAGAATGTTATACACAAACCTAATTTATTTTGAATGAGATTTAATTTATTTCAAAAGAATTTAATTATGTATAATTTTATTTTGAATGAGATTTATTTTATCTTAAAAGAAATTAATAATATCTAAATAAAAAAATATAAAATTAATAGCCTGTTTATTTAAATTTTAAAGAAAGTTAATCTCGGCTAAAAAAAAGACAGTTGGACCCCATTCGAAAATACATTGAATTTCATGGGTTGAGTCTAAATTTTAACCATTAATAAAATTTGAATTAGTTTACCCGCCACTTAAAAAACAAAGCTCAATATCTTTTTACAGAAGCTGGCGGAAAAATTCTAAATATTTTCCTGAGAAAGTTGATAAGAAAACCGGCCATTAAAAGTCAAATTAGACATGAATCAGAATAATCAAACCCTAGAGAGAGATTTGAAACCGAATTCCCAAAACCCTTTTTGTCGTCTCCATCATATCTCTATATAAAACCATTTCTCATTCTCAGCGATAGTGTTTCTTATCGTTAGACACTCATTATCTGTTCGACAGATTTCCTCTAAGAGTTTTTATTTCCCCTAAAATAGAAAAATGTATGTGGTGAAGCGCGACGGAAGGTAGGAAGCCGTTCACTTCAATAAGATCACTGCACTACTTAAGAAATTTAGTTATGGGCTAAGCAGCGACCACTTTGACCCTGTCCTCATTGCTCAGAAAGTCTGTGTTGGTGTCTATAAAGGAGTTAACTCGACGAGTTGGCTGTTGAGATTGCTGCTGCTATGACTTGTAACCATGAATATGCCTCTCTGAGGATTCTGCTCTCTCTCTTTGTTTGCCTTTCTATGATTTGCTTTATGGGTACTTCTTGATGTTGAAGAGTCATTTCTAGAGGAATGATCTCCCTGATTAGATTGGTGTTTCATATGATTTAATTGTGAAGTTGAAACTATTCACCATACTTTAGGTTTCGGTTAGTTGAGCTTGAAAATGACTATTTCTTCATTGAAATTGAATAAGTAAAAGTTTACACCTACCTTCTCACAGGAATTTCCAACCTTGGCTCAATCGGAGCAAGGTGGAAGGATGCGAAGATTGGAGCGGAATTCCATCTTTCTGAAACCTCTGGAAGGTACCTTCAGAAGGCTTGTTCTGGGACCACCCGCCTGCTCTGGACCCGGAATTAGTGGGTGCAAGGATGCAAGTCTTACAGGACCGCATTCGCGGCCTGCAAGTTGAATGGACATCTAGGGGTAAAGCACTGTTTCGGTGTGGGCCGCGAGAGCGGTTGTAAATGGGTTTTCAGAGTGATACCTTTGCAGGTGTAGCTGAAGCAGGGGCGCTAGCCCCGTTTCAAAATCTTACGCGATCCGCTCCCCTTTCCCTCCGAAGGTACCTTCCATATTAGATAGTTTGAATTATCGACCTGATACTTGCATGATCCATATAATTTACATGTTTTCTGTGTGTTTATGTTTCAGCTTGCTGCTAGGATTGCTGTCTCAAATCTCTACAAAAACACTAAGAAATCATTTTCTGAGACGTGAGTGTTACCCTGAACTTTTTATTTTGTGTGTGTATTTCATTGATTTAAGTTATTGTTTTGAATGAGTTGACTTTGATGGATTGTGTGTATTTTTCAGGGTTAAGGACATGTACAATCATGTCAATGAGAGATCTGGACTGGAAACTCCTCTAATAGGTGATGATGTATTTGAGATAATAATGAAGGTAAAAAAATTTGTGTTTCTTGGTGTGATGTAGTTAAAAATGTCTTCAGATCTATCTTGTATATCACCGAATTGTGGTTTCATTGGTTTTTTTTTCAGAACACTGCTCGTCTGGACAGTGAAATCATCTACGACCGTGATTTTGAATATGATTACTTTGAATTTAAAACTCTTGAGAGATCGTACCTCTTAAAAGTCCAAGGGAAAGTTGTTGAAAGGCCTCAACACATGCTGATGAGGGTTGTTGTTGGTATCCACAAGGACGATGTTGATTCTACAATCAAGACTTACTATATGATGTCGAAGAGATGGTTCACTCATGCGTCTCCTAATCTCTTCACCCGGAACTCCAAGGCCTCATGTAAATTGCTATTTATGCATCAGGTAAATTGCTATTTATGCATCAGGTAAATTGCTATTTATTGATATTTATGTGAATCCATTGATAAGGGGATGTATCCATAAAACGCGTTTATGCTGATTTGCTATTTAAAATTATTGAATTGGCAGTTAAGCAGCTGCTTTCTGATATGCATGAAAGATGACAGCATTGAAGGCATATATGAAACACTCAAAGAGTGTGCTGTTATAAGTAAATCTGCTGGGGGTATTGGTGTTTCAGTTCATAATATCTGTGCAACTGGAAGTTACATTCGTGGCACAAATGGAATGTCTAACGATATTGTTCCAATGCTATGTGTATTCAACGACACTGCTCGTTATGTTGACCAAGGAAGAGGCAAGAGAAAGGGTACACCACAGGTTATACTTTGCTAGTGTTATCATTTGTGGAGTATATGCTGTCTAGTTTATCTGATGTATAATTTGTATTTGGTGAAGGAGTCTTTGATGTATACTTGGAGCCATGGCATGCTGATATCTTTGAGTTTTTGGAGCTGCGGAAGAACCATGGAAAGGTAAACTCAAACCAAGATATTTCACCATATTCTTCTAAAATGTAATTTCTAAGTTAACCTGATACGGCCTCCAAATACACTTTTCCCAGTGCAGGAGTAACACAGGGCTAGAGACTTGTTTTATGCTTTTTGGGTTCCAGAGCTTTTCATGGAGAGAGAGTCCACAATAATAGGCAGTGGTCACTGTTTTGTCCTAATGAAGCTCTGGGTTTGGCAGATTGCTGGGGCGCCGAGTTTGAGAAACTCTACACTAAGTATGAAAGAGAGGTGAAGGATTTCATCCATGTATATTTTGGTTCTTAGTAACTCGCATTACTATTACCTCAATACCAATTATGTATGTTTTGTCCTAATGAAGCTCTGGGTTTGGCAGATTGATGGGCGCCGAGTTTGAGAAACTGTACACTAAGTATGAAAGAAAGGTGAGGGATTTCATCCATGTATATTTTTGGTTCTTAGTAACTCGCATTACTATTACCTCAATACCAATTATGTCATTAGGGAATATCTAAGTTAACCTGATACGACCTCTAAATACACTTTTCCCAGTGCAGGATTAACACAGGGCTAGAGACTTGTTTTATGCTCTATGGATTCCAGATCTTTTCATGGAGAGAGAGTCCACAACAATGGGCAGTGATCATTGTTTCGTCCTAGTGAAGTTCCAGGTTTGGCAGATTGCTGGGGCGCCGAGTTTGAAAAACTGTACACTAATTATGAAAGAGAGGTGAGGAATTTCATCCATATATATTTCATCCAAGATTTGTAAGGGAGAAGGTGAGTGGGTAACTTGTTTGCCGTATCTGTGAATTTACTCTTTCTTTGCGCTCCATGTAACATTCTTCATCTCACAACATGACATTCCATTGGACTCTCATCCACCGCAGCTTGCTGGCAGTTTGGGCTCAATAAATCATCACTTTGATTTTGATAAGTTAGCAGATGTCAGATACTAAGTACTTGCCTCCTTTGACTTGAAACCTGAAAATGAACCAATCATCTTTATAAAATTTCCTTGTCTGTGATATGATGTTGACTTTTACTTTATTTTTCTGTGTGGCCAGGTGACTGCTAGTGTTACCATTAATCACAATAAAATAATAGATGTGAATTACTATCCTGTAGAGACTGTAAAAACGTCAAACATACGTCATAGACCTATTGGTATTGGTGTACAAGGTCTTGCAGATGCTTTTATCCTTCTTGGAATGCCATTTGATTCTCCAAAGGTAGACTTGCTTTGAATGATATGATCAATCTTGGGAAGTAGATTTTATTCTTTGTTCTAAGATATTTGATTTCACGCTCAACAACTGAATAAGGACATTTTCGAAATCATATACTACCATGCACTCAAAGCATCTTCACAACTTGCCGCTAGAGATGGTAGCTATGAGACATACAAAGGAAGTCCTGTGAGTAAGTGATAGAGTTTAGACTTGTGAACTCTGTAAATGCTGCTTCTATTGATGATAACGATGAGTACAAGAGAATAGATCAATGAAAGACAAGAAGATATATCTCTCTCTCAGAATCAATCTCTCTTCCTCATCACGATAACCTCATAACAGCCATCGCCATAGTCGACGAGCTCATATCGCTCTCCACTCACATTCAACAACAAAAGCATGAATATCAAAAATACCACAAATCTCTTATTTAAAGAAGATGAAATCAACGGCAAAGCCTCTGATTGTATTCGAGTCTTTGCCTTCCCTTGCCACGTCAAATGTCTCTTTCTCTTGCACTTGGTCATGAGGAACGTATCAATACCCCGCCCTTTTGAAAAGCTTGTCCTCAAGCTTGGAGAGAATGAAATGATGGAAAGACACAATACTGGTTTTGGGACGCCTTCCTTCTGCTGCAACTCCAATATTGAGTTTGTCGTTTTGTTCTTCCAATGATGCCACACACATAAACGTTTCCATTTGACTCAGGTTGAACACAATGACAGGCCTCCTGAAACCTCCAACACTTGTGTTGCACATCTTTTCGCTGAATTACTGCAGATGTTTGCAGTAAATCTCGTTGTGTGTGAGCAAATTCTATCTTAGTATCATTAGCAAGCATCTGATGTAGATATTGTTTCTGGCAATGCACCTTAGTCCCCTTGTCGCTGAGATTAAGTTTCATCCTCATTTTACGCAGCATTCGTGACACAAATGTGTGTCTCATCCTCTCAGCAGTACTAAGTTGAAAATTACTTCCCACCATAGGTTCAGAGATTGATCCCAACAAGTCATTCAATTTCGCATGCCTTTGTTGTGCTATTATGTTGACATCCCCATCCATTTCAGCTTGGTTCGTAGAGGAGGCAGTCAACTTCAACCTAAACACAGGCTGACCTATGCTTGCAAGTATTGTGAAAGCACAGTTGTGGTTGTCTATACGACGCCATCGGTGCCACAGATAAGAAGATTCCTTGGCAAGTGACCACCAAAGAGTTAAAGCTATTTTCTGAAGCGGCATTATGTATCTTCTGCAGCTATCTCCCCAATCTCTGTTTGTATCAAAAGTTGTCTCCATATACTGTCTACAAGGACTGTATATATCTACAGTGTTACACCATGCGCCATTTCAGGGCTTGTAGATGTCTGTTGAACTTCTTTCAAATGATTCAAAACTTGTAACAGCAGCAAATTTATACGAATTGCCATTTCATATGCTCTATTTTGCAATATGTTTCCAAGCTGAATTTGAGATGGTAGTTGAACTCCAGTATCTTTTGCATTTCCCAGCAGACCTGTTACTCCACATCCTTTATTAAACTGAAAACTGGCACGTTCAAACAATATATGGCCAACTTCCAGCAATTTCGCAGACAGACATCTCTCACCATCCAAGGGTTGAGTCCATTTGTCTCTCTGTACCCGTTTCACTGCTTCCCACTCTGCATTCACACTAGCTGTTTTGTGAAATAACTCGACATGGCCAGTGTGTATCCATCTTGAATTTCATGCTCCTTAACCTGTTCATTTAATGGTTGAATCTCCTGCTCATTGCTTGTATTCCTCCCCCATCGCAATACACACTGTTCAGTCATAACAGAGTGAAAATTCTCCAGCTCAGTTTTATATTTAAAACTCCAATCCGTAAGAGAAATCCTTTTCTTCCTCCTTTGATGTTTCTGTCTTGCACATAACCCTTGGCATAAATTGTCCCTCAACAAGGCAGCCATATAATCTGCAATCTGCTCTTCAAATCTGAGAAACACATGTCGATCTAGGAAGGAAAATTGATTCATCAACATCGTAGGAACCAAATCACTTGTCACTGAGCTATTCTTAAACTGGAAATTCCATGATCTGGAAAAAAATTTCTGCTTCCTCTGCTTTATCATCCCATTTTTATATTTAAACTGCCAAGACTTAGGAGATATCCTTCGTTTCCTTTGATGTTGAAGTCTGTGTCCCCTAAGAATCCGATTATCGAACACCTTGAAGGCATACGTTGTGGAGTCGACACACGTTGATTTCTCACAAAGCTCAGACACAGCAGAATGTAAATCATCAAGGACGTCACTCAATCCTTCTGATACGACTTGTTGTTGATCCTCAATTACCATATTTGTTTCTAAATCTCCTAACATCTTATCGCTAAGGCCAGGTTCCATGAAAGAAAGTGATACCTCAGATTATGCAACACACTCAGCCTCCACGATTGAAGCAGATGCCGCCGAACGTGAATCAGTTGGAAAAATCGAATCTGCCTTTGGAGTTGTCTCTGCGACACAAATTGACTCAAGCGTTGTAATCGCTTTTGCGGATTCAGATTGAATCGCAGAAGATCTCAATCTCTTCCTCAGGCGATCTTGTTCGGCAAGCAACCAATAACGTTCAGGATCACCATCATCACCGTACTTCATCAACAAAGCCTTCCGCAAATCGTTCCAGGTTTCAAACTCTCTTTGACAATACCACCTTAGTGCATCACCTTCAATGAAACCAAATGCCATCGCCTGTTTCTGCAATTCAGTGATATCATCGCATCGAGCAAAGTATCTCTCCATCCAAGTGATCCACGACCTCACATCGTTTCCCGTGAATATAGGTACATCAACGAATCCCATCGCGTTAGATTCAATCCGAGCTCACAACGCACCAATTGATAGAGTTCAGACTTGTGAACTCTGTAAATGCTGCTTCTATTGATGATAACGATGAGTACAAGAGAATAGATCAATGAAAGACAAGAAGATATATCTCTCTCTCAGAATCAATCTCTCTTCCTCATCACGATAACCTCATAACAGCCATCACCATAGTCGACGAGCTCATATCGCTCTCCACTCATATTCAACAACAAAAGCATGAATATCAAAAATACCACAAATCTCTTATTTAAAGGAGACCTCTCGTAGTAGTAGTATTTATGCTGTAATTTCCATTAGTAAGGTATCAAGAGTATTGATCAGAGTTGCAGGGGAGGAGAGAGACTCCATAAACATTCTCTCAAGTCCTGTAACTTCTTTTGATTGATACGTAATCAGAGTACTATTCAGTATTTCCTTAGATTGCAAGTACATCATACCAGCAGAGGTTAGATACTAAGTACTTGCCTCCTTTGACTTGAAACCTGAAAATCAACCAATCATCTTTATAAAATTTCCCTGTCTGTGATATAATGTTGACTTTTACTTTATTTTTCTGTGTGGCCAGGTGACTGCTAGTGTTACCATTAATCACAATAAAATAATAGATGTGAATTACTATCCTGTAGAGACTGTAAAAACGTCAAACATACGTCATAGACCTATTGGTATTGGTGTACAAGGTCTTGCAGATGCTTTTATCCTTCTTGGAATGCCATTTGATTCTCCAAAGGTAAACTTGCTTTGAATGATATGATCAATCTTGGGAAGTAGATTTTATTCTTTGTTCTAAGATATTTGATTTCAGGCTCAACAACTGAATAAGGACATTTTCGAAATCATATACTATCATGCACTCAAAGCATCTTCACAACTTGCCGCTAGAGATGGTAGCTATGAGACATACAAAGGAAGTCTCGTGAGTAAGGTACGCATCTCACCCTACAATAATTTTCAGTATCCATTGACCAATTTCGTAATGTCTCCTTGTGGATTGTTTAGTTGACTTTGTCCGATGATACTTTAGGGAATTCTTTAACCTGACATGTGGAATGTAACTCCATCAAACCGTTGGGATTGGGCTTCCCTAAGGGATATGATATCAAAGAATGGAGTAAGGAACTCTTTTTTAGTAGCACCTTTGCCAACTGCTTCAACCAGTCAGATTTTCGGGAATAATGAATGTTTTGAGCCATATACCTCAAACGTCTACAGCCGCAGAGTCTTGAGGTGTGTGATTAGACCATATGACAATGTATCTATATTTCTGGTTTCCTCCTCTGGCTTATTCATTTGGTATTCTTGGTTTGTTCAGTGGGGAATCTGTAGTGGTGAATAAGCATCTTCTCCATGACTTAACTGACATGGGACTTTGGACTCCGACACTAAAAAACAAGATAATTTATGAGAAAGGTTCTATAGTAAATGTCCCGAAGATACCTGATGATTTGAAGGCGATATACAGGTACAACTCTCACTTAACTTGTGATCTTACTCACTACTGTGTTCCGATACCAAGATTTGACTTGTTTCTCCTAAAAGACAATGCAGGACTGTCTGGGAGATTAAACAAAGAACAATAGTGGACATGGCTGTTCGACCGTGGGTGTTACATAGATCAAAGCCAAAGCTTGAACATACACATGGACAAACCCAATTTTGCGAAACTCACTTGCTTGCATTTCCATGCGTGGAAAAAGATATAAGCTTACCTTAAATATTTTGCTAAACTCGTTTCATAATCAATGTGAAACAGTGTCGAAAAATATTACTGAGATTCTAACAAGTATTTGGCCCATTACTCATAGTCTTTGGTCCTGTGAATAATCTCTGATCTTATTTTGTTGTTTTGAATCTACCTAAAGGGTTTGAAAACTGGGATGTATTACCTGCGATCACGTGCTGCAGCAGATGCGATAACAGTTGACTCAACCATGCTCAAGGTAAACAAACAATACCATACTCTTAAAACACTGATTCTTCCTATGATTTTGGACATCTGCGAATATTATTGTTGGATTCTTTTTTTTTTGTTTTAACAGCATTATTGTTGGATTCAGTGTAGGAGGAGAAGCTGAGTGTAATAGCCGAAGGAGACAAGCAAGTAAAGGAAGAGGACAACGAAACTAAAATGGCACAGATGGTTTGTTCCTTGACAAACCCTGACGATTGTCTCGCCTGTGGAAGTTAAAAGCTCTTAAGTTGAAGTTTGGTCTTTCAAAAGTTAAAAAGTAAAAGCACGTCTCTTGGACTATCTGTCGCTTATTTAACTTGTTGGTTTGTATATGTTAATAGTTTTCGAATGCGTAATGTTGCTTGTTCGAGTTTTGTGTTGTAATCCAAGTTTCATTTTTGTTATATAACAATAAGTCTTGACACGTCTCATCTTGAAAACTGTAATTTTCCGCTTCCAAAACGTTCTTAATGATCATATGGCAAGCAAAATTCTGAACGCAACTCTGAACATAACCGTTTGACTTCGTGGGCCATTAAATGGGCCGACGGAGTTAGTCGTCACTAAATTAAACTAAAGCCCATATAGATGCAGCAGATTAGCAAGAAGGGAAACAAATCTCAGCCGTTCATCTTGTGGTCAATAACAAAACCCTAGTCATCATCCAACGACACCTCTTTCCCTCACTATATAACCATCTCATCTCTTCTTCTCCTCCAAAAAAACCGTACAATTCGAATTCCTGCCTTATTTTGCTGTCCAATTACAATTTGTGTGTCTCCGATTTCCTGATTTTAATTTCAATCTAGTTTTTTTTTAAGAATTATAGAAAATTCGATGATGATAGATTCAAAGGCTTGTTTCTCAAAACATTCGCAGTTGCCGCCTAAGGCTTTCGCCTTTCGCCGGGCTTGAGAGTCAATGCTGTTCTTTATCCTTCCTTGGATGTCTGAGAATTACAGTTATGTTTTGTTTTGTTTTTTTCGGTTTCATCGTGATGTTTTGTTGTTGTTATGTATCGATGATGATAAATCCAAAAGGCTTGTTTCTCAAAACATTCGCAGTTGCCGCCTAAAGCTTTCGCCTTTCGCCGGGCTTGAGAGCTAATGCAGCTCTTATCCTTCCTTGGATGTCTGAGATTTTTATTTCTCTTTCTCTTCTTCTTAGTTTTGTTGTTTCAATCTTCGATTTATATTGGTGATTTTGCAAAGGTATTTTTCCCCCGATTTTGCTTGAGAATGTTTGAGATTATTGGTTTTGAATTTCGCACCATATAATCAAAGATTATTTATTCGGTTAAGAACAATTCAACTATTTTATGTTTTAAAAATTTGATGTTTTCCAATTTTCTATGTGAATGCGTTTGGTTTACTTTGACAGGTGCTAATATAAGATTATTGTTTGTTTGAAGAATTCAAACTTTATGTAATTGCTTAAATTTGTCATACTTATCCATTGTAGCACATAGTTACATTGTTTTGAAGACAAAGCAATGGTCAGTGACACTTGACAAACCATTTGAAACAAATCTCGAATATGATTGATCCAACTTCAACTAACTTTGAATGTGTAACGTTTAGCTTCCAAATTTGGAATAAGATTTCATAAAAATAAGCTCTATTGAACATAAACAATTCAAACCTTTAATCAAATATGATTATAGACTTCAAATTTAAGAACCGATAAAAAAGTATGATCAAACTAAATTGTGAATGAGAGCATTAAAGGCTCTGAAATCGTTTGGAATCCAATAAACGGTGTATCCAAACACTCTTTAAACGAAATTTTATCACAGTATCGCCCTCATTTAGAGTTATCCCGCCTTCATAAGAATCGAACTCAGTACTCTCTGCGAAATTCAAATTCCATCTCTCTTTCTCCTTTTCTGTGAGTGTTTTTTCTCATGAGCGATCCCATTCTCATCTCCGACGAGGAGGATGAGTCTACTCCACCACAATTTCCGTCCAAGAGGGCTCGAAAGAATCCCACTCCGACGATTGTAAACTTGGATTCCGACACGGCACCGCCGGGGTCTTCTTCTACTCCGTTCCTCGTCGACGAGTCATGTCTCCCTGACGATGTCACCGTCGTCAAATCTTCCTTGGGTTCCGGAGCTCGAGGTCCTTCACTCCGCGAAGACAAGTTTTCCGGTAAATTTGACGTTCCTTTTGCGAGAAATCTCTCAATTCGTCTTTGTCATTTCAGTATGTACGGTTTATCTTTGGTGAAATGGTTTCGATTATTGAGGGATTTATACTCGGGGAGGTTGTTCTATTTGTCAATTTTTGTGATTCCTGTTGAGTCTTTTCAGTTCCTTTCTTTTTTAGGGTTTTACTGTACATTCACTATGTTTATTTTGGAATTCTCTTTAGGTAAACGACTAGTATCTCTTGATTCGGATTCTGAAGACAGTCCTCGACCTGAAACTTCTAAGAAATATGAACCCATACATGCTGATCCTTTGGTTCAACGATGTGAATTGGTATCTGGATCCAGTGATGCAGATTCTGGTGAGGAGAAGAACTTTGATCTGAATGCAAGAATGTTTTGGCCAAGTATTTTACGCAGTTATATGCTTAGGAGAAGTAGTTATCAGTTATAGAAAATAATGCGTGATGAAACTTCATTTGCAAAGGGTTTTCTCTTCTTAAGTTATGAACTGCTGGTGGTTGTTTTCTTTCAGATAATAGTCCTAATTGGATGCAGGGAGCCAGTTTTCGATCTTCACCTCCCAACAATGCTATTGAGGTACTTAGAAAATTTGGAAATTTTGATTTGTAATCTTTCTCAGTGTTCTTTTAGAAAATTAGAAAAACTGGTATGCTGGTTGTTTCTTTCCTTTGTTTGGTACACACTGTGTTGATCTTGTTTCCAAATGGTAGAAGCTGTATAACGTAAATGTAATTGCTTGTTTCTTCTGTTATTTACTTGCAAAAATCAGGTAGAATCTGGCCAAGAGAAGGAAGAAATGAGCGCTGAGAAGTTTGGTCGACAAAAGCAGACCAGAAGCTCTAAAAACACATCTGTTTCTGGTAAAGCAATGCCAAAAAAACAGATGTCAAAGGACGAAAGAATCCGAGCGACAGAGGAAAAGAAGTTAAGAAAAGAGGTGAGTGTCTTTTTACGTGGCTTTTCTAGTTTGTGTTCCCTGGACCAATTGTTAACTGGCTTCCATCATCCAGCAAGAGAAATTACAGAAAGCAGCATTGAAAGCAGAAGAAGCTGAGCGTAAAAAGTTAGAGAAGGAAAAGCAGAAATGGGAAAAGGGAAAGTTAGCCCTTAAATCTATTGTTGCTGAGATTGATACTAAAGTGGTTGAAGGATCCATTGGAGGTAAAAAAAATTCTCTATTCTCTGTATTATATTATCCTTCAACATATGAGTAGGATGTTTGTTCTTTGACTCTCTTTTTTGTTTCATATTTAATGGCTGGTTTGTGACTTATGTATAAACACACTGAGTTTCTCTGGTATAATGATGACATAGGACTTCTGCTTTTAAGGTTCTCTGAGAAAGGCATTGCATTCCGTATAGCCCCTAATCCTATCGAGAGATCCATTGTGTGGACGATGACAATTCCAGAGGATATTGCTCCGGTACGATCAAATCTCAGTCGCTTTGGATTTTCAACTGATACATGTCCTTTAAAAGTTTTCTTTAACTTCCATCTTTCAGAATGAAAGAATTTTTTTATAGAAGGAGATCGATCAAATATTACTTCATAACACCTGACATTGAGCTATATTATGAAATATTAGATTTGAATCCCTTTTGCTATGAGTTGAAGGGCCTTGGAAGAAAAGAATCCCTTGTGTGATGGGTTGAAGGGCCTTAGAAGTTTTATGTGAATCAGCTGTACCTAGTATTTTCTTTTACTCTTGATTTGCATCTTCTTTTCTCTCTTACAGAATTTGCCCCGAGGGACCAAGATTCCATATGTTTTACTTGTGTACGAGGCTGAAGACTTTTGTAATCTTGTTGCTAGTGAAAGACTTCTCGAAAACGTCTCAAGAGTTCGGGACCAATACCCATCGTATACAGTGTGTTACCTTACTAACAAGTTAATGTCCTACGTAAAGAAAAGGTTAGTTTGAGAATGTTAATTTTTGTTGCATCAATTTTTCTATCCTGAAGCTGAAAAAAGCAATCTTCTAGGGAAGGGGTTGAGTACAAGAAAGATGGTAATCACAGTGGTTGGAGAAAACCTCCTATTGATGAGGTACTACACTACAGTAGCTAATGAAAATGTGTTTAGAGGAAAAATTCTTAGTGCTTCTTTACTGTCTTTAAACACATCTGATGTTTTACAGGTACTTGCAAACTTAACTACTCACTATATTGGAGTACATTCCAGGCATTGTATTGATGAGGCTGAGGTGGCTGAACATGTTGTTGGTTTAACAAGTAGTCTGGCCTCTTGCCAAGTCAGGTATTAATTTTAAATCATGCATGGCTGTGAAGTAAGTTAAATGGCACCGAATGTGAAAGTTTAATATTAAGTACTTGATACATATATACATGTGGCATTGTGACTGTGTGGTTCTGGCTATTTTGTTTCTCTGGGTTTGCCTGCTTGGTTTTGAAGTAAACTAACCGTGGTTCTGATGCACAGGGATAAGTTATCGTGGTTAAAAGTAAAAGCTGACGGTGTAGTAGCCTCCAAGGATGCAGTTGTCAAACACTTGATTAAAAAGAGTCCATGGTAAAGTAAAGTAAAACCATTACAATCTAGGTTTTGTTTCAGTCTCTCTGAATGCGATATGTAATTGTGTTCTACAGGTTAAAAGCGTTAGTAGCAATACCAAAGGTGCAGCCAAGATACGCTGTAGCAGTGTGGAAGAAATATCCATCCATGAAGTCTCTTCTTGAGGTTTATATGGATCCTAACAAATCGGTGAGTAGAAAAAACCTTGCGAGAAACTAACTACGGAATTTGACTTGCTCAGTTTGTTGTTTCTAATAGTCTCTGAACCAAATCTCGGTTTTGGTTTAAAAATTTGGGTACAGATTCATGACAAGGAGTATCTACTGAAAGACTTGAAGGTGGAAGGTTTAGTAGGAGGAGACATAAGGTTAGGTGACGTTTCTTCAAAGCGAATATACAGAATTCTCATGTCCCACAATGGAGGCATTATGACTGACGAAGTATGAAAAGGTCCTTCACAGATTTATTCTCCACATGACTTGAACTAGAAATCAAAATGTCACACAAAACAGTAGAGTGATTGTGGCTGAGATTTTGTGGTTGTTGGTATAGGTATGTATGCAAGTTATAACTTGTGAACAAAAGTTTATAAATATCATTCCCATCTTCTTTGAAGTGTTTAATGTGAGTTTAGCTCTGACTCGTTTTCTACATAAGAAGGAAGTCCCTCCCAACAAAAACTTAACGAGTGCTTATAATCTACTGATAAAAGCAAAAGCAAAAAAATAGGTCTATCAAAGCATTTCATTTCTCTAGAATGTTTCTCTTTTACTTTCAACATTCGTATTCCGTCTTCTTTTACTTTTACTTATAACATTTCAATTTCTTCTTTTCACACTTTCCTGTTTTCTAGAGAGAGAGAGAGAGATCAGAGATTCGCTCATAGTAATTAAATTTCTTGACTACATTATATCTTTACACCTAATCTTGACTACATTATTTTTTACATTATCTTTAGAACTAATCTTCTTCTTCTTTCTTTCTTTTCTATTCTTCTTCTTGTTGACTTTCACTCTCCCACCGATCGAATGGCTGAGCTTAAGCATGTCTCCCATGAATGTGTGTTGACCTCGCCTAAAACAGTCGAAAATGGGATCTGCAACATTTGCTACAAAGACGAGCCTGTCGAATTTGCATGTGATCCTTGTAACTTCGATCTCTGTAAAACTTGTTCCAATCTACCCAAGAAAGTGTCTCACAACTTTCACTCCAAGCACCCTCTAGAGTTTTGTCTACGCCAAACTGATCAGAAGCCAAGTCACATCATATGCTACGCGTGTGGGAACATGTCTTCTGGCTCGTTTTACGAGTGTAAAGAGTGTGAGATCTACTTGGATCTGAGCTGTGCGCTCATGAAGAACATCTCCAGGTTTTGGGACGCCAAAGAAATGCTCCACAACAATCATGCTCACTTGGTTAAAAGGTGTAGACCAGGACCAGACGCTAGAGGCTCTTGCCTTCTCTGTGAGCTTCCTTTATCTCCATCCTCTGTATGTTACGGTTGCGTTCATTGTTACTTGTTTTTTCATGAGCATTGCCTTGATCTTCCCACTGAGATTCAACACCCTCTTCATCCACCACACCCTCTCAAAAGACTTGATTACATCCAAAGTTGTGGTGGTGGAAGAAACTGTGATGCTTGTGGAATGACAATCTACAGTGTACCGTTTGGTTGTCTAGAATGAAATTTTAAACTACATTTGAGGTGTGCGGATACATTCTTGCGAGGTTTGATTCATCGTCATCAGTCTCATGAGCACAGATTGTTTTATGCAAATAATCTTGATACTTACCGTTTAGGGAAAGTATCAAAATGTCACATATGCAAGGAATATTGTGGAAACCCCTTTTTCTACTGCGTCGAATGTGGTTTTAGGTTTCATTTGAAGTGTCTTGAGATTCCTGAGTTGGTACTCACTCATTGAAGCGAAAAATGTGATTTTCTTGGCCCACATGGAATGCGTTCTACGCAAGGTAATTGATATTTTCTTGCAATTACTAATTTTTTTTTTGTTACTCTCTTAATGATGATAACAGACTTTAAACAGGGAGCAGAGCCTTCTCCATTGTATTTGAAAGATCTGTATTCTTGTGGACAAGGCATCACGCCAACAACAGAAGATGACTTCAAAAGCATCAAATCAGAAAACAAACTCATGAAAAAAAAAAAAAAAAAAAAAAAAAAGAAAAAAAGAAAACAAACTCATGGTATGACTTCTTGCATCTATTCTTACATGCTGATCTTTCATTGGATTGACTCAAGTTTGTAATAATATCTCAGGTTAACAGTGTTGGCCACACTCATGTGCTAAGATTCGTCGATTCAAGAGAGCTTGATGATGAACATGCAGATTGCAGCATATGTGATGGAAAATTATATGGTAAGGCATGTAAATGCGAGACATGTAGCTTCTAGACACATAACTTCTGCGCGGAGCTAGGGCTACCAATAAGGCATAGACTTCATTCAAAACATCCTTTGACACTCCTCCCTGATTCCCCTGTTGCAGGGTTTAGTATGATTTGTGACATCTGTAGCCAGAAAGTATCTGGTTTCAATCTCTTTTGTCGGATATGCAGTTTTATAGTCCATGTTCGTTGCGTCTTAAGACATAGCCAGTTCCTTGGGACGTTACATAGAGGGCAGAAACTCATGGTTAGAGCCCGAGGAACATATTGCCTCAAGAACCATAGCTCGTTTGAAGTTACTGTTTCGAGCTCATATCCTAATACTTGCACTATTTGTGAAGAGAGTTTGTGTGGGAAAATTGTGTCGTGTGTAGACTGTAGAGAAGTGTATCATACTTGGTGCATTAAAGGCCTGCAAGTAAAACTTCGAAGCCATCCACTTCACCCTGGTCACAAGCTTAGGTTTTTCCCTGTGAGTGGATCCAAGTGTGCTGTCTGCAAACTGAATATTACAAAGTATGGCTATAGTTGTCGCAAATGCGAGGTCAGTTTCCACTTCAAATGCGTCAAAGCGGTTGGTCTATCAGAAAGGACCAAGTATCACAGGGATCACTATCTCTATAACTTTTGGGAGAAAGATTCAACTCGAGTCTGTAGTGTTTGTGCTAGGCGTTGCGGTGCGTTGTTCTACGGCTGCATGAAATGTAAATTCAGAGCCCATGTAGAGTGTCTTGGGTTTCCGACCAGTGTGAAGAATCAACGGCATCAACATACACTCGAGCTAAGTTATTCATTGGACAAGAAGACTTGTTCTCTATGTGGATCAGAGTGCCACGAGAGGATATACTCATGTGACCACTGCAATGAAGGGTTTCATTTAAAATGCGTAATGTCTACGGTAAAGATCTAATATAGAATCACTAAACCCATATAATATATCTTCTTTTGTTTTTAGTTGATTTCAACAATTTTTTGTATTTTTTATCCAGGATGGCCTTATTGAAGATGCAACAGAAGATGATCAACTTCGAGACATTTATCTTATGTACATTGAGAAAGAGATATCCAAGATAATGAGTCCATATGGGACTGTGTAATACCAGATATACTTGGTTATTTGTATTTGTAATATTTGTTTTAAAACCTGGAGAAAGCATTTGAACAAAAAAAAAAAAAAACCTGGAGAAAGCCAAGTCTTCAGATTTGGTGTAGATACAGAATTACATGGAAACTTGCTTTACTTCTCTATGTGCTGAACGGAGAGTCATGGTTCCTTGATGCTGATTCTTGAATGTAGTCTAGAACCTTCTGGAATCCCCAATGGCGGATTTTCGCAACAACAGTTATCAACAGCAAAGAGTTCCCACTCTTTAATCCCACATTTCTCCAATGCAGAACGCAATCTCTCCTTTTCCTTCTCTGCAGGGTACGAACCATCTGGTGTCACGAGCACAGCACCCGTGTAAGACTGTCCTGCTACACGAGCCGCTCCATTGTAATGGAACAGTCCCCAACTTAGATCATCAGACACATCCACAATAGTCCAAAACTCGTTTGACACCACACCATTGTCTAAAACGCTAAAACGGAATGTTGCAGGAGTTTTTCCTCTCTTAACCGAGTATCTTCTCCTTCTCCACACCAGTTTCTCTTCAAGCGTCCTGACCTGAAACACGGGTTCATACCAAAACGATGACTTCCCTTTCCCTCTATAGAAAAGCTGGTACTGACATGGAAACTGATCATAAGCCGGGTTTTGTCCAGCCGCTACACGCCAGCTCCAATCCAAGTCCCCTAACCATCCAACAAACAAGTCTTCTGCTGTCTCATGGCATAACTCTTTCCCTCGAAAACTAGTCATGGGAGGCACATAAGGCTTCTCAGGGATCTTCGCATCCAGTTCTAGACAATTGTGTTTCTGTAGTACACAGAGAGAGAATGCTTCAAAGTATGGACTCTCATAAGAAGCAATGCATCTGTAACTACACACTTGATCCACGGGACTGCATTGGTTCAAACACTGAAGAGCTTTTCGACAGTTCGGATCAAAGAGACAGTTCAAAATCTGAGGTCCACAGTTCTTGACCATACAACCAAGTGTGGAAAACCCTTTCGACCTCAAGTTCTGCAAAACAGGAACTGGTCTTATGTAAGCGTTGATGATCACAAGCAAACAGAACCTTATATCATCAGAGTTACGACGCTCCCAAGCATCTCCCACTGTCTTCACAACCTCTATTGCTTCCTTGTCCTTGTTAACGCTTCCAAAATCGATTCCTCCAAGCCTGTTCATCAAATCAGGAGAAGACTCAAAGCAAATCATATTCTTGATGTTGCTGCTGTTCCTCTGTATCCATTTCACAGATTCTGGGTTATTTACAGAAACTATTACCAATATATCAGTCTGATTCAGCTCCTGCTTCAGACTCACAGCTCTCTGATCATTTGACCTAAAAATTCCATCATCAAAGACGAGCATTTCATATCCATCATCAACCCATTTCAGTCGTCTAGCCTGTTTTTCCAAAAACGAATTAAAAATCCAAATTTTGCAAGAACCCATGTAAGTAAGAGAGACAGAGAGAGAGAGAGAGAGAATGACTTACAGTGTGGAGCATAACCTCCTCCCAAGAGGTGGATTTGAGTGGGCTTACTGCTCCTTTGCCGACGAGAGCAACCAATCTGACCGGAGGCTCAGGCTTTTCCGTCTTCGTACTCTTCTCTGTCTGCAGGACCGATCGAACAATGGTTCGCGCACGGAAACCCACTCTCCGTCCGGAAAACGATGTGCCATCTTCGGAACGACGAAGATTACGGAGAGCATTTGCCGGAGAGAAAGCCGCTTGGCGAGTGAGGAACCGGTTGAGGAAGAGAGAAGAAGCTCTCGTTCCAGGTGGAAAAGAAGCTACTTTCAGAGAAATCGACATGGGGATTGGCCAAGATACACAGTTTAACGTCTCTCACGGTGGACTCGGCCTTTATAATTGTTCATAAATACGCGACGTGTTGATTTCTGATTGGTTCAAAATCGTTGCTTTTTCTGGCCGTCAGTAAGAAAGTAGTATATAACTAGAGTCCAGAGATGCTCAGAAAACGCATAGAAACCTCTAATCTTTGCATTGCAATTTGCAATATAAGCGACCTAAATAGCCAGTTTTTAACAATTTATATTTGTTAAATGATATTAGTCTTTAGTTCTCGACTTGCTCAAATCTAAAACAAACAGCTTATTTTTTCTCTCGATTAAGCTCGGAACATCAACTTTTTATTTAAAACATCTGAAATTTCATTTATCACCATTATCAGAAACATGAAACCACGTTTGTTTGTGTCTAAGAAACTCGAGCGTAATAACCAGAGAGAAAAAGTTAGACCACATTTGGTAAATTTCCAATCCATGGTGAGACCTTATTAATCGCCAAACCAAAAAGAGCAAAAAGGGAACAAATGATCTTCCCTTTCAAAGACAAATGACATGAGGGAGAGAGATCTTTCTTCTGCCTTTCTTACAACAAATCAAATGTTTTCCGAGGATCAAACCTTAGATGAAATTACGGATGTCCAACGACTTCACGTCAGGCATTTCCTCATCCTTGAATTCCTCCCTGAAGAATCGTTTTTTTAACATGATGAAGATTCAAAAGATTGATAACCAAAAAAAGGAAAAAAAACAGAGCTAAACTTACTTCTTTTTCTGAGACTCCATTGCTTCAAGAGCATCACTCTTCAGCTCATCCAACTGTGCTTTGGCAATGCTGAGCTCCAAATTTTCCTCGTATTTAGGAAGATCTTCTTTCCTAATCCCAAGCCTGTTCAGATTAACGTGATGCAAACACGTGATTTCATTAGCTATTATATGTGATCAAATATATACAAGGAGCAATGGGAATTATTTGTTCTTGTTTTTGTATGGGTGGTTGATGAGTTTAATGACGCACTTTTTGTTGCCTTTCTCGAATTCTGCAACCAAAAGATCCATTCCTTTCTTGTCGCTTCTCATGAGAGGCTTCTTTATATCCTTTTCAACTTTCTCCAATGCCTCGAACATCATGGCCTCAGCACCAAGCTCATCAGTAAGTCCCCTCCTGCAAGATATAATATCATAAGCACAAGAATAACTCAAGACTGCTTTTAACTATGTTTCAAACAATAGCATGAAAAAGAGGAGCTTGACTGGTGAGGAAAACTATCCAAAAGGGTCAATGAAACTAAAGTTAAAGTCTAACAATTACCTGGTGCGGATATCCTTCAACTTCAATAGATATGCACGAGCATCTGGGATCTCTTTAGTCTCGGTCTCAATATCATATTTAATGCGTTGAGATTCAGAGAACATGTCTGCCCTGCATACAAGGCAAAACGCAAACAAAAATAAACAATGTATTTAATAACCCTAACTCATATGACAAATTAGATTCGGGAAAATTGAAATAGCTAAATCATGAAATCCCAACAAACATAATTAGAGACAGCAACATACAACTGAGCAAAATAACAAACAACTAGAGAAGCGTAACAAGAGGCCTACTTTTGCCTGATGGTCTTCATGACATTTGCATAATGTTTTACCGCAGCCGGGTCCTCTGGATCAAGGGTGATTTTTTCCTTACGGAGAACATCAACTGCAGCCTGAAATTTGTTCTTGATCTCCGTGAAGACACCCTTCAACATCTCTGTCAAAAAGTTGAAAACTTTAGTCGATCATAGTAAACAATAACAATGTCACATCACTCTAAACACACACTACAGATTTCACCAACGCATTGAACATAATCCATCATAAACAGAATAAATATAAACTCAACAGAAGAAGTAAAGAGATAACCAGCTTCTTCACAATAACATATTGCATTTACCAAAAATGTTTCTCTAGAGATTTCACAATGAGAAAGTGACTTGACATTTTCTCAGCAAGAAACCACGTTAAACTCAAGAGCATGAACGGCTAAACAAAAGAAAGCAACTGTTTTCAGAAAAGCAATGCAACCAGAAGCAACGAATTCAACTAATCGTGTAAGCGAAATCGCATACATAACTATGCAACAAAAAAAAGCATAATGTTTTAAACAAAATTACAAATCAAAGATATCAAGTTTGGTCACCAACCATCTCCTTTAAATGTTGGACGAGCAGCTTCCTTAGCAAAGGAGCGGACTGGAATAGCATGGTGCTGCTGCAAAATGACAAGACTCCCCTGTACCTGCGTAATGATGGTAAGATAAGTTCACAGCTAATCACTGATATCAGATACGTATGGTTTCGATGAGAAACATAATATCCGATTCAAACACTTCATTTCGAGCCAGGAAAAGCCCATCCATTTCATACCAGCAGAGTTCATTACCATTAAAAATTTCTCATTTGATTCAACGGACTCTCCAATCGAGATTTTACATACGAAAACGACATTATTGAAAGGGATGTGATTCGGTGATAGATAGCATCAAACCCATCATCGCAATCGAAAGACACAAAACCCAGAAATTCGGAGGAAAAAGAAATGGAATCAAAGAGACCGACGAAAGAGGATCAAAACAATCGTGAAGACAACAGATTTTTAAATGAATCAGAAGAATCGAGCGAGAGAGTGTACCTGCTTGGATCTGGAGAGGAAACGAGAAGCGTAAGCCATTTTCTGATCGAGTCTCGAAATTAGGGTTTGTGATGCGTTGAGATCCCTATCTGAGCGACGGAGCAGAAGTCACAGAGGAGGCACTTTTACGGAGTCCTGCTTAATTATACAGCGTAGATCAACGGCTGAGATTTATTCGATTGTCTAGATAGTAGTAGATACTTAGATAGGAATGTTATGGAAAAAAAATAGGAATGTTATGTTGTGGATCGCTTATAATTTCTTCTCTTTTTACCGTATAGTATTTTTTGAAAATACTGTACTAGCATTTTCCGATTAACAATTTTCATTTGTTAATTACCATTACAAGCGTTCTTAATAACAATATCTCTTTGAACAAAAACAAAAACTGATTCTTTTCTTTCAAACAATGCTACGGATAAGCATTAGCTCTGGTGCTTACAAATAAAGAAATCAAGGATGCACTTGATGCGATTGGTGCTGATAAGACACCTGGACTAGATGGGTTAACAGCCCGATTCTATCAGCAATGTTGGGATACAGTTGGTGAAGCGGTAATTCAAGAGGTTAAAGAATTTTTCTTAACCTCAAAAATGAAACAAGGAATCAATAACACCAATATTTGCATGATTCCAAAGGTTGATAAACCGGAAACTCTATCAGAATATCGACCTATTGGATTATGTAATGTTGTATACAAAATTATATCAAAAATCCTTGTTAATCGCTTAAAGGGTTTCCTAAATACCATTGTTTCTGATTCGCAAGCAGCTTTTATTCTTGGTCGTATGATCACTGACAATGTCCTTATAGCTCATGAACTAATGCATTCCTTGAAGGTTAGAAAAAGAGCTTCTCAAACATATATGGCTATTAAGACGGATATTAGCAAAGCATATGATCGTATAGAATGGGATTTTTTAGAAAACACATTAAGGGCTTTTGGTTTTGATGAAAAATGGGTTCGTTGGATAATGGTGACAGTAAACACAGTGGAATATTCAGTCCTCATCAATGGAAATCCACAAGGCAGAATCATCCCAGAAAGAGGGCTACGACAAGGAGATCATTTATCACCATATCTATATATACTTTGTGCTGATGTCCTAAGCCATATGATCAAATCTGCTTCAGATATGGGCAAAATACGTGGAATAAAGATAGGAAATGGGGTTCCAGCCATTACTCATCTCTTATTTGCGGATGACTCTCTGTTTTTTTTGCCAAGCTAACAATCGAAACTGCAAAGCAATTCAAGACATCTTCAAGAGCTATGAACAAATGTCTGGTCAACAAATCAACCCATCTAAATCAATGATTACTTTTGGTTCAAGAATACCTGGTGATCTTCAAATCAGACTTAAAACATTCTTGGTATTGATAAGCAAGGTGGAGGCGGTAAATATTTGGGTTTGCCAGAACAATTTGGGCGTAAAAAAGGAGAAATGTTTGAGTACATCATAGACAAAGTGAGAAAACGTACGTCCCATTGGAGTGCTAATTTTTTTATCCCAAGCGGGTAAAGAAATCCTAATCAAATCTGTAGGAATCTCTATGCCGGTCTTCTCTATGTCCTGCTTTAAATTGCCCGTAAAAATTACGGATGAAATAAGCTCCTTGTTGATGCGATTTTGGTGGGAGAAAGGAGATAAAAATCGAGGAATTTCATGGATTACATGGAAACGGTTACAGCACTCAAAAAAGAATGGCGGTCTGGGATTCCGTGACCTCACTAAGTTCAATGATGCTTTACTTGCTAAACAAGCCTGGCGTATTCTCAAAAACCCGAATACATTACTAGCTAAACTGTACAAAGCTAGATATTTCAAGGACACTTCGATTTTACAAGCCAAAGCTCGGACAAACCAATCCTATGGATGGAGTTCGATTCTTAATGGTTTAGAATTATTAAAAAGAGGAATACGCCACATCATTGGCGATGGAGAATCAACAAAAGTCTTTGAAGATAATTGGATTCCAACAATTCCACCAAAACCAGCTACAAATGTTCATGGAAAAGATGATGTTTTGGTTAAAACTTTCATCAATGAGTCACCTCACACATGGAAGCCAGAAATGCTGGATGCTTATCTCAACGAAGAAGAAAAGGAACTTGTCAAAGATTTATATCTTCCGCAATTTTCAAAATCTGATAGACCTGTTTGGATTCACGACACTACAGGGGAATATACAGTCAAGAGTGGATATTGGTTAGCTTTCCAAGACAACATAGAAGAAATTGTTGCTCCACATGGAAATTCCGAGCTTAAAATAAAAATCTGGAAACTACCAATTATACCAAAACTAAAACATTTTCTCTGGAGTATTTTAACTAGAGCTATTGGAACAGTGACTAGATTAAATACAAGAGGGATTCTTATGGATTCAACATGTCAACGATGTTGTTTGTCTCCAGAAACAATAAATCACACAATGTTTACTTGCCCTGTCTCCAAAATGATTTGGCGAATGTCCCAGTGTCCAAAGGCAACCGAGTGATACAGATGAGGAATATTGTGATAATAATTTCTCAAGTCTACTTGATTTTCACAATTCTGAAGCTCCATCAGTTTTTCAAAAACTTCAGCCTTTTTGGATAATTTGGCGAATATGGAAATCTAGATGTGATTTGATTTTCAAAAAACAAAGAGTGCGTCCAAAACGAGTCATCAGTTATGCAAACATTGACGTTAATGAATGGATTCAAGCAAATATATCAAATTCTGAAAATCAAGTTAGATGTACTGTTCACAACAATGAATCTGGTTGTCTACAAAATCATCAAAACGTTTGGCATCGACCACCTCCTGAAACTTTTAAATGCAATTTTGATGCAAGTTTTAATCCTGTAAATCAGCTTTCTACTGCATGCTGGATCGTCCGTGATCATAACGGAAACCATTGTTTTTGGGGGTCTTCCTCAATAGGTAAAACATCTACACCACTGGAAGCAGAGGCAAAAGCTCTTTTAATTGCAATGCAACAATTTTGGAGTACAAGATTAAGATGTCTAATCTTTGAAGGAGATTGCAAAATTCTTATTGACGTTATTCATAACAAATCCTCAGAGTTTTCCATTGACAACATTTGCAGTGACATATAAGGCAAAATTTGATGATTGTTCATTTAATCACACTAAGAGAACAAATAATGCCCCAGCTCATGTGTTGGCAAAACGTGGTCTTTTAAATTCAATTTTCTACTCTTCAAAATTGTATCCACCTAGATGGTTAACTGCACCTTTGTATTCAGACTTTGTAAACTCATTTAATTAATAAAATCTATTTTGCCAAAAAAAAAGCATTAGCTCTGGAACGGAGCAATATACGGGTAATTTTGTGATACTAATCAGTCGAATCTGAGTTTTAATTATCTGGATCCGTATTTAAGAGGTCCGAATATTCGGACTTCGGATATTCACATAAATATTAAGATATATGTGAATATTCGGATCTAAAAAAAATAATAAAATATTATAATTATTATAAAATTAATTTTTATTTACTATTTTGTAATAAAATAAAATTTTTACTAGGAAAAATATTTTCATTTAATTTTAATTACTTTTATATATAAAAATCTTAATTATATTATAAAATTATCAATAAAATATAATTTTTAATATATTTAAAGATTATGAATTCAGATACAGATATCCAGATTTTATAATTTAACTATCCAGATCCGAATCCAGTTTTGATGGATATGATATTACTTTCTGGATCCGGATCCGATCCTCTCAAATATCCAGATTTTTTGGAGCAGATCTCAGAACGGATCTCGAATATTGAATAATAATTTCAACCCTAATTAGCATACCCTTGAAAAAGTTTTTTATTGATTAGAAATTTTGGATTTTGTTATAAACAAATGGATTTCTAGTAACCGGCCCATTAACCATCAGGTTAATGTCTCATGGCCCATTAGGGTTTCTGATACATTAGTTATGTAATGTATATATACACTGCTTATGGAAACAATAAGAAAAGAGTTTTTCCCTTAATACGTTATCAGCACAAAGCTCAACTTCAAACGATCATATCTCTCAAAATACAAGGAGTTAGAAGGCGATCTACATATCATTTTGAAGCACTGGAAGATAAGAATCTAGTGGTGAAAACCGCTCCTCAATCCGACACCAGACGCGCCCTCAAGACTCAAAACAATCGGCGCTGTCCCACCTTAGCGGGTGATTCTTTCCAAGCGGTGGTTCCTCCATTGTAGCAGCTGTTCGTCCTCCCTTCTGGCCATCATTCTCAGGAGTTTCCAGTAGATATCTGTGGTCTTTAACTCCCAGATCATAAGCCGGTCAGAAATCCATTTGGCGAAAAGGTATTATCTAAAACTATAGATCCTAATCAAAGTTTTGGTTTTTTTTTTGAAAACCCTAATATGGATCGGTTCTTTTCATGATTCTTCATCGTCTTTTTCGTTTTTAAAACCATAACCAAACCGATCCTCTTTCTTCTTGTCAAAACCCTAATTGGTTTTATTTTTCCTAATCGGCTTTATCATATAAAACATAAACCCTAATGCTTTGTTCAAATCCTAAACCGATCGGTGCACCTCCGATAAAACCCTATACCGATCGGTCCTAGCATCATCTAAACCAAACACTAAAATTCCTTGCAAACCGAAACCTAAATCTTTGCAAAACCCTAGATCTAAAATCGTTTTGGTTTGTCTATCGTTAAACCGAGATCGATCGGTTTAAATCTTAAACCGATCGGTTATTTATCTTAGATCCGATCCATGAAAACCCTAAAACCGGTCCATGCAAGCTCCTAAATCCTAAACCAATCGACCCCTTAAACTCTAAACCAATCGATCCACCTAAACCGTTTATAAACCGATAAATTCTAATCCTAAATCGATAGGGTTTAAGTTTAAACCGATCGGTTTTTCCTAATAAAAATTAAACCCTAGCAAATCCGTTTAGTTTAATCCCTTAACCGATTAATAACCCTAATAACCGGTTTCCAAAATTAAATCTAATTTAACCGGTTTTGTTGTTTAATCGATCAGTCCGATCGGTTTAAGCTTAATCGGTTAATTTCAAATTAGTTTCTAAAATCAATCTCTAGATTTTTTTTTTTTTTTTTTTTAAAATGGTTAAGAGATAAACCAACGTTTATCTATTAGAGCTAAATTTGGAAACCCTAGTAAACCGGCTAGGTTATAAACCCTAAGGTTCGATTTTAGAGTTCACTTATATAGCAAGTTTCCTAAAATAGCAAGTTTCCTGAAATGGAAAGTTTTCCCAAGAATACCTTAAATCCCTTATTCCAATGACCATAGTCTCATACTATTGATTATTTAACATAAATTATTATATGTTTCAGATGTCAAACATTCAGAAGGTCGAATATGAGGCACTTACTGTCTCCGGAGATAACTACCTCAAATGGGCCCTTGACACCAAGATCTACCTCAACTCAAAAAGTCTGGGTGAATGCATCAAAGATCCCAACACCGCGACTCAAACAGAACGGTACTCGGCGATATTTATTATCCGCCATCACCTCGCTGAGTCTCTCAAGCAACAATACCTCACTCTTGAGGATCCACTCGAACTTTGGGTGGCACTGAAAAAGCGATATGACCATCAGAAAACGGTCATACTGCCCCAAGCCAAGTTCGACTGGAAGAACCTACTGTTCGAAGATTTCAAATCCGTCGAAGAATTCAATTCCAAACTCTTTCGGATAGTTGCACTCATAAAACTATGTGGCGAGGAGGTCACTGATAAGGATATGCTAGAGAAAACATTCTCTACTTTTGGCACTCCCAATGTTGTTCTCCAACAACAATACCGTGCCATGAATCATAGCACCTATGAGGATTTGATATCTTGCTTACTGCTTGCTGAGAAGAACAATCAGCTTCTGTTGAGGAACAGTGCCATGCGGCATCCAGGATCAGCCCCATTGCCAGAAGGAACCAGAAAAGAGTCCAACTTCGTCCAACGTAACAGATCCTCAGATCGTGGACGTGGACGTGGAAATGGACATGGACTGCGCGGCAGAGGACGCGGTAGATCGAACCAAGATAACCGACCTAACCTCAGTTTTGGTCGGGGTAAGGGTCGTGGTATCAACAAACCGACCCAAAGAGGCAGTTCATCTAGACCAACTCCTTGCTCAAGATGCGGAATGACTAATCATTGGGTCAAGATCTGCCGTACTCCCAAATATCTTGCTGAGCTCTATCAGAAGTATGGGAAAGATAATCATGAGGCTAACCTGGTTCATCAAGTCAATGAAGATGACTCAAAGGATGATAAGATTGATGGCATGGATTATGAGCTCTCCGACCTTCTTGATTGATCTCAAAAATCTGAATTTGTTTTTCATTACTCCTTAAACTTTTATCTTTTGTTTTTGGGATTTATTGTCTTTACTTTGGATTTTTAAGACCTTTTACTTTTACATTTTAATTTATGGAGTAATGTTTTATTTACATTTCATTTTTGCATGTTATTGAATTATAATTCTTGTTTAATGAAGATATGCAAGACAATATGGATATCATTGTCGATAGTGGATCGAGCCACACCATTCTAAAAGACAAGAATTACTTCATAAATTTAGTAATCAAAACCGCAAACATTAGCACTATAGCGGGTAGTTCGAGCCTAATAGAGGGCCATGGCCAAGCTAATGTGTTGTTATCAAATGGCACATATCTAGACATCTCTGATGCCTTATACTCACCCAGTTCTAAGAGAAACCTATTGAGTTTCAAAGACATAAGATTGAATGGTTTCCATATCGAAACTCAGGATGAAGGGAACAAAGAGTTTTTAATTATCACTAAAATGATAAATGGCCATAAACAAGTTTTTGAAACTATACCCGCCGTATCTACTGGCATTTACCATGCTAAAGTCAGTATGATTGAGGCTAATGCTGCTATCAAAGCACGGTTTTTAGATTACACTATTTGGCATGATCGCCTGGGTCATCCCGGTGCGAACATGATGCGTAAATTAGTCCAGAATTCTAAAGGGCACAGCCTTAAACCAAATGGTATTTTCCCTCAGCACCTCAAGTGCACAGCTTGCTCACAAGGGAAACTGATTACCCGACCTTCACCAGTCAAAGTGTCTAAAGAGAGCTTGAACTTTCTGGAAAGAATCCAAGGAGACATATGTGGACCAATTCACCCACCTTGTGGGACATTCAGATATTTCATGGTCCTCATTGACGCATCGACCCGCTGGTCGCATGTCTGTCTGCTCTCTTCTAGGAACCAAGCTTTTGCTAGGTTATTGGCCCAAATCATCAGATTACGAGCCCATTTTCCAGACTTCCCATTAAAGACTATACGTCTAGATAATGCTGGTGAATTCACTTCCCAAGCGTTTAATGAATATTGTATGTCCATGGGGGTAAGTGTTGAACATCCCGTTCCACATGTCCATACACAAAATGGATTAGCTGAATCCTTCATTAAACGAATTCAATGGGTTGCTAGACCATTACTCATGAGGTCACAACTCCCGGTCTCAGCTTGGGGACACGCAGTCTTACATGCCGCTGAACTAATACGCATACGACCATCTAGTGAGCATAAATATTCACCATCCCAATTGCTAACGGGTCATGAGCCAGACGTCTCCCATATTAAAACATTTGGGTGTTCAGTCTATGTACCCATTGCACCACCACAGAGGACTAAAATGGGACCTCAAAGGAGGATGGGAATATATGTTGGTTTTGATTCTCCCACCATCATAAAATATCTCGAGCCAACTACAGGAGATCTGTTTAAAGCCAGATATGCAGATTGCCGATTTGATGAATCGGTATATCCTAGATTAGGTGGTGAGACAGACAAGCTGGTAAAAGAACTTTCATGGAATCAAACATCCACACAATGGCAAGATCCTCGGACTCTAGAATGTGATTCAGAGGTCCAAAGAATTATACATTTACAAAAGCTAGCTAATCAATTGCCAGATTCCTTTGCTGACCCGAACAAAGTTACCAAATCGTACATACCAGCTTGTAATGCACCAGTACGAATAGATGTCCCCTCAGGGAAAAGTCAAGTTGCTATAGAGTCTGACGCACGTAAGAAACGTGGCAGACCACCAGGTTCCAAAGATAAGAATCCCCGGAAATCAAAGAAAGGTGCAATGATTGAAACCGGAATTCAAGAGAACACGGATACAGCCTCAGCTGATACTTACCCTATCGAACCATCTCAAGAGGTTTGGGACGCCAAAACTCAAGGTTCTGAAGGGATTGATAATAATGAGATCTCAATCAATTATATCATATTTGGTTCTCTATGGAACAGAAAAGATGTCGACATCAATGAAACTTTTGCATACAAGGTAGCACTTCAGATTGCGCACACGCAAGAGGATCTAGAACCCACGTCTATAATTGAGTGCACTCGTAGATCAGATTGGCTGAAATGGAAAGAAGCCATAAACGTGGAGTTGAATAGTTTAAAGAAACGGAATGTGTTTGGTCCGATCTTAAGGACACCATTCGATGTTAAACCAGTGGGAAACAAATGGGTCTTTGTGCGTAAAAGAAACGAACTCGGCGAAGTCGTTAGATACAAGGCACGCCTTGTAGCACAAGGATTCTCACAGAGACCCGGAATCGATTATGAGGAGACTTATTCTCCAGTGGTGGATGCAACTACATTTCGATTCCTCATAAGTCTGGCCATAAGAGAAAACTTAGATTTGCGGTTAATGGATGTTGTAACCGCATATCTTTATGGACCACTGGACAGTGAAATCTATATGAGATTACCAGATGGTATTGAGCTCAAAGATAAGCATGCATCTCGTGATAAACACTGCATTAGGCTGAACAAATCCTTATATGGACTGAAACAAAGCGGACGTATGTGGTATAACCGGTTAAGCGAATATCTCATCAGAGAAGGCTACGAAAACGATCCGATCAGTCCATGCATCTTCATCAGAAAATATCAAAACAAAAGATTTGTAATCATAGCAGTATACGTGGATGACTTGAACATCCTCAGAACATCTGGTGAAATCGCCCAAACAGTTGAATGCTTAAAAGCAGAGTTTGAAATGAAAGACCTAGGCAAAACTAAATTCTGTTTGGGATTACAACTTGAGTACGTCAATGACGGAATCCTTGTGCATTAATTGGCATACACTGAAAAGGTACTCAAGAGATTCAATATGGACCAGGCCCACCCATTGACCAGCCCAATGGTTGTGAGGAGCCTTGGATTGGATAGTGATCCATTCGGTCCAAAGAAGGACGATGAAGAAATTCTCGGTCCTGAAATGCCATACCTCAGTGCCATAGGAGCATTAATGTACTTGGCTAGTCACACTAGACCAGACATCTGCTTTGCCGTGAGCCTCTTAGCTCGCTTTAGTTCGTGTCCAACTCAAAGGCACTGGAACGGTATTAAGCACATCCTTAGATACCTTCAAGGTACTAAGGACTTGGGATTATTTTATTCTAACCATAACAAGGATGGTCTAGTTGGTTTTGCTGATGCAGGATATTTGTCAGATCCGCACTGTGCCCGGTCTCAAACCGGTTATGTTTTCACGCATGGAGGAACAGCCATATCTTGGAGATCCATGAAGCAGACTATTGCCGCTACCTCATCCAACCATGTGGAAATCTTGGCCATCCACGAAGCTAGTAGAGAGTGTGTTTGGTTGCGGTCCATGACTCAGCATATCCGATCAGATTGTGGTATGGACGAAGATAAGGAGCCTACGGTGATGTATGAAGACAATGCAGCTTGTATCGCTCAACTCAAGGACGGCTACATTAAAGGTGACCGGACGAAGCATATTCTGCCCAAATTCTTCTTCACTCATGAGCTACAGAAGGATGGTCAGGTCAAGGTTCAGCAAGTCCGATCAAGCGAAAATTCAGCAGATCTATTCACTAAATCATTACCGACTTCTACACTCCGGAAGCTCATTCATCAGATAGGAATGCGTAGACTTAGAGATCTACAGTGATGCCTAAACCAGGGGGAGTAATGCGTGTTGTACTCTTTTTCCTTCACCATGGTTTTTCCCACTGGGTTTTTCTGGTAAGGTTTTAATGAGGCAACGTTCCCCAGCGCATTATAAAGATCCCGGTTTTGTGACAGACACGGTTACCTTGTCCAAGGGGGAGTGTTATAAACAAATGGACTTCTAGTAACCGGCCCATTAACCATCAGGTTAATGTCTCATGGCCCATTAGGGTTTCTGATACATTAGTTATGTAATGTATATATACACTGCTTATGAAAACAATAAGAAAAGAGTTTTTCCCTTAATAGATTTAATATCACTTTTGACAACAATGAATTGAAATATCTATTATATTAAAACACAAGCACATTTAGTACTTGCTTCCAAACACTCCCAATTTTTTTAAAAAAATATTTTGAGAAACAATTTTAAAATTATCCTAAATTATTGTAATATTATTTAAAAACATATTTTCTTTTTTATTTAAAAAAATATCCGAAAATTGGATATGAATTTAGATAACTAAAGATTTCCTTAAATATAGGTCATATTTAATTTAATATTCAAACTATTTTTGTAATTAAATTTAATTCTAAAAATGATATTAATTTAAATTATTTTATACTTCTTTAATTATAGGTCAGATTTAATTTAACATTTGAAAATTTAAATAATCTTTTTAGAAAAACAAATATGATAAAAAGAATAAATTATTGTATTTTTTAATCATATTCAATCAGAATAAAATTTCACGTATTAAAAACTAATAAATATTAATATTATATGGTAATTTGATGGGTTGGATTAGATTTTTTTTTTTAATTGCAGTTTTATATTCAAAACATGCAAGATATTAAGATAAATATTATTTCAAAATTAGTAAATAATTATATTATATAGTAATTTGACGGACGGGTTAGAATTATGGTTTAGTAACTACAGTTTTTTTTGACTAATAGAATGAGTGAGTTAAAAATATATTTTTATAATAACGGTCTTTTGCGATTAATAGAATGATCGGGTTAAAATTATGTTTTTATGATCATGGTCATAATATAGTAGAAAAAATTAAAAAATAAATTATATCTAAACACAAAAATAAATCTTTGTTATTTATTAAAAAATTATATCTATAAAGAAAACATAAATAATATTATAAATTTTGATTAAAAAATTTACCGTGCGGATGCACGGGGTAAAGTCTAGTGAAAGGTTTTAAAAGTCGTTGACTAGAGTTATATCTTCAGAAATTGGAGTGTTGGTTACTAACGAGTGCTTTTATGTTTAAGATGTAGAGTTAATCGCTGAGGTATTCATATATTCATATAGTTTCTAGTATCAACCAATTGAGGAATTTGTTTTGCGGTTTTGCCCAACAGCATTCTTAAAACTTTACTATTACAGGGGAGACATTTTTCGTGGTATCCCAGGCTTCAGACGCATTGCTATGAAATTTATTTTCTACAAATTCAATAAGTTTTATAGTTGAACCGGATTAGAGAACACTTGAGCTGATTGTTGAGAGCTTGATTTGTAAAATTATTAATCAGCTAAACAAATGTTAATTACGTACTGATTATCTTTAAAATTTGTGTATCCCGATATTCTAAACCTGTATTTAGGTGGGTGGGTACTCAGGACAGCTTGGTGGTGACAAGCCACTATCTGTTAGTCAACCCTGTACTGATTATTTATTCTAAATGGAAAATAATTTTGCTTACCTGTGATTTTGTTTGAATTTAGTTAGATATTTAAAAATGATATACAACCAAAAAGAGAAAATCTGTTTTTGTTTTTCTTCAAAATATATATACAGACTATATATAATAATCAGGGAGAAGTAGCTATGAAGAGGGACATTACATTTACATGCCAAACATAAACGTTGAGTGATGTGGATTTGTATGAATGTATCAACAAAAAATTAGCATAAATTAAATGAAATGCTATACATGGTATACATGTTTAGCAAAAAAAACATATAATTAAACAAAATGCTATACATGAATCAAAACACACAGATTATTGCATATATCATCAGTTTTTTCGTTAATAAATCTCTTTAATTGATATAAAAAATATATAGTAAAAATAAATAAAAACAAAGATTGAAACAAAAGATCAGGGAATCGATATTATTGATCAGATTTGTTAAATATGAATCAGCAAGCACAACCTCTTGGCTGATCCTCAAGAATATCTCTGACAGATATAGACATGTCTCTGAAGTATCTGCAATTTTGAAGACAAAAGGATCAAACATGAAACCTAGAGAAAATTTGGAAAGAGTTAAATCTATCTATGAATCAAAATTGAAATAGTCTAGAAACTCACATGTTGTCTTGTTTATGTTCATTGGTGAGAGCTTTGTGTGCAACGCCCAAAAAAGCTTCGTCGACATTGATATCTTCCTTTGCAGAGGTTTCATGGTACGGTATGTTCCCCTTTGAGCCACACCATTCGATGGCTCTCTTATTCGCAACCTGCAGAAGTGAAATTACGGAAATTAATTAGGGTTTTGTGATGGTTCTAAAGAGGTGATTCATAAAGAATATTGTCTTACAACTCGGCTGTTTCCGCCATCTACATCGGTTTTGTTCCCAATCAGAACAAATGGAAATGTCTCAGGTTCCATAGGATTTGCCTGGAAGATATCAGTAAATGGAATCAAATCGATAAGACTTACAAAAATAAATGCATTGTAACTATAACTTCACACGCAAGAAAATCAATGATTAGGGTAAAACCTGTTTGAGGAACTCCGTGTGCCAAGTATTGAGAGTTTCGAAAGATTTGAGGTTGTTCACGTCGTATACAAGAACACAACAATCAGCACCTCTATAGAATGCTGATCCTAGACTGTGAAATCTCTCTTGTCCTGCAGTATCCCATATCTAAAAAAGAGAGTTTCATAAGTTTTTTTCTGCATTTATAAAGGTTTGACTCGTGAAACAAGAGATGATTTATATATTTACTTGTAAAGTGACAGGTTTTTCTTCAATATGAAGCTCCTTGGTGACGAAATCTGCTCCTATCGTGGCCTTGTATTGCCGGTTAAATTTCTTGTATACGTATCTTAGGTCACAAGTTAAGTTTACCGCAAAAAACATAGATCTAACATAAAACATACCGAAACATTTAACTAATTTATAAGCTAGAGGTGAAGTTTAATTTTAAAAGGATACTGGTTCATCAATGAAGTTTTGCCTACCCTGCATAAATAAAGAGATTCAGAAATGGACCAAAAAACAAAAAACAGAGGCAATAAATTTTCTTAAAAATTTTTGAAAAGAAAAAAAAACCTTGATTTGTATCATTATATATATTCAAGACTCAAGAGAGAAGGTCTCGTAAATCTTGGGAAAAAAAAAATCAGAGAAAATTATTACCCGCTATCTCCGAGGACAATGACCTTTAGCAATGTTCTGTTCTTTAAAGAATCCATTGTCAAGAAGCTAAAGAATCTACAAGATTGACCCTTTTTTAAGCTAGAAAAGTTTCTTCCTGGATTTTGGACAGAGACAAAAAGTCTACGAGATCGGTCTTGATGAGCTTTCTTCTTCTTCGCTCTTCTGGGAAAGAAAACAAGGAAAAGGACAAAAAAGAAGAAGAAGAGAAAAAAGGTTCTTATCACGTGTGATGATATTGGTTGATGTGAAGAGAAGCCATGTGAATCCTTTGCCAACTAAAAGCAAATAGTTAGGCCAGACCAGCGAATTCGAATCCGAATCTAAAACTCAGGTCCTTTCTTTAATTCAATTGTTATTGAAAATAAAAAAATTAGTCTTCAATATTTTTTAGTCATCAACTTTACAGGAGAATTGAGTTGTCTTTTGTTTTCTGACAATTTGTTGATTAAATTCTGTCTAAATTTGGTCGCCAAGTCATTACTAGTTAGCTCATGATAGGCAAAACCGTTTTTTGTTTTTAACTTAAAAATAGAATAATTTTCTTTTTGTTGCTTGGCAATGAATTAAAACGTCAATTAACAAGCAACAGGTATGATAAAAAAAAAATTAACAGGCAAAAAGTATGGAAATAAAAAAGAGGATAGTAGATAAAGGAGATGACATTTTGACATTTATTGATAAGGTGTCGACCAGATCGTGCTTGCCTTCACAATTTCTCATATCTTAATTGATCGTTGACATGACAGATAATGTAGCCATCAATTATTAATAATAATTGGTTTTCTGTTTTTTCGGCTAAACTACAACTGTACATGTTAACACGCCAATGGACACACAAACGGTAAAACAAATCCATTACTACTAATTAGGGACCTGATTAAAATTAAATTGTGATATGTTCTCTGTAAACCTATGTCCAATCATATATATGAAAATAGATGATCTCTCTATAATTTACCACATCAGAAATTAAAAAGCTAACACATATCCTTTCACATAATTATTAAATCATAAATTAAAAAATTATCAAAAACTAATTAATATCACTAATTTTAACATAAATTTTGTTTTCAATAATTTTTTAATATGTATTTATGTTCATAGCTATTAAGTTACATTACTTTCCACATTCATAATAAAAATAAATAAACAACATTTCTAATTCCTTGATATTCATCTAAGATTTTTTAATATATTTTTGTACTAATTTGATATTTTTTCTTCCGGCTTATCCTCATCATGAACACTATTTCGAAGCTTTTTCTATGAAAAAATGTAAAGATGTAGCATTCTTTTTATTTAAAAATTTTGCAGTTTTTATGAGTCAACTATGATATTATTATATCTACATTTCATTGTGAAACATGAAGCATGGGTTGGTTCTTGCAAAATCATGGCAATTGTGCATGCCATAAACATGAGAACATTAAAAATCGGAGGTAATTAAATGTTTTCAAGCAATTCAACCCAAAAATATGGATTTCATCTACGTCTTTGTTACTCATATCATGTTTATGATTTCTAGAATGGTAGAACAATTTTTTAACTTACCCTACTTCCAATCCTAAATAAAAAAAAACTATTTGTTTGATAAAGATTTTGTTTTTTAAAAACATAATATAAAAAAAATTAAGAACATTATCATATTTTTATAATTAACTACATGTATATCAACACAAACAAAAATTTAAAAATATTAAAAATATTATATGAAATAAAATCTGTGCATATGCATGGGTACAAGCCTAGTTCCTTATTAATATGATATTGTCCGTTTTTTAATTCAAATGGTGAAGTCCACACGGATTTATTATTGGGTTCTTTTCCAAAAGATCTCATACTAATTACTTTTGGACATGATTTATATACTAAATATTCTTTGTCTAAACTTCCAATGTGGGACTTGGATTGATATCCCAATAATCCCCTTGTCAAGCTAAGAACCACGAAATTCTGTGGCCTCCCAATCTCCTGCGAAATTTGGTACTCATCTTGTACCGCCGTAGGCACCAACAAAACTCTACTCCTAACCCTTGCACAACCGTTAGTCCGTTATGAAGACTTATATATTAGACATTCTTTGTCTAAGCTTCTGATGTGGGACTTGGATTGATATTCCAACAATCTTTCCCTAAAACCAAATACCACACAAACCTGTGGCATCTTAACCTCCTGCGAAACCTGGCACCCATCTTGTACCATCGTACTCACCTACAGAATCTGGCACCCAGCATCCCTAATCGCAAAGTCACCTTGAGGACACTCTCTTCCACACTGAACACACAGCCCACATCCACTTGTCGAGGTCCACCTTTTTTAGAACCTCGCTCTGATACCAATTGTTGGGCTTTTTAAGCCCATGCCCAACTATTTATTAGTATGATATTGTTCGCTTTGGGCCCAAGTGGTAAAACCCACACATATTTGGTTTTGGACTCCTTCCCAAAAGGCCTCATACTAAACTGTTGGATATGACTTATATATTAGACACTCTTTGTCTAAGCTTCCGATGTGGGACTTGGATTGATATTCCAACAATCATTCCCTTAAACCAAGGACCACACAAACGTGTGGCATCCTAACCTCCTGCAAAACCTGTCACCCATCTTGTACCATCGTACTCACCTACGGAATCCGGCACCAACACCCCTAATCGCAAGGTCACCTTAAGGGCTCTCTCTCTCACACCAAACACACAACCCATACCTACTTGTCCAGGTCCACCTTTTCCAGAACCTCACTTTGATGCCAATTGTTGGCTTTTCAAGCCCATGTCTAACTCCCTATTAGTATGATATTGATCGTTTTGGGTCCAAGTGGCAAAACTCGCACGGATTTGTTTTTAGGCTCCTTCCCAAAAGACCTCATACTAAACTGTTGAACATTTTGTTTATATACTAGACCATATTGGTCTAAACTTTCGACGTAGGACTTGGATTGATATCCTAAAAATCCTCCACTCAAGCCAAGAACCACACAAACTTGTGGCCTTCTCCAACCTTATGTGAAACTTAGCACCCTTCTTGTACTGCCGTTCCCACCAACGAAACCCACCTCCTAACTTAACGCACTCCCAAGAAGACTTTCGATAGAAGACACCAACACCCCAATCGTAAGGTCATCTTGAGGGTTCTCTCTCCCACATCGCACAGATTTTTTTTTGGATCCAAAAAAGTCTCATACTAATTACTTTTGGACATGAGTTATATTCTAGATATTCTTTGTCTAAACTTCTGATGTGGGACTTGAATTGATATCCCAACATTTAGAATATAATTGTTTAAAAAAAACCTAGAGATTGAAAAATATATTTTCCAAAAAATATTATTTGATATATAAATTATAACAATTTAAATAATCATAATGTAAAATTATAATATATTTAGTCACATATCATCCAATAAATATAAATATTGCATAGAATTGTTGCACTAATTAAAAAAAATTAACATTGTGTTTGTTCATCAATTAAAAACCCAAAAATAGAGTATAAATGAAAGAGTATCAAAACAAAATAAAAACAATATCAAAAACAGAATAAAACCTTACAAAGGGAGAAATCAAACAGAATAAAAACCTTACAAAGGGAGAAATCAAATAAATAAATGATAGAAAGGAATGAAAAGAAATGTCCCAGGTGAGAAGAACCATTGCAAGAAATGGGTTATTCCACGAAATTGCCCACCTTTTTTGTTGTTGATTGAGTTATCTCATTTACCTTAATTTAATTATACTTTTAAACTATAACATATATGCTACAAAGGTGCAAGCAAAAGTTTGTCTTCAATCAACTTAATATATAATCTTTGATGGTAAACATGTGTATTAGGATTATGAGAAAGATATTGTTATTCTAAATATTTTTGAAACTTTTCAACAGAACTAATTCTGAGATCTAAAAGATTAGAAACAAGAAAATATTGACTTATACACAACTTTTAAACATGAAATTGTGATCGCTTGTCATTTTTCACAATTTTATAAACTCAATGAATTCAGAGCAAAACAAGTTTTTTATACAATTCTTATAGATTCAGCAATTTATGATTTGCTCAATTTTATGATAAAATTTTTAATGACATAATAATTAACAAAATTCTGTCCAATGACTTCATATTCTTGACTTCAAGTCAGAAAAAAACATTGTATCTCTATTATATTATTTAAGTAAGCACACTTAAAAAATAATATTTATGTTGTAAATTATTTACATCAAATGCTATTACAAAAAGACTAAAAAAATATTTAAGGATATAAATGACCATTACAAATGCATCATGTGGATCATTACACGAATCATTTGACCCGTAACTGGAATAACTCGGAACTTAAAGTTAAATAAATGGATCTTCAGAAAATAATTACATTACACGATTACAATAAAGCATTAAATTTCTATATTCACCGATTAAATCATCGAATATGTAAATCAGGTTTATAGTGAAAAATGCGTATTACAGAAATTATACCAAAATCTCTTTATAACTCTACACAATTTAATGACACAATATTATTGGAATCGTATCTTACCAAAAATGTAGTTCATATCATTTAATTTTGGCTACCACGTTATATTAGTTTTCCAGTTGCCGACGTATCTAAATGACATAATATTATTGAATCGTATTTTTTTGTGTGTAACCAATAACTTCATTAAATCAAACTGCAAGTGTGTGAACCGCATACATAATGTTTTTTGCTTTAGAAGCATCACATACATTAGATAATTTTGGGATAAACTTGAAAGAAATGAAAACAAATCTTCTGGTAAAAGGTGAGATGATCTCAAGAATACCATGAAGTTTGTAAACACAATAACCTAAGATGAAGGCTCTAACCAATTGTAAGGAATCGGATTTTACCGAGAATATCCTTTTTTCAGAAGCAACTTGATAAAGAGCTGCAAAGCTTGCCATCCATTCTGCCACTAAAAGGGAAATGACGAAATCAGAGACTTGGGAGAAGCCACGAAGAGCTTGATGTCTCAGGTTCAAGAGTGTCCAGCCAAGACCCTCTTTCTTCTGCTTGTCTCTCCAAGAGGCAATAGTTTAGCAAATAAAATCAGTGAGAGATTTAGGGGAGGGCATAGACACCACAAGCGATGATGCTGTGGATTTACTCAGAAGACCCTCGGCTTGGCAAATAAAATCTATGAGAGATTCAAGGAAGGGTATGGACACCAGAAGCCAAGATGACTTGGATTTACTCAAAATACCCACCTGTCATTCGAACAAGGCGATATGGATGCCACTAAAGGGTACAACAAAAGTGAAACCTATAGAAACTGAGACCATCAAAAATAGAGCTAACTACTACCAGATACTACACGACCAGGACCAACCACTCAACAAGCATCTGATATCTTACATCAGAAGAAGAAACGGAGAGTAAGCATGGGCAAACCTGGAGGACCAAGAGAGGAGAGGTGGAAGTGATGGGAAAAGATCACAAAGTACTGACGGAGGCGGTTGTGGTGGTCGATTTGCGAGGATAAGAAGTTCGGGTGTGGGTGAACTGAATTTGAGAAGCTGAAGTCGAGGTCACCAGTTGAAACGACGGCGGCGGATCAGGAGGCAACGGTGGTTGGGGTGGATCCGGTGGCTCCGGCGAGACCATCACACGAATGTGAGAAGGGAAAACAAGCCGAGCTGTCGGAGACGTAGACAAAAGAGTATCTTCCGGGAGCATGCAGAAGCCAAAGATTTCACCCATGACAGAGGTTACGGTAAAGAGCGCCAGCTATTCGGACTCACTTGAGAGGACCCAAAAATAGGAGAACCTCTTCAGACGGGTGTTTGGACGGAGACGCAGCGGAGAAGACTCATCTTGGTTAAAACGGTGGCTGCTCCTTGGGCTTCGGGCCTGAGAGAACTCGATTAGGGAAAACTTTATATTATTGGAATCGTATATCTTACCAAAAATGTAGTTCCTATCATATAACTTTGGCTACAAAATTATATTAATTTATTAATTTCTAAAAACCGACGTATGTAAACCCTAAATCACAAACAACTATAAAGGCCGATCTTCTAGAGCATTAGCAATCACAGCAACTTTCTAATTCCAATATATCTAAATTAAATGGCAGTACCTCCAAATGGCTGCTTCTTTAACCATCTCTTACCTCGACCAAGTGAAGCCTTACAAAACCAGTTGGTGAATCGAAGTTAAGGTCTTGCATACATGGAAACTCTACAGTAAGCTGAGCGGAGAGTCACTTGAAGTCGTTTTTGCTGATGAAAAAGTAAATCTCTATACTATTATCACAACTATAACTTAAATATCACAATTATAACTTAAATTTACATATATTAACATTCTTCTATTGCTTTGGTTTAAAGGGATCTAAGATTCACGCTTCAGTTAAAAAAAAAAAAAGATGTTATCCGTGTGGAGAAAGACATATGTGAAGGAGAATGGGTATTAATTGAAAACTTTGCTCTCAGTTATGCAACTGGAAAATACAGACCAACCAATCATGCTTATAAAATGGGGTTTTTAGCAATGACTGCTGTAACCAGATGTTCTCTTAGACCTCAAAATAACTATTTGTCATTGGTCAATTTCTAATCTGTTTTAACGCCACAAAAACTTAACCCCAATATCTTAGTTGGTAAGAATGAATATCAATCTCATAATATTTTCCTTTCAACAATCAGTATATAATATATTGAACTAACTATTAATTATCTTTCAATTGATTTAGATATTGCTGCTCATGTTGTTAATGTCGGCAAGTTGGAATCGCTCGAAGCTGCTAACAAGCCAACAAAGAAGCTTGAATTTGAACTAAAAGATGAGAAGTTTGAATATTATAAAATCAAAAAAAAAAGTTTGTATATTAAACAAATTATTTTATGTTATTAAATGATAATGTATACTGATTTTATCTTCAATATATATATATATATAGTTGTACTTTGTGGGAATCATCATATGCTGAAAAGGTTTATCAAGCGTCTGAAAACGCTGGTGACAAGATGGTCATAATTCGACAAGATGGTCATATGTCTGAAAACGGTGGTGACAAGATCGTCATATGCCAAGATCCAGGAATTCAGAGGTAAACAAATATTTTTACTCTTTCTCATATATTATGAGCGTGTCTTAGTTTTGTTATTAAAATATTACTCACTTTTATGAATCAAAGATAAAGTTTATCTCAAATGTCTTTGACGCTTCTCAATTTATGATAAACCCTTAAGATTCTGAAATTGAAAGCTTTTCACCAACATTTTTCATTTAACATTATTTGCTCTGGAAATTGATCATATATTTAATTTTAAGTTATTAAAACATTGTTTTTTTCTGTAAATTAGGTTACTAGACGATGGTCTTGCTCTGACTATCTTAGAGAGCAAACCCAAATCTTTGTGTGTATTCAAATCTTCTGAGAATTGGAAGCGTTTTCCACGGAAAACAATTGCTGAACTCCTTGAATCTACAGATGTTTGTGATATCATACAAAAGTTACCTAATATTTTGAATGTTATAATTTTGTTTAGTAGCCTCGATATTTTAACTTTCAGGTTGGGAAGGCAAGGATTATCCACCAAATAATTTTTTTTTTTTCATGATATATGCGTCAAATCTTCATACACAATATCTTTGGTCTACGATTTTTCTTCCTTTAAGTTTGCAAGCTTGGATTTCTAATTTTGGTTTTTATTTAACATTCCATACCAGTGAATTTGTTGGAAAATCAAAATGAAAAAAATTAGCATTACGAGTTAAATAAACTCACCAAAACTTTGTGTAGCTTAAGTAAGTCTGGAAATTCGGGTATTTGGTTCGGTTTCGATTCGGAACCAATCGGTTCCGGATATTTCGAATAAAAAGGGCGAGCATTTATCGGATATTTTTATAACTTTCGGTTCGGGTTCAGTACTTTTATTTCGGTTCGGTTCCAATTCGGATAATCGGATCTTTTGCCTCAAATTTTTAATTCGACTCAAATTTCTTTAATATAAATTATATCCAAAAATTCAAAATATATATATATATATATATATTATATATAAAAACTTAAAAATATACTCAAAAATCCCAAAAGCAAAGAAAAAATATCTGTAAAATCAGAAATATATACCAAATATCAGAAATATCAAAAAAATAACTAATATTTAAAGGGATATATAATTATACTTTGGATAATTCGGGTACCCAATCGATTCTCAGTTCAATTTTAGTTCGGTTTCGGTTTTTCGGGTATAAGAATTTAAGATCCATCGGGTATTTTTAAAAATTTTGGTTCGGATTTGGTATCTCCATTTCGGTTCGGTTCCGGTTCGGATATTCAGATCCAGATTTTTTGCACAGGCCTAAGCTTAAGTGATTATTTTTGCTTCCTCTAATTGAGAAACCAGCTCCACAAATCCACGGATAATTGACGTTCTTCAATCCATAGAGGACTCCAGTTGTTCCTTGCAAAAACCAAGTAAAGCGTGAATCATAACAAATCTACATATAGGTTGCTTAAACCTTATCAATAAAACGAATCAATTCAGGGAAGACAGAAAATTTGACAGCAACAAAGAAAGAAAGGAAAAGCATACCTAAAAAAGAAGATGAATTACAGGAAAGAGAGGCATCAATTTACAAGTAACAAACTTCGTTGAAAGCAGAAGAGAGGAGGTTAATTTCTGAATCTCTCCAACAATTCGGAGATCCATAGAAGAGAAATTCAGAAACTGTTGAAAGCTATCAAATTTGGAAAGAATTTTGTTTTCTCAGTTTACAGCACTTCCTTTCTCAAATTTTTAATTTCACTGAGCAATGGATAAACAGGACTTAAGGTCCAAACATTCACATGTATCCAATACCAAGGCACAAAGGCTCACTAAACACTAAAAAAATACAATATACAAAAAACGCAATATAATATAATTAGATACTATAATATTCATAATCATATAACATTTACCGTGTTTGAAATCTCGGCCACTTAGACAATTAATCGGCCGATTAGGCGCGAGTCGGAGGTATGCCGCCGCGATTTTAGGCTAGGCGGTCAACTTAGGGGGTCAACGATTTTCTTCCGCCTAATAACCGTTTTTTAAGAGAATCGTTGACTTTTTAAAAAATTGGAAACTTAATACTATTATTCGGGCCCAATATCAGGCACAAACGTGTCCAAATTTTGGTGTGAGCCCATATTTGTTGACGCACTCGTTTCAATTGGACATGAGATGAAGACACTTATTTGTAGTGCAGCTTCCCGTTCTCATTTATCCAAGTTTGTCGATGTGGGACAACTCCAAAGACCTTATTTTTAAAAAACTGTCATAGGTGTTTATGATTTGAGTTTAATATGGGTTTCTATCTACCAATATGTCTTTTATATCTATCATTATGCATATATTTATAAAAATTTTAGTTTATACATTCTCTAATATAACAAAATTAATTTTTAAAAATGAATAAATTTTAAAAAATAATTAAAATAATTAAAAAATTAATCTTCGATTAATCTCTGATTAATTCCCGATTTTTTGTCTAGGCGCTAGGCGGACCTCGACCGCCCGACTAACGCCTAGCGATTTTTTGAACATTGAACATTTATAAACAATTGAATTAATTCGAAAAAATGTCACTTAAAATAAAAAAAACTTGCCTCATGCTGTAGCGCAGGTTAATTTCTAATATCTTATTATATAGTGAAAATTTCTCAGACTAACCTTTAAGGTTAATGAAATGACAAACATAGTCTAACATATTGAGGGGCTTACTAGACTAACCTTACAAAGTTGGTTTAAGTCCATTTTATACAGATGTTGAATATATTATTACGAAAATGCCATCATGATTTATTTTTTATAAATTTTTTTTTTCGAAAAAACTTTAATTTTGAAAAAAACTTTTTAAAAAATCAAAATTTTTTTTAAACGAAAAAAGCAAAAAAAAAAAAATACAAAACCAAAAACTAAAAAAAAGAAACCCTAATTCATCTTCTTCTCTCTCTCTTTCTCATGGCGCTGTTTTTTTTTTTCTCCCATGGAGCTGCTCTTTTTCTTAATCTTGTCATTCCTCTCTTGCTCTCCTCTTTATCTTTTCTTTTGTTTTGTTAAATTTTGTTGTATGAATATGTATTCTTTATGAACTTCAAAGCTTCAATGTTTCAGATCGAGAAAAACACAACTAGTTCTACCGATTTTTTGTATCAAGAAGCCTCCAACGTTTCCAAGCTCGGAGATCTAGATCTTCCCATGGTTTCTACAATTCATTCTGCTATTATGTGAGTTTTTTTTTCATTTTTTCGAATTCTTTGATTTTTTTCTAGATCTGGGTTTTTGGATCTAATATCAACGATAAACTATGGAGATGTGGCGGTTGGCGGTGACTCTTAAGCAGCATTCTCGCTGCGTCGCGCACAACCGCAGTGGATAGACGTTGTTTCGATGGAATGGTGGTGTTGTGGAGGTTGTCGGCGGCATAAATTTTTTTTTTTCAGGTACGTTTGGTAGATATATTTGGAAATCGATTTTGTATTTTTTTTGTTGTAAAGTTCATAATGTGTGATGGTAGATTTATTTGAAAAACGGTATGTAGTTTGGTAGATTATTAGTTATTTGATGGTAGATATATTTAGAAAACGAAATGTGGTTTGGTAGATTTATTAGTTATTTGATGGTAAAATTATTTTAAAAAACGATGTCATTTGGTAGATTTATTAGTCATCTAATGATAGACTTATTTGTAAAACGATGTGATTTGGTAGATTTATTAGTCATTTAATGGTAACTTATTTGAAAAATGATATGTGTTTGGTAGATTTATTAGTTATTTATGGTAGATTTATCAGTCGTATATATTTGAATTTTATATATAAATAGCAATATTTGTTTATTTTTTCTGACAGATTATGGGCTTTGCCATGGTGAACAAATCTTTGAAGGGATATCCAGCACCGATCCGACATGTTTTACTATGAATTGTAGATTTACATTTGATAGATTTGTTTTGTATATCTATATTTGAATTTGTAAAAATGATAATTAGATTTTGAATGATAATATTTTTGTTTTCAAATTATATTTTTCGTAAAACATTGATCCAGACATTTCACATTTTTATCACATTTGCTAGTAATGTTATTATTCAATTTAATTTATTTCTTTACTTTCACTATGATGTATATCATAACTGAAATCATTTGACATTGTGATGTTGTAAAAGTTTATGTAAATAGAGTTAAATGTAACAAATATTCAAAAATAAAAATCAAAAGATCATAAGTTAAGAGATGGTTATTACAAATATGACATATATGTTCAAAGTTAATATGAAAAGCAAAGTTATCTTAGAGAAAAGATATATCATAGAAATAATATTCATGTTATAAATTTTTGATCATTTATTATGGCATCTATATCGTAAAGACCAATACTCATTTGTGATTGAATCACAGTTAACCGACATAATCTTAGCAAACTCATGCAAAGAAAACGTCAATGGTAACAAAACCAAGTCAAATATAACCATGGAACAAGTCTACCATATGTACGAAACCTGTTTAACATACAACATTCGAAAACAAGGCTACCAAACCGCTGGTTTTTTCGTAGATAGGAGAATATATTTAGGACAAAAAAGTAATTTCAATCCAAAAAGTCAAATGTCTGCCAAACATTAACAACTAAGTCTACCTCAAGCATGAAAAATAACTCTACCATATAAACAAGTCTACCATAAGCATGTCATATGTCTACCATATCAAGGTTATCTCTGTAAATACCAAACTTAATTAATCTACCACATTATTATTTCAAGAAGTCTACTATACGGTCGATAAGTCTACCAGATTACATAAACTCTACTAAACATACAAACAAATCTACCAACATCTTGTAAGTCTACTTCATGTCATTATTAATCTACCACAAATCAGAATGAAATTTATTTAAAATATAAGTCTACCACAAAACAAACATATCTACCACAAAACAAAATCTACCAACAGTTTTTAAGTCTACCTCATGTAACATATAATCTACCACTCACCGGAATGAATTTTAAGTGAAATAAGTCTACCACAAGTCAAACAAATCTACTACAATAGCGAAAACTCTACCAACTATATATAACTCTACCATTAAACAGATATATCTACCACACGTATTGACAACTTTTTTCACATAAATCTACCGCTAAAGGAAATAAGTCTACCAACTCAGAAAATAAATCTACTTCATTGTCAATAAATCTACCGAAAAAGTCAACTATGCGAGAAAGTCAACGCTTTTTTTAACAAGTCTACCAAAACTTTTGACAAGTCTGCCATTCATAACAACAAATCTACCGAAACATAATAAATCTATCTCTTATCGTCAAAACTCTACCAAAAAAAGTCTACCAACAGTTAAAAACTCTACCAACTCTTGAATAAATCTATCATCGCCCTAATAACTCTACCAACAAAATTTCTGCGTTGACCAAATTTTCATAAGTCTACCGCCATTGCTTGGTAGACTTATTAATTTTTGAGCGCATAAATCTGCCTACGTGGCATTAAAAAAATAATGGCATTTTCGTAATAAAATTTTTTTCAACAAAGGCAAAAAGGGTGTTTTGGGTATGCTAGGTTAGTTTTTTAAAAATAAAAGTGCGTCGAACAAGTAATATAGATACTTTGTAGTAATCCTCCCTATTATATATGTACATAGCTTTGCATTTCAGCAACTTTCCCTCATGATCTCATGGCTCAAAGATTTTTAGCGTACTTTTAGGCCCATATTAAGTATGAGTTAAAAGGCCCATTCAATAAAGAAAAGTCACACAGAATTACAGAATATGCATTTTCTTTCCTATAGTTTCTATTTCTGACATGTTCTTCTTGTGCTTATAAACTCGTTTTCCTGTATAGGCACTGATTAATGCCCTATTTTTTTTTATTAACTTCTGGAATTCTAAATCACAATGAATTATATCTGGTTACATATATTGTTTATCAAAACAAAAGCTTATAGCCTAATGATTTGTGTTCGTGTTTGTTTGATTAGAGATTTAGAATCACGGTAGTGAGATCGACGGTGGACAACTTTTCAGACCTTAATTTATATGTTCAAACTTCAGCCCGTCTCTTCTATATATTTTTCGAAATAGAAATGCAAAAAAGTTTTTGGCAAATATTTTTGTTCCAAATGTATTGAAATAAATCATTTGGATTGTTCATCCTAATATGACCAACAATAATATTAATATTGTTGTTAGTAAATACTGAAATTTGCAAATAAAAAAAAATGTATATATACAAATTAGTTAGTATATACAAAAACTACTATCAAACCTCACATACAAGATGACTTTCAATACACCTCCACCAATTCAATACATTACAAAACCGACCCAGTGTATATGCAGATACATGTGCTGTACGCGTGATTATGATGATATACAATTATACACTATATACACAAACTTATAAGTATGGTCATGGAGCCGAATGTGAATAACTATAAGTATGTGTCTGAAAAGACAAAGTGTTGAGAGAGGTGAGATCAAAATCGTCTGAATCACAATAAACCACAGAAGGGCTTGGGTGGTTATGTCTCCCTTCGTAGGTTGTCAACACATACTCTGGATTGCTCGTATCTATATCAATCTTCTTCTTCACGATACAACCGGGGTTCGAACACTTGTGATAATGCCTGTTTCAAATAATTAACACCAATCATATATTAGTAAAACTCTGTAGGATACTTGTATATGATTTGTGTAATGCAAAGGTTTAATTGTATAATAAATAGTGTGGTCACAATATTAGCATAATGATAATAATATCGTCGTCTATATGTCCATTTCATATCAAAGGTGGGGGGGAATTAAGGCCCTTCAATAAAATATCATTATCAGAGCCAATAAGTTGAAAGATTTGGTTATTGAAAAGTTCATCATTTTGTATCCAGTCGACGTTATTTGATATAATGCATTATATATATAATCTGCATGTTGGTTATCTACACATATAGAAACATGCGTTTGGACAAGAAACATCTCCGCTGAAGAAGGAACATTAACCATATTATATATTATACATTACCTACACATGTAAAGTATTAGCTATTTTAGCTAGAGAATTTATATAAAAATTACGTATATTATTAGTCGAAACATGCTAATTTTTATTCATAGATATAGTGAGTATCGAAATTATATCATTATCTTATCTGTGAAATATATTTTTGTGGGTAGAAACACATACTAATTTCAAAAAGTGAAATTGTTAGTTATACGATTTCTGCAATAAATAATTGTGTAACAATGTGAAAATGAAACTAGTACGTAAACTACTAGAATTTGGTTTCATTTTACTTCTTGCTAAACCAATGTACGTACAAGGTTTTGGTTTTAATTATTAGTGCAAAAAGAGCAGTAATTACTTGTAAAAATTAACCTGTAAAAATCTGAGCCTGGACTATGTATAAACTGTTTCAAGTTGTCCATTTGATACTTAACTAATATACGCTTTAAGAGATGCATACTTTCTTAATTCATCAAGTGGGCATATTCATTGCGATATTCAAACCAACACAAACTATAGCATATGCAACTGCTATATTATCAAAGTTGTCGGATAACGCGCTTCTTTCTCGAGGAACGCCTCTTCCCGTCCGAGGGACAAGTGAAGTGAGAATTATACTTTAATAAAATATATAAGACTGTACGAGTCAGTAAATCGCGACCATATAAATTAACCACTATCCTATACGAAGTTAGAATCAACAATTTATCTTTTTCATCTTTCCCCTGTTTCACTATAGATTTTCCTTGTTTTTGTTTCTTTTTTTTGGCAAAGTTTTTCTAATGGCTGGTTACGCTTATGTAAGTAACTAACTACAAAAAGCTCTCATTTTTATGATTTTGACAGTACTTTTCAATGAAAAAAATTAAAATCAACGGCTTAATTTACCTTGGATGTGGACTACCTCTTATCGTTTTCTTGCCGTATTTCCTCCATTTATATCCGTCATCTAAAGTTTCTTTAGCTGATTTCGTTTTAAACACGTGAATAACCTGGTGATCATCTTTGTGTCTCTTCCTCTTCTTGATCTCATCTTTCTTCCCTCTGTATAAAATTGCGAAACATATCAGTACTGTTATTATAACATTCATTAACAACAAACTAATGCTAATTATATGTATGATATAAAGGTTGACTTACATTTCAAGGCTCATAGGTGAGGTAGCTAGGCTTGTTTGAAGCGGGCTTGTGACTTCTGCGGCCAGTAATTTCTCTGAGGAGGTCCAACTCAAAGTGGGCGAGTGATCCTCGAGGCTGAATTCTTCCATGATCATCTGAAAAGTAGTATCATCAAAATCATCGAATTCGAAAGTTTCAGCGAAATCTGTGAAATTAGGGTTAGGGTTTGACGGATAATTCATTTTCTTTGTTCAAGAAACTTGTTTGGTGTTGTCGGCTGTTGCGCTAGGAGGAGGAGGGATCTTGTTAAGCAGTATACTGTTTATATAGACAACAAAATCCCAGGAAAAAAATTAAAAAAGTAATACAACATAATTAAAGTATATTTGCATTTAAATAAGTAAATAGTTCCATGCCTAGATTCAACGAAGCTTCTTGAATGGAATTAATATACAAGTAAAAACTCTATAAATTAATATTTGATAAATTAATAAATTTGATAAATTAATTAATTTTCTTGGTCCCAAATTTAAATCTTGAATTCAATTAATCATTTAATAAATTAATAATCCACTAAATTAATAAAATGTAGAAGTCTCAACATTAGTAATTTATAGAATTTTTACTGTAACGACAAATGATATTTTCTTTATTGTTATTCTTTCTTTAGTTTAAAAAAATTAAAAGTACTCATAAAAATGGAAAGTTTACTTTTTCACATATTTTTTAAGAACTTTTGAAAAAAAACTAATTTTAAACGTTGTCCAATCAAATCCTCGAGTAAAAATACATGTATATAACGGCCCCCTCAACAATAATATTACAAATAATTAATCACTTTTGATAAAATCTCGATCTTGAGTGGATTTAGCTAGCAAACGAACCAATAGATGATGGGTCCAAGATCTAACCGAAAACCTAGCTCTGATTGTTCGATAAAAAGAGAAATCTAGTTCTGATTGACAATATTAATGTTTTTTTGCTTTTAAGTGTTTTTTCCTCCTATTACCACATACATTCGTAATGCAACAAAGAAAAATCCAATATTTGATTAATTATGAAAGTGATCAAATATTTTTGAATAGAGACTAATTGCGTTACAATCAGTTCAAATAAGGCATCATGAATATTCAAATTGTAGTAAAGATTATTAAGATTTCGTAGTTGACGATTTGTTTATCATGTTTTGTGGACTGGAGTCAAAACTATCATGGAGTTTATATGCTGCAAATGAAAATCACTTTGGCAACTTCTCGTAAGTCTTTCGAACTTAGTTTCTATTTCAAAAGTGACAACCGTTGTGTTGTTTATAACCATGAAAAACAAAAATTTACAGTTTAATGTTTATAAGAGATATTTTTAAAGCTCATATTTTATCTTTGTGCTTATAGGACAAGTAGTTCCATTGTTAATGATTTTTAATTGTAATACTAATAGCCTTATAGGGCAAGTTGTCGAAACTTTGTTATTAATTATAGTCAACACCAACCTTTGTCTGCGTCGCCAAATTAATTTATAACCAAGCACCTATCACATCAAAAAGAACATTAAATATTTTGTTACAATGAATCACTGAGAGTTTTCTTCTTTTTGGCCAGTGGTTAATCTTTTTTTTTTTTTGAAAGGCCAGTGGTTAGTTAAAATTTAACTCTTGAACTAAAATTCTAAAAGCTTGTAAACATGTAAAGTGCGACTTTTCTATATAGCCATGTAGGACGCGCACCGTTTGTTACCAATATTTTGCATTTAGCAGAATTAAAAATTCGAGCAATAGCGTGATTGGTATATTATTTATAAATAACTAGCTTTATTGCATGGATGAGATTTTAAGTGCATCTTTACTTGCTAGTTACTTCATGGATGCCACTGACGTTAGAGAGATGACGTCAACCTTGTAACGTCATTTCCCGTTGCCGATGCCGTAGAGCGGAATTAATTAATTTACGTACCAATAATCAAATATTAATACGGATTTTTGTCGTTGATAGGCCAAGCACGGGACTGATCAACGACGTTCGTGGATGCCACGTGGGAAACCTCATTCTGATGGGACCACTATTCCTCTTTTTTGATCTGGCACGATATATATTTTTTACAAGCGGAAAGATTTGGCTGCTTTATTTAGTTAATAAAAATATTAACCATGGTTGAAATAGATTTTAAGCTATTTAAATTTAATCAAATTATTGCAATACCATATACATTTTAAGATATTTTTTTTTTAAATGAGGATCCTATGACACATCTAAGCATATTATTGCAGTACCAAATTAATATATTTTTTTCTTTTCTATTAATTTAACTAAAATCTACGGTTGCCAAAAAAAAATTAAAATGAAAATTAACGTTTTGTTAACAATCGTTGGAAAATTAGGAGTTGGAACATTAAATTTAAACGGAAACATCAAAAAGAATAAAACTTGTGTGCAACAAATAAGTTGCACAAAGATGCATACTTTTTAATGTGCTATATATAGTAATTTACGAAACAAGGCGTGAGTAAAACAGGTGATATATTACCTTCAAGATGTTAGATATCTATGTGCAGAACAGAGCTTTAGCACTTAAAAATAATTATCTAAATGGGAATCGCACATCTTATAAATTAAACCTGGTTTAATGGCTAATCTATCTTTATGATGCATGAACAATCCAGTCTACTAGTAAAGGCTCATTCACACTATCTTCACCTCTTTTGAAAATTTTTCTTACTCCATCTGTTTTAAATATAAGTCGTTTTACAATTTTTTTTTATTTTAGAATAATATTATTCGTTTTTGTTTTCAGTTTCCAATGCAAAAGTTGATAATTTTCCAGTTTTATTTCTACTCTTTTATTAATTAGTACGTATGATCATAGTATATTAATGTAAGATAAAATAAAAATAAAATTATTTTCTTAATGTGTGAAAAAATTTGAATAAAACGATGAAGTAATATTTTGAAAATTATTTTGGGAATGCCAAAATACTCATTCATAACGTGGTTTGCTATTTAAAATGTCTCTTTACACATGTCAGAACCTACAGCTAAAGACACATTCAATCATGTTTGTTGTACAGTGAAACTGGTTAAGTCGAAAGATCACTTATTTTTCGATTGTCTTTATACTTACACAATATGGCTTAATAGTAGCCAACCCGACACCTTGCATCGCCTGGCCTTGCTATGACAATGTCTTTTTCATTTTCCTTCGGTTGGCTTTTCGAGCTATATATAATTAACTATGTTAGGGGATAGAGGCAGAGCATATCATTCGTACCATTGATAAGTTAGTTAGAAACAGTCTCTTTCTTGTTGTACCAGGACTCGCCTCAACTCGCGGGAATGCTCCGTGTGTGGTTTCAAGCCCGCATTAAGGGTTTAGTTCTTCGTCATTAGAATTTTTTTTTTTTGCGTTATTTCAATATTGAATTTATGCTATTATTGATTAAATTTATCTAAATTTATTATATATACACACATATAGAGTCGGTCTATGTTTGACCTAGTCATGTTGACTCATTCGTTTTGATTTTAAATTCATACCTCCGAGAAGAGGTGTATCCTACTCCTGGAGTCCTACCATACATCGATCGAAATAGCATATCACCGATTAAATAACTCGGTTAATATGGTTGACAAAACCAAAACCAATTTTGTTTCTCACTTATTAGTATTTTAGGCTGTGTTTGTATTTTGATGTAAAAACTAAGCTACTTGAAATCAAAGCCATATTCTATTCTATATATATATATATATATATTATATATATTAAGTGAACGAGATATGAGTTTCATTTGGTTCATATACGTACTTATATAAAAGGAATAACCTCAAAATACAATAAAAAATGAACGGAAGTTATATTGAACTCACATACATGTGATAATTCAACAAATTCTAACTACTTGTGTAGAGAAGATATTGTGAGAGTTTTGGTTTGGAAATTATTGTTACTGTTAAATTCCACAGTGAACCCTTTGACATCAAATCATAGCAATTGGTGAACTAGTCCTAACTTCTGGGTAAAGTTCTAGACAAACAACTCGGTTTGACTGACTTTTTTAAATTGTGATTGGCTGATTGTATAAGGAATGTGCGTAAAAAGATATTATTTTGCAATATTTATAAGGATTATCATTAGAAAATTGATAAGCTGTGTCATACATGATTCACTCCTGAGTTCTAAAAAACGAGTTATTGAAAGTGAGTAGGTCTAATGTAAAATTTAAATATACGATTCAATACGAAGTGGCATAAGACCATCCACAACTCTGAACTCCATGATGAGGTTCATCAGCATTTTTTAATAATTTTTGGAGGAGAGAGAATGTGAAAAAACCTTGGATGAACTTGGGTGAAAAATGGGCGTCCAACCCTGATATCCAATTAGGGGTTCAACAGAATAAAATAATAATATTTTTTGAAAGTTTTTTTTTAACTTGTTTAAACATTTGAATTATTTAAAATGAAAAGATTTATTAAGTACATATAATTTAAAACTAAACATAGAAATTGAAAAAACAAAAGTAAAATCGCCTTTGGAAGTTTTTTAAAACGAAGGTTAGGATTCGATCGAAGGGAAGACTTGTGTCGAAGTCGCGATATCGCAAATCGCTTTTGGGAGTTTTTTTTTTGATAAAAACAGAATGCAAAATAAACCCTAACCTTCGACCCCGACTCTAAAAAATTTCCCCCAAACTACACTTAATCACTGCTTGCCACGTAACCCGTTGAACTTCGACGATACGGGCTCGTCAGGCTCATCCCAATGAGACGGTATTAGCGAGTTTTTGGGCCTAATCGATTAAAAAAAAAAAATAATGGTATTGGGCCCCACAGATGAACCCCGCCCATCCCGCGTTGTGGATAGTCTAAGCACGTCCTTGACCATAAAATTTTGATGGGTCAACTCATTAGATAAGGACAAGAATCAACCAATTGTCGTCGTCCAATATTACGCAGATTTTTTTTCTTTTTTTAAATATTAACCTTAAATGGAAGTGAGGGGAGATGAATTTCAATGAAAGAGCAAAGACTATTAGCAAGTTTCCGAACATTTGCTGCGATTGAAGTTGTAGTGTTCGGGGGCGATTGTTAATAATATCGCGCTGGAAAAATGTAAAGCATCTTTCAAACTACTCTAAGATAACTTTGATGAGGTTCACATTATTTCTTGTTTTTTTTTTCTGTTTTGTTTTGTAAGCTTTTGGCTTGTATACATTCTTTAGTTTAATCGAAAATTGTTATTATGCGTTCATGAAAACTTTTTTTTTATGTATATTACCATTTTCAAGTTGAATCGAATTTAGCGTTCATGAAAACTTTTAGAAGCAATCGACTAAATTTATGCATACTCTTGAGCTCTTTAGAATGTATAAATATTTGAAGCACCTGATATTGTTGTTGGAGGTGAAAACCGTACCCCGGTTTTCTCCGGTACAAACCGAGATTGGCAAACAATAAGCCCGGTTTACGAAGGGACGTACCGAGAAAAGATGGGCCGAACAAAGATGGGCCGAATACGGCCCATCGGGCCGAGGTCGGTAAGAAACCTCTCGAAGAAATAGAGAGTTTCCATGAGCTCGGTCGAAACAGGAAAGTTTCCTAATGGAAAAAGGAAACTTGGGAGAGAAAAGGAAAGGAACCGAGAGAAAAGGAAACTCATCTCGGTCCCATATCGTCTAAGGCAGGCTTGAAGACCGACTTAGGAGATATATATAAAGGGAGACGAATCGACACCAGAGAACACAAGTTAGTTCCCGAGAAGACTTAAAGACTGAGAATTCATGACAATAGCTTTTTAATCGCATTAAGTCTTAGTTCGTTATTACCTATCAAAATAACTGAACTCAGTTGTATTTTGCTTGATTCGATCTAATAAAACCGAGCTTCCGATCTAAATTACTGTTTAGTCCCTTGTCGATATTTGCATATCAACAATTGGCACGCCAGGTAGGGGGACTTAGACAGATTTCTCAGATTTTAGATCGGACTTCGGAAAGATTGAATCAACGATGACGGATCAAACCAACATCCACGAAGAAGGAAATCCTCTCAGAGGAGAGAATGCCAACGCCCCAACCGGGCAAGGAGGAGGAACTTCTGGAGGAAATGCTGGAACTGCGGCCGGCCAGACTCCCCCAGGAGGTTATGGAACCGAACTGCTACTTCAAGTATTTAATGCCCAATTCGAGGCCATCAACAAAAGAAGCGAAGAACGTTTTAGTCAGATGGCGGCGCAAATCGCCGAACTCAGTCAAACACGAACTCCTCTCCGAGTTCGGAACATCATTGACGATCTCAATACCGACGGAGATCCAGCCGGAACTATGAGGTCAGCCGCAGCCGGGTCAGCGAACGCACCAGCATCAGATTTAAGCCGAGATGCCGAGTTCAAAGCAATGAAGGCGCAGCTTCGCGATATCACCTCAAAGATACATCAAGCCACAAGCGCGGCTCCGGAAATCGAGCGCGTCATACAGGAAACACAGAAGACTCCCTTCACATCGCGCGTAGCAGGAACGCCGGTCAAACACATGGAGAAACTAAAGATAAAAGTCTATGAAGGCAACTCTGACCCCGACACTTCTTGACATCGTTCGGCATCTGCATGAACCGATACCAATTCAGGTCCGCCGAGGAAAGAGACGCGGTTCAGTGCCAACTGTTTGTGGAAAGTCTGGGAGGAGTAGCCCTCGACTGGTTCTCACGGCTCGAAGCCAATTCGATCGACAACTACAAGGAGTTAACAACGGCTTTCGTCAAACACTTCTCCATGTTCTTTGGACAGAACACCAAGAACTCCGAACTCTGGCAAATAGCTCAAGGACCAAGCGAGAGCCTTCGCGACTTCATCCAGCGCTTCAAGACGATCGTCGCCAATTGTACGATTAGCGACGAAGCTGCTCTCTTATGTCTTCAGAAAGGAGCTCGGATAAAGACTAGCTTCCGAAGCGTGATCACGCATAACCCTCCGCAGACGTTAGAAGATGCGTTGCACCGAGCTAATACTTACATTGCTGAAGAAGAACAAGAAGCTGCATACGAGCAAAGTTATTCAACGAAGCAACCCGAACGTCCGAAAGCCGCGACTAATGAGCCGCAGTCAGGATACGGTCGAGGATACGAGAATCGCAAGAAGTTCTACACAAACGCAATCCAACAACCGAACAAACAATGGAACAATAAGTGGGTCCATGGCGAAGAAGACCAAGACGAATCATTGTTCTGCGAGTTCCATAACCGTAGAGACCACAGCACCGAAGAAGGCAGACATCTGTGAGAATACCTACTCGGCCTATATCGAAAGGAACCAATCTCGGTCGATGATCTCCGACGTTCGAACGTGTCTAAGAGCGGCGGACAACTTTCAATTGACGATCTCCGTCGTTCACATATGCCTCGACCAAACAATGAACAGCTTGAGAAAGCACCCACCAAAGATCTACCAACTCCACCGGCTTTACCGACACTACCACCGCCACCACCAAATCCACCTGTTTTGCCTGAGCAACAGAAACGAAATTGTGATGACCGAGCACCAGAGAACCACGCTCCTAAGGCGCGGAAACGCGTCAACATGATAATGGGGGCCATCGAAGCTTGCAGTTATTCGGTCCGAGCCATCAAAGAGTACAGCAGACAGGCCGCCAGCACGCCCCATGCCCCGCATGATCCGCCGAAGGGAACGCCCTTGGTATTTACCGAGGCCGATACAATCGGGCTGCATAAACCACATAACGACGCCCTCGTCGTCGAGCTGCTCCTCGACGATGTCGAAGTTAGCCGCATTCTGGTCGATACGGGCAGCTCGGTTAACGTTATCTTCAAGGAAGCACTTGACCAACTCGAGTTAGCATCAGATAGGATTGAACCGTTAATCGAACCACTTACCGGATTCGATGGGGAACGTTGTATGACGGTCGGCATGGTCAACATTCCGATCTACGTCGGCGGAGTCGCAAAGATTATCAAGTTCCTTAACCTCGATAAACCGGCGATCTACAACGCTATTCTCGGAACACCTTGGCTACACGCAATGAAAGCAGTCGCCTCAACGTACCATCAATGCCTAAAGTTCCCGACTCCCGACGGTGTTTACACTCTCCGAGGAAACCAAGCCGTTGCTCGATCGTGCTACATAAACGAATGCAGACTTCATTCGGCCAACCAAGCTTGTGTTATTAGCTCGTTAGGACCGACTGAGAAGCTCATCGTCCCGAATACAAAACCTAAACAGGAGTCGATCGTTCAAGTTTGCATCGACGAACTAAGGCCAGAGCGTCAAGTCAGAATCGGCGCCGAGCTCGACCCAGTCATCCGCGAGCCAGTCATTCACTTTCTGAAACAGCATTCATCGACCTTCGCTTGGTCGGAAGAAGATATGCCCGGGATTGATCCACAGATCGCGTGTCACGAGCTCAACAATGATCCAACGTATAAGCCAATCAAGCAGAAACGCTGAAAGCTCGGACCAGAGAAAGCACAAGCCGTGAACGATGAGGTCGAGCGTTTACTCAAAGCCGGATCCATCACCGAAGTCAAATACCCAGATTGGTTAGCAAACCCCGTGGTCGTAAAGAAGAAGAACGGTAAATGGAGGATCTGCGTCGACTTTACCGACCTCAATAAGGCGTGTCCGAAAGATAGCTTTTCGTTGCCTCATATCGATCGCCTCGTGGAAGCGACTGCCGGGAACGAGCTACTCTCGTTTATGGATGCGTTCTCCGGGTACAATCAGATTCTTATGCACCCGCAAGATCGGGAGAAGACATCGTTCATCACGGATCGTGGCATCTACTGCTACAAGGTCATGCCCTTTGGCCTGAAAAACGCTGGAGCAACGTATCAACGACTGGTAAACCGGATGTTCGCGAGCCAGCTCGGGCGAACTATGGAAGTTTACATCGATGATATGCTCGTAAAGTCACTCGTCGCCTCCGATCACGTCGGCCATGTTCGCACATGTTTTGATATCTTGGATCAGTATGGTATGAAGCTAAATCCAACTAAGTGTACGTTCGGCGTGACATCTGGAGAGTTCCTCGAATACATTGTTACACGGCGAGGCATTGAAGCTAATCCAAAGCAGATCGCCGCTATTCTCGGGCTCCCGTCACCAACAACCAAACGTGAAGTTCAGCGACTTACCGGACGGATCGCAGCACTTAATCGGTTCATATCCAGATCGACGGATAAGTGCTTACCTTTCTACCAACTTCTTCGCGGTAACAAGCATCTCGAATGGAATGAGAAGTGTGAGGAAGCCTTCGCCGAGCTAAAGAAATACTTGTCCACTCCTCCAGTTTTATCCAAACCAGAAACCGGCGAGACACTTTATCTTTACATCGCGATTTCAGAATGCACAGTCAGCAGTGTTCTCGTTCGAGAAGATCGCGGCGAACAGAAGCCAATTTTCTACACAAGCAAGTCCCTCGATGGATCGGAGTATCGCAATCCGACTTTGGAGAAATTCGCCTTTGCCATTGTCATTTCTTCACGGAAGCTACGCCCGTACTTCCAGTCTCACGCGATCGTGGTCCTAACCGATTACCCTCTTTGTACCTTCCTTCATAACCCAAGTCAGTCCGGACGACTCGCTAAGTGGGCTATCGAACTCAGTGAATATGACATCAAATACCGCGACAGAACAGCAACGAAGTCTCAAGTCCTAGCAGATTTCTTGGTCGAACTCCCACCGGAGCTCGTCAAAGATAAGCCGGTCGTACAACCCTGGATTCTTCACGCCGATGGTTCATCGTCCCATAAAGGATCCGGAGTCGGAATTCGTCTAAAATCACCCGAAGGAGAAGTTATCGAGCAGTCGTTTCGTCTCGGCTTCCCAGCATCCAACAACGAAGCCGAGTACGAAGCATTGATTGCCGGACTACGACTCGCCAAAGGCATCGGCGCCGAGCACGTACACGCCTACTGCGACTCTCAACTCGTGGCTAACCAGTTTCACGGCGAATACGAGGCCAAGAACGACCGCATGGACGCATATCTCAAAGTCCTTAAGGATGTCGCTTTGGAGTTCTCTACCCTCGAGCTTACAAAGATACCTCGAGATGAGAATGCAACCGCCGACGCCTTAGCTGCTCTCGCGACTAATTCCGATCCTGACCTTCGGCGAACCATCCCAATTGCGGCAATTGAGCGACCAAGTATCGAGCCCGCTCCGAACTGCAACATCATTACAAGACGACGTGACTACGAAAACCAACCCAATCTCGCCCCACCACTCACCCGGAAGACGAAACCCAAAGGGGTCATTCCCGATCACGACAACAATCCCGAAGACGAATCTGAAGGACAACACGTTCCAATCGATATCGAGGCCGAAGGCGAGGACGAACCCGAAGATTGGACCTTAGAAATCGTGGGATACATCGGAGACGGAACAGTCCCTGCGGATAAATGGGCAGCTCGGTGCCTTAAAGCTCGCGCAGCTCGATATGTGGTCATTAAAGGTACTCTTCTCAGATGAGATGCTTCCGGTGTACGTTTGACTTGTGTTCGCGGCAACGACATCATGGAAGTAATGCAGAAGGTTCACGAAGGCGAAGGAGGCAATCATTCCGGAGCTCGGTCTTTGGCATTCAAGATCAAAAAAGCTGGCTATTACTGGCCCACTATGCTTTCTGATTGCGAGAAGTATACGGCATGCTGCGAGAAGTGCCAACGTCATGGTCTGATGATCAATCTTCCTACCGAGCTCCTGATGACCTCGACCGCACCATATCCTTTCATGCGCTGGGCAATGGACATCATCGGTCCCTTTCGCCGATCTACAACCCAGAAGCAGTATGTTCTGGTCGCCACGGATTACTTCACCAAATGGGTCGAAGCTGAAGCATACCTTGAGATCCATGGAATTGATGTCAAGAAGTTCGTCTGGAAGTTCATCATCTGCCGACACGGAGTCCCGTACGAGATCGTTACGGACAACGGAACCCAGTTCACTTCGATCATTTTCCAAGATTTTTGCGCCAAGTGGAAAATCCGACTAAGTTTCTCTACCCCGCGGTACCCGCAAGGAAACGGACAAGCCGAAGCCACAAACAAGACCATCATTGACGGACTAAAGAAACGACTCGATACCGCTAAGGGAACCTGGGCGGACGAACTTGACGGCGTCTTATGGTCTCACCGAACTACACCACGACGTTCAACCGGTCAATCACCATTCTTCCTTGCATATGGCGCAGAAGCTATGTGTCCAGCCAAACTCAACGTCCCAAGTATTCGCCGAACTATGCTTACCAAGCAACCCGACGCGAATAACAACATGATGATCGACGCACTCGACTTAGTCGAAGAACATCGCGAACTACCAAACAGCTTGCAGCTCGTTACTACAACAAAAAAGTTAAGGGCCGTCACTTTGAAGATGGCGATCTCGTACTTCGCAAAGTCTATCAAAACACAGAAGAAAAGAACGCAGGAAAACTTGGCGCGAACTGGGAAGGACCATATCAGATTATGAAGGTTGTTAAGCCCAGTGTTTATCAACTCATGAAGTAAGATGGAACTCCGATCCCGCGATCTTGGAACTCAATGCATCTCAAACGATACTACTACTAGTTCGTTTCGAGCATTGGAAAAAAAAAAAAAAAAAAAGCCTCCGAACTACTTAGTCGGAGCAAAAACCCCTTTTGTACTTAGAACTACGAATGGCTTGATCCCTTTAAAGGGTACGTAGGAAACTCGTTACCGAGTCCAGCTATAACATCAATAAAATTTTATTAAGTCAAATATGACTAAGTTTTAGTTCGGAACTCACAAGGGACCGAACTCCTTGTCTTTACATCGACTTCATGGCCAGTTGTTCGATAGCATTCCACATGAATACAAACTTAAAAGCCGAGATCCGTCTCGCGAGCACCCACATGGTGTCGTGGTTAAGCCACATATCAAAAGCCGGGCCCAGTCCCGCAGTTGAATTTCTAAGTCACCAAGAACAATAAGCCGAGCACATCTCGCATACTTAGGTTCGACTTAGAAAAACCTTGAACTCGTTTCGTGCGTTTACAGGAGTTCAAACTAGTTCACTCTTCCAGTACGAAACGATTCACTTGGGTTCCCCAGGCCGAGCTTAAACGCTCGCACAATAAGCCGAACTCCTCAGATTCGCAGCATAAGCCGAGTTCACAACACTCGCAAAACGTAAGCCGAATTATCGCAATTCGCTATCGAAAAATAAAAGTTGATTCAAATAGCATCTACGATATGCTGCTCTAGTACTTTAGCATTAATCACAAATCGTTACCGACGTAAGAGGGTCGAAAGCTAAGTTAGATACCGATCTACTACTTTAAGAAAACAAGAAAAAAGACGGAAGATCATATAATTAAAAACCTCCCGAGAGGCAAATAAAGTCAAAACCCACCAAGGGCTCGGAATAAGAGTTACAAAAGGAAAACCCATGCAAGGGCAGTTAAGTTCGAGAATAAAATAAGAACAGGAAAAGATTAAACGGTCTTCGAAGCAGCAGCGTTAAGTATGTCCTCGTTTGAGCCGAACTGCTCACCCCTCGCAGGATCCTGCACGCTCTGGGTCACGTTCGCAACCGGAATATCATCTTCCTCCACGAACGGAGACATCCTCTTGTCCTCCTCGGTGAGAACGCAAGCATCGATTGCATGGAAGTCCTCCAGCGCCTTGGCGTGTTTTGCTTCAATATCGGCAACCATTTCTGGCGGGACCTCGTACAAGCCCTTCTTCCGCAACTGCTTGATGAAACCGAGAACTCCCGTAAGTTGGTTGACCACCAAATACGGCTTGCGAGCACGGTCCGTGTCGTCCAAACTATGGATAACTTTTTCCAGGCGTTCGCAAGCCGTGTCATGGACTTTTCTCGCTCGGCCCTTCCAACGTGCAACCAATTCTCGTAGCCTCTCTCGGTCTTTCTCGAACTCCCTCGCCAGCATATTTTGAGCCTCAGTCATTTCGGCTCTCACCGCCTTTAGCTCCGCACTCTCCTGTTTTAATAACTCCATCGAAGAGTGCAAGGTTTCATTGATTTGGGGCTCGGTCGCAAGACGTTCCTCCGCTCTCGTAACCCTTTCCTCGAGCTCGGTGACCCTCACTTGCTCGTCAAACAGTGCCACCTCGTAAGCGGCAACTAGATTGTTGGTTTGGCTAGCAAGCTGCGGAAAAGAAATCTCGAATCAGAATTCACACTTAAGATAATTAAATAAAGAGAGTAGAATCAGAAGGTTACCACAGCAGTTGTACGTGCGATTCCCTTGTACATGTTAGGGAACCGGAGCTCGGGGACCGATGGGAGACTCGGGACCTCGGTCGAGATTTTATGGTATAGTTCGGCACAAGCATCAACGTTCTCCTCGAAGGGGGTTTCTTCGTCGTAGTCAAAGAAAACCTTGGCCCTTTTAGCTGGCTCTGAGCCTGGAGATCCTTCGGTCTGGTCCCTTTCCTGTCTTTTTCTGGACCGAGAGGCTTCACCTCGATCCTGAGGTAGTGCAAGATCCGACGTTACGGCTGTGGGTGGCTCGGCTTCAGCAGGAGCATCTTGTGCTCGGGAGGAATCTTCAGTCCTCTTAGTCTTCTTCGAAGACTTCTTCTTTTTCAGCTTTCTCTGACCAGCATGGTCAGGGGAGTTCGCGGCGAGCTGCGGATCCTCAGGTTGCACCTGGACCACGTCGGTGGCAGCGATAGGGTTCAGAACCGTTTCAGTCGGTTCTTCCTCGTCAAAAAGAGTGGGAATTTCATCCAAGGAAAGCATTCTGGCAGCTCGGGATCGTTTAGCTTGCGGCTTCGGTGTCCTACGTCTAGAAGGGGCTCGGGGCCTATTAGCTCGCGCCTTTGGTTTTCGTGGCTTTGGTTCTCGGGCGGAACCTGAAAGGAAAATATATTAAGGAGGAGTTCGGAGTAAATTCAAAATCAGAGAAGTAAAAAGAAAGAACTCAAGAGACAAACCTGCTTTCTTAGCTCGACGATCGAGAATTTCCTCCCAAACTTCAGGCCAGCGATGCTTGCCGGCTTCGCTGAAGGTTGCTTCGAACTCGGAGGTGAGTCCGGAATTGAGGATGAGACTTGGGAGATGACGACCTGCGAAGACCCGAGAAAGAATTAGTCAGATACAGAAATGAAAAATTAACAAAGTACAAGTTCGTCTAGAGCTACCAATCGGAATCTTCCACTCCGATTGAACTGGGATGTCAGAGTTGCTGACAGTGAGATCGTTCATCTCTAGGAAAAAGTATAAGGACTCCCAGTCGTTGAATTTACTGGGTTTGGGACCGGTCACTATGTTCTTCTTCGGCTTAGCATTAGCAGCGAAGAACCATTCCTTGGACTTATGGATGTTCACCGAGAAGAGATCTTCGAACAATCGGCTGGAAGGAAGTTGGCCGAGTTCGTCGCACAAAGTAACAAACCCCACATAGTTCGTCACTGAGGCTGGCATCACTTGTGAGAGAGCTACACCATGCCAATTACAATACCCGAGAAGATGAGAGGGGATTGGAAGTGTGAGTCTGCACTGCGTGAAATAATTTAGATAGACGCAGAGAAAGCCTTCGGGCACGTCCCACCGCTGATCCCCGGCTTCGGGGATTATGAAGGCGACCTGACCTAAGAGCCCATTTTCCTCGAGCACGGCCTGGATAGCGCCCGAAGAAACCGAGGAGGACAGTACGTTGTTGGGGCGAACGACCCTTCGTCTCGGAAGAGGCGGTGAAGCATGGTTCACCGCTTCAAGGTTGTCCTCGGCGATTTCTGCTTCATTGGCGTCAGCTTCCTGACCCTCTCCTTCAGGTTCTTCGACCTCCTCGATCTCGTGGTCGATACTGCCAGCGTTCGGTCAAACGCGAGCTCCTGTCTCGCGAGTTTCTGCTGTCAACCGTTCGGTAGCCTCGACTCTAGGTCTAGCACGGCTACTGCTCGCCTCCACTGACTTGGAATTCTTACGAACTAACTGTGGAAGGTTGCTTTCTTCCTGAGACGAGTTCGATTGATGAGGATTCGAAGAGGAGGAGCTCGGTTCAGAAGATTCGCGTCGATCTTCTGGAAGGATTTGATTGGAAGATGAGTTAATGGAAGAACTGGAAGACATTTTGAGTTCGGAAGAACAGATTTAAAGGAGACCTAAGAAGAATGAAGAACAGCTTGAAAATCAACCGGAAAAGATTGAAGATCGAACGGAAAGTTTGAAGATAGCTCGGAAAAATCAAGGGTTCGCGGCGGCGAGCGTTGAAGAGACGAGAGGAAACAAAGAACAAAAGCTAGAGAGAGAAATGAAATCTAGAGAGAAGGGAGAGCAGCGTACCTTATACATGCTTGAGGCGAGAATAATGAATGCGAGAAGAAGTTTGCCTTTATACACAGTGGGAATCGTGGGTTCCTCGATTTTCGCAAAGATCCCGTAATTCACGCGCCTCATTGAAGACAGGGGCGAAACGTCCGGGAATGCGAATCGATGGCAGTTGCCGAGCTCGGTTCGTGATCCATTAACTAAGAAATGAGTTCGACTGAAAGTCATCCCCTTTCACCGAACTGAAGGGGGGGGGGCTAACTGTTGGAGGTGAAAACCGCACCCCGGTTTTCTCCGGTACAAACCGAGATCGGCAAACCATAAGCCTGGTTTACGAAGGGACGTACCGAGAAAAGATGGGCCGAACAAAGATGGGCCGAATACGGCCCATCGGGCCGAGGTCGGTAAGAAACCTCTCGAAGAAATAGAGAGTTTCCATGAGCTCGGTCGAAACAGGAAAGTTTACTAATGGAAAAAAGAAACTTGGGAGAGAAAAAGAAAGGAACCGAGAGAAAAGGAAACTCCTCTCGGTCCCATATCGTCTAAGGCAGGCTTGAAGACCGACTTAGGAGATATATATAAAGGGAGACGAATCGACACCAGAGAACACAAGTTATTTCCCGAGAAGACTTAAAGACTGAGAACTCATTACAATAGCTTCTTAATCGCATTAAGTCTTAGTTCGTTATTACCTATCAAAATAACCGAACTCAGTTGTATTTTGCTTGATTCGATCTAATAAAACCGAGCTTCCGATCTAAATTACTGTTTAGTCCCTTGTCGATATTTGCATATCAACAATTGTTATTAATTATGTGCATCTAGTAATATTAATATTAATACTTAAACATGCTAGTATATATTTATTTGTGATATTATGAGTTTACACTCAATGACGATATATAAAATATATATACAGATTTTTCTCAACTTACATGATATAATAGATGTACAAACCACTAAGCCAGTTTGGAGTATACATAAGAAAAATTACTTTCATATAATCTAGCAGTCCGAGCCAAACAGCGACATAACTATTAAAAATAGGAGAACTGAATGAAATATGAAGTTCAAACTTGAATTTAGAAGGGGAAAGAATGTCGACCATTAATTTGATTGGTGCATACGTCATATTCATCAGATTCATATAGTTAGTCTTGAAATGAGAAACGTTGAGTTGATGAACTGGTTAAGTCCGTCTGAGAGCTTCAAACTCCGAGTATATGTTGGAGGTGAAAACCGCACCCCGGTTTTCTCCGGTACAAACCGAGATCGGCAAACCATAAGCCCGGTTTACGAAGGGACGTACCAAGAAAAGATGGGCCGAACAAAGATGGGCCGAATACGACCCATCGGGCCGAGGTCGGTGAGAAACCTCTCGAAGAAATAGAGAGTTTCCATGAGCTCGGTCGAAACAGGAAAGTTTCCTAATGGAAAAAGGAAATTTGGGAGAGAAAAGGAAAGGAACCGAGAGAAAAGGAAATTCCTCTCGGTCCCATATCGTCTAAGGCAGGCTTGAAGACCGACTTAGGAGATATATATAAAGGGAGACGAATCGACACCAGAGAACACAAGTTATTTCCCGAGAAGACTTAAAGACTGAGAACTCATTACAATAGCTTCTTAATCGCATTAAGTCTTAGTTCGTTATTACCTATCAAAATAACCGAACTCAATTGTATTTTGCTTGATTCGATCTAATAAAACCGAGCTTCCGATCTAAATTACTGTTTAGTTCATTGTTGATATTTGCATATCAACAATATAGGGCTCAAAACCGCTGGTATCGCAGACTTGGAAGAATTTTCTTGCGATCTTGATCTCACCATGTAAATTAAAATAAACATGTATTTATGTAAATTAAAATGATAAATTACACTGAATCCAATAAAAAAAATTGATAATTAGATGATAAACGCGGCCGAGAATCGTCAATGGCGCTTAGAACCGCGTAAATAACTAAACATCTAAATTCAATGCACAAAAGATTTTTTTTTTTCTTTTCATAGCAAAAAAAAAGATTTACTATGGTAGATTGCCGTCTGATGTCTATTCAAACTAGTGGGTTTATTCAAATTTAATGAGACTGCAATTATTTCACCATTATGACTCGAATAATTAGTACGTACGATGACATTTAACTTAGTCATCATGCGACCCATTATCTATACCGTAACATGGGTCCGGCCGCCCATGCTCCATGCTCTATACTCCATGCCATGTACGTTTGACCGATATGAAGTTCTCTGAACCAACATACCATGACAAGATTGGAGTTATGTCGCCAGCTACAAAAGTCGTGTAATGCGCTAGTTAATATGATGTAGCCCTTATGCGTCACGTGTCTAATTGTCTATGGATATATATGGGGTCTAATTTTGTCCATATTAAAAAAAATTGTAGCTCTATGTAATTTTGTTTTTCAAAAAAAAAAAAAAAAAAAAGAGAACTGTTTTCTAAGTAGAAGATATAATTTTATAGAGGAAAGAAGAACAACTATAAGAAGACTAACAAGGATTGGAATACATAGAATTATTGTTGGAAACGGAATTATGTTACTAGTATTAATTTTCTTTAAGAATTATATAATTTATTAGGATATATTTAAGATATTTTAAATCATTAAAATATTATATTTAAAATTTATTATTATGATTGAAAAAATAAATTTATCATCATATTTTGTTTGAGACCTCGAAAGTATTAAGACTGATATATGTAGTTGGTTGTTTTTTTTTTCTCATTTCAGCTATTGATGAGTTACTAAGATTTCCAACCAATCACCACTTTCATATGCTTATAACGGTTTCAGTTAGATAATAAATCACGGTTAGATGTTTGTTAGTTACCATGGTTGAATAAAATTTTGGCTCTCGTTCAATTTGAAGGAGAACACTATTTGTCTTTCTTTTGTTTGAAAGTCTTAGTGGAATATACAGAGAATCTTTGTAAGTCTACGGTAGATGAAATAAGAACCAACTATTAGAAGAGTAACAAGGATTGGATTACATTATATTATTTTTTCTTAATTCCTAAATTATTGTTGGAAACAAAATTATTGTTACCTTTTATAAGATGTATTCTCCAGTTTTCCAATTTTCTCTTCAAATCTGCCCAATGTTGCGATTAAAATTTTACCTGGTTACTTGATTATTCCCAACAAGAGTACCAACATATGTAAATATGTAAAAAATACACACACGGATAATCGGCTGGTAGCACAAAATTATTGCTTGAAATATTGTGTAATGCGCTCATTAATATGATGTCGTCTAAAAAAAACATTATTTATATATCTTTTGTTCAAAGTTTTAATGGATATGCAGAGAATCTGTAAAGTCTGCTGTCCCTAATAACTATAAATATACCAAAGAGTTCAATCAAGTTTATTGTCTCTCTATCTTTGGTAATTTCCAAGAAAAAACAAACCTTTTCTAACTAATGGCTTACATAGGCTTACTTGAAGTCTTTATAGCTATCCTTATCTACATTTTTTTCCATTTCTTGATCCACAAGAAACCCCACAAAATCTTACCTAGAAACTGGCCTCTTCTTGGGATGCTTCCTGGTGTGGTCGTCATGCTTCACAGGATTAATGGCTATCTCGCAGAGATTCTCGAAGTCTCCAACTTGACTTTTGTATTCAAAGGCCCATGGTTCTCTGGAATGAACATGTTGATCACTGCAGATCCTGCAAACGTTCAACACGTTTTCAGTTCCAACTTCTCTAATTATGACAAAGGATCGGAGTTCAAAGAGATGTTTGATTTTCTAGGAGAAGGCATCTTCACTGCTGACTCGAAACTCTGGGAGGAAATGAGGAGATCCTCTCTGGTCATGCTAAGCCATCAAGGGTTTCAAAGCTTCTCACTGAAGACCATTGCGAGTAAAATCAAGAACGGGCTTGCGCCAGTTCTTGATCATTTTGCTGAGGCGAATACAGTTTTCGATTTACAAGACGTGTTCCAGAGGTTAGCATTCGATGTAACCCTTACGCTGGTAACGGGTTACGATTCTAATTCTCTTTCCATTGAAATGCCGAAGAACGACTATGCGAAAGCTATGGATGATGCTGAAGAAGTGGTTGTAGTTAGGCATGTTAAGCCTATGATATTGTGGAAGATGCAAAACTGGATTGGACTGGGAGGAGAGAAGAAGATGACAAAAGCTAATGCTACTTTTGACAGATCTTGTGCGGAGTATATATCTGCAAAGAGAGAGGAGATAATAAGTCAGAGGATTCATCAACACTCCACAATTGAAGAGAAAGCTCATGATGTGGATTTATTAAGCTTCTATATGAATCTAGATACTTCCAAGTACGAACTTTTGAACCCTAAAGACGATAACTTCCTCAAAGACATCATCAAGAGTTTCATGCTTGCCGGAAGAGACGCCATTGCCACAACTCTCACTTGGTTCTTCTGGCTTCTCTCCAAGAACCCTGAAGCTGTGACAAAGATCCGTGAAGAGATAAAAAATAATCAACCAAGATCCGGCAAGAGTTTCGATCCAGACAAGATAAGCAAGATGGTGTATTTACATGGTGCATTGTGTGAAGCATTAAGGCTCTACGCTCCAATCCCGTTCGAGCGAAAGTCTCCCATAAAGCAAGATGTGCTTCCGAGTGGACACAAAGTAGATGCAAACTGGAAGATTTTATTTTCTGTCTATGCGTTGGGGAGAATGAAAGCCGTGTGGGGAGAGGACGCGTCTGAATTCAAACCAGAGAGATGGGTCTCTGAGAGAAATGGAGGCTTAAAACATGAACCTTCTTTCAAGTTCTTCGTGTTTAATTCTGGCCCAAGAAACTGCTTGGGGAAAAAATTGTCTTTCTTGCAGATGAAGATAGTAGCTGCTGAGATCATACAAAACTATGATATCAAGGTCGCTGAAGGGCACACAATCGAGCCAGCTTCTTCCATAGTTCTTCACATGAAACATGGCCTCAAAGTCACAGTTGCTAAGAGATGCTTGGTTTAATAAACTCAAAGGACCATATTATCATAGTCCTACTTGTAATAAATCATCCCCTATATATTTTATAATTTGAAAATTAATTATGTATCAATCTCAGGTCCTTTTATAAAGATCTTCGCATATTAGGTTGTGTAATTCTCACTTATGAAATAAACGATATTTCTATATACTAAAACCATGTCTTAGTTCATATCGAAATGTAATGGAGAGTCTAACGCTAGGATTGTATCGCTTTTAAACAACATCTTTAGATATGGCTAATTAGAGTTCAAAGGCTCTGACAACAGCCTTAGAGGGTTTTGAAGACTCTGATATGATGGAGTATCTTAATGAAACATATGAAGACAGAGTTCAACAAACGAGCCATCACTCCGGTGGTTCGAACTTGTAAAATCTTTGTCTTTTTTCAATTCTTGCTCAACTGATATTGTGTGTGTAATTCAAGAGTGAATATAAGTTCAATTTGGTATCAGAGTAGGTTATAAGATCTAAAGGCTCTTTCATCAACAAGATAGCATGGGGAAGGATAGATATGGAGAAGTTTGATGGGAAAGTGTATGGATAAAGAACTCATACATAATGAAACTATTAGCTTTTGGTCCGTCTTTATTTTCATGTGCCAAAGCTATTGTAAAATTTTATTCGTTCATCTTGAGCCCAAAATGAAATGAATGAGTAGTTGATCAATAAAAAAAATAATAATAATGAAATTAGAGATCTCCTTAAACGTCGTCACAATTAGGATCAAAAAAATTTTACTAAAAGAAAGGAGATTACATCATTCAGTAATCACTGATTAAGCCATTCGCAAAATTAAGAACAATGAATTTGTAATTTAAGTAATCCCAATATAGTTTGATAACTTTACCTGCTTTGAGGTCTAAATGTTGCCTAATAGCACTCCATCTAGATTCGAGAAAATAATTTTCTGTGTCAGTGTATCTTAGGGCAAAAAAGTATGTAATGTTCTTAACAATGTCTAAGACTTCGACTTCAATACCATTTCGTAAACTCTCTTTTGTAACATTTATCATCTTTCTTAAGACAGAGAGCATTTGGTTTTTCGGTATTAACATACGACAATGTTTGTTAATATCACTATTTGTCTATTGGGCGGACCAATGTTCAATGTGTCCAATCCATTTTGTTCATAGGAAAAATTGGACAAAGCCTATATCAATTCGTTTCAAAAATAGATTTGTCCATGACCGATCCAAAATGTGTTGGACACAGAAAGACTATAGATCGTCCACCCATTTTGATAGCTCTAGAATTACTTAGCGAGGAAGTCTTAAGGAAGCTCACAACACTATCATGACAAACATACATATTTATTAAAAAAAAAGTATAATCTTAAAACAAGCCAAAACCACATAGATAATACAACTATCCAACACACTATCCATAGAACACATAGTTCCTTATATTCAACTGCCAAACACCCGAGATGACCAGCGGTCACACAGACAGGCTGCAGTCACTCAGACGGATATATCCAACGGGCACACAGACAGCTACTCCACGAGCTACAACTCGACCATACTTGAAGGTAGTCTATGTCCCGAAGACACTTTATATTCTATACCCGAAGATAATTTATATCCCGAAGACACTTTACATTCCATACCCAAAGTAATCTATGTCCCGAAGACACTTCACATTCCATATCTGAAGATAATTTATGTCCCGAAGACACTTCACGAGGGCTCGCCGAAACCCTCCTAGCGGTGAGACAGTTGGCCCCTATAGGCACCACCCTGCCCCAACAATCAAATCTGACCCACAAGGGTCTTTTGTGGCGGATACCTAACAATTCTATTATATTAAACATCCTTTTACAAGTACAACCAACACTAGTTTTAATATACTCTTTTCGTTTCTTAAGTGCACATTCGATGATGAGTTATGATATGTTTCCAGAGAAAACAAGTTAACAAACAAGGTTCATATTTAGGGTCTATAGATTAAAGTCTAATTCAGATTACTTCTATATCATTCCGCCAGCAACCATCAATCATCAATAATCAATTAACATAGATTAGGTCATATCAGTTCTATCAACCCTAAAAAACAGATCTAAGTTTTGGTTTAAGAAAAGACTAACTACAGATAAATATGAATGAAAGAGAGGGTGAAGCAGGAAATCCTCACAGATGCCTTTATAGAAGAAGATACACTTTTTACTCCTCTTTGGACAGATCCGGACATCCGGTACGAAAACGGTAATATCTCCTAGCTCAGATCTCCGATCGGGACGAACTCGGTCTTCTTAGAAAGCTGGCACTCGGGGCTTCATTTTGATGGGTATATCGTCACTTGGCTACTTACGGTTCGCCGGGAAATCGTCCTGTAAGGAGGCAGCGGCAGCTAAAGTTTTAGAGAGAAGAAAAGAGAAGCAGGTGAAATAGGAGAGAGAAGTGGCCAAACGAGAGATGAAGAGAAAGAGAGCCACGGTGAGATAGAGAGAAGGATTATGGTGTGGCTGAGAGAATGAGGAAAGAATAGAGAATCTGGCTAGGGTTTCTAAAAGTGAGACTGAGAGATTAGAGAGGTAGTTATAGTTAGAGTTAATTTAGATGGACTGGACTTAAATGAGCTTTTGAAAGAGATTAGAAAATTTTTTAATAAAAAGAAATAAGAAAGGAATGGTGTATTCAAATTAAACCGAATTTTAGAAACTGGTAACAACCGGCATTTGGCGTATTGAAAGTCTGATTGTTACAATTTAATAGCTTTTTTTATATGATCATATCAGGGTTTAGTCGGAAGTCATCCATCTTAAACTTTTAACTAATAATAATATATGAGAAAGACTGAGAGAGAGAGAGGCAAAGAGATTGGAAACCTGATTTGCAAAATAAATATGTTTTATATACAGTTCTTGCCTAAAGTAATGTTATTTTTCTTTTTATAACTTTTATTAATTTTACTTTTATATATAACTTTGATCATATCAGGCTCTGCATTTTTATAGTTCTTATTTTCTTAAAATTTAACTATAAGGACAAATAGCTCCTTAAAGAGCTTTTGTAAATTTAGTATTATAACTAATCTGTATATCAAACTAGTTAATTTTTTTATTACTCTTTTTCGTAATCTTAATAGGTGAGAAATATTTAAATTACTTCATATATTATATATAATTAAACTTTGAATTTCTAGACACCACAAATGCAAGATAAATACAAGTGTAAAAACCAAAATAGCACCAAGGCATGACATAGACTGAAAAAAGTTTTATTAATAGCACTATTTACAAAATTAATTAACTACATAACAAAAAAAAAATGAGTGAAAATTTTCAAAATAACAATGATCATGTGACATATTGACTAAGTTACTATTTATGTCATTAGCAACTTTTCTGTTTAAATCTTTTAGAGTAATTGCATATTGGTAAGATCCCTTATCAAATTTTTGTTTGCATTCATTAGTGAGATATCTCATAAATATAATTTTTTTTGTAAATTTTAGTAGTTAATTTTAAAAAACTTATGATAAAATTTATCATTAGTTCACTAATCATCCTTATATTAAATCTGTTGTGAATCAAGAACGAAAAAAGCAATAAACTATAGAAAGAAATCGCAATTGAGGTAAACATCCTTTTAGGTTTTCTTTATTGATTGTGCGAATGATCAATTACAAATCCCTAAGTCTGTATTTATAACCTCAAAAAACCGACTACCAAATCCACCAGAAAAAAGAAATCCTAAGTCTAGCCTTCGGCTCGTTACATTTCTTAGCTCACTTTAGCAGGACCCCTTAAAAATATTTTTGTCACCAAGAAACAACAAAATCTTAAGTATATTTATTTATATTAATCATTTTTATTTATTTATAACATCTATAATAGTAAATAGTTTCATATTCATAACAATATTTTCATATATATGTCAATACTTTCGTATTCATGTTAAATATTTTCATATTCATTTAATATTATTACATTAACCTTAAATAATATTAGTTAAACATCATTTTAATATATTAGCATATATAAAATAATGTGATAGTTAGATAATTTTAATTTATGATTCATAAAAAGAAAATTTAACCTATTTAATTGATATCTTAAACTATTGGGTATATATATATAGTTGACTAAAAACCTTATTTGGTATATGATTTGCAACAAAAAAAAAAATCTAAAAACTAGTAAAGAGACATGTGTCTCTATGTGAGAAATTCTCAAGAGGTTCTCAAAACATCTTATTCGGTTTTAAGGTTTTTGCATTAGTTTTTTTTTAAATTTTTATTAGATTAAGTTAAAACATTCATTAAAACCCTTAATGGAGATGCTCTTAATTTAATTTAGTATACGTTGACAAAATTATGAGATTCATTTTTAATGATTCTAGATACGTATAAATATTATACTTACAAGCTATATTGAAAATACATATCTATACATATAGATACGAGTATACTAAACATGTAAAATGGCTTTGACATTGGGAAAGCGGACTAAAATATTATAAATGAATTAAAAGATCTATTATGTAAGAAATATTTACTAAGATTTAGGAAAGGTTCCCAAAAAAAATTACATTTTTTGAAGAATTTTTTTGAAAAAAGAAACATTTTTTTATAAAGAATGTCTTCCTTATTTTATTTTAATATATGTAGGTTTATTAAATTATAATATTTTGTCGTAAGTCAGTGTTTTAATCATTTATTTTGAGTTAATATGAGAAAAAAAAACTAATGGTGCGATTTTTAGAAGAAAACAAAAATGTGTTATTTTAGACTACGAAGTTTTTATATCAACTATCAATCTGATCCAAACACATGCATGCCTACTGTCTTTGATGTGTTTCAAAAGTAATTCAAACAAAAACCACTAACTTAATGTGAAGGTCAAGCTTTTAGTTTTAAGCCTAAAAGGCAGATGAGAAATGTAACAACCCGACCTTTGGTACGCCAAATGTCGGTTGTTACTTGTTACCAGTTTCTAATTTCAGTTTACTTTGATTAAACTATTTTTTTTTTTAATTAATCTTTTTCTAATTTTTTTATTTCTTGCCAAACCCATTAGTCCAGCCCAGTCCAACTAAACTAAAGTCTAACTATATATACTTTTTTAATTTCTCATTCTCATTTTTGGAAATCCTAGCCACATTCTTCTCCTCTCTTCTCCTTCTCTAAGCCACGCTATCCTCCCTCTCTCTATCTCACCATGGCTCTCTTCCTCTCTTTCTCCTTCGCCTGCCTCTCTCTTTTCCCTCACTTGCTTCTCTCTTCCAATTTCTAAAACCCTAGCCGCCGCCGTCTCTTTCCATGACGATTTTTCGGCGAACTGTGATGAGCCACGTGATAAATTACCTATCAAATTGAAATTAACCCCGAGTGTTAGCTTTCTAAGACGACCAAGTTCACCCCGATCGGAGATCTGTGTCAGGAGTTATCTCCATTTTCGTGCCGGGTATCCATATCTGCCCAAAGAGAAGGAAAAGTGTATCTTCTTCCAGAAAGATATCGGGGAGGACTTCTTGTTTCACCCTCTCTTTCACACTCATGTTTATGGTAGTTAGTCTCTTCTTAAACCAAGTACTAGATCTGCTTGCTAGGGTTTTAGATTATTAGGACATGGATCTCTATTGACTGTGTGTTTATGATTGCTGGTTGCTAGTAGAATGTTAAATAATGAATCTGAATATGGATCTGAATCTATGGAACCCTAAAATATGAATTGATTGTGTTTGATATGGATCTACTCTGTTTGAGATAAACTAGGTTGTGTGATATAAAACTGTTAGATCCCCGACTTATATGTTGTGATCTGTCGGTGTTGTTTGCTGAGTTAGTGCTGTCTGTGTGACCGTGGCACTAGCCCAACGGTGGGAGAAGGTACGCCGATCCTTCCAAACCAGTCTGTGTGACCTGAGGCCTGTCAGTTGTGACTGCCTGTGCCATGTCTGTGGTGACATGAGATCCTTTTCTGTGGTGACATGAGATCCTTTTCTGTGGTGACATGAGATCCTTTTATGTGGTGATTGAGGGGTGGAGTGTCTTGGCTTAGTGAGATCCCTTTTTGTGGTGATTGAGTGACCTTTTCTGTGGTGATTAGGGGGTGGAGGGACCTTGTTGATGAAACATTGATGCTCCCCTTAATGGGTCAAGGCTCTTCTGCTATTGTGGTAGTTGTTTGTAGGGTTACCCTTGTTTGCTAGCTTGTTTTTAGGATTAGTTTCACTGCTATATTCATGTTTTTAGATGGTGTTGTGGATCTTCTTAAGGCCCATTCTCGCTGAGTAATCCCAAATTACTCACCCCTCTTCCCTTCCTGTTTTATTTTCAGATAGATTAGCTATGTCTATGTTGTTGATTGTTACCTGGGCGTTGTCAATCTTGGCAGACCTGAGGCTCACCAACTGGACCAAACCATGCATCTTACCAAATGCGGTTAGATGGCCAACCTAACATGTCTGATTCCTGATTTTCTAGGAAGCCAAGATAGGGATGTTACAACTTGGTATCAGAGCCCATGCAGATCTCTTAGCTCTGTTAACATTCCTATCCTGACTTTCTAGAAAACCGGGAATCGGACATGTTAGGTTGTCTATCTAACCGCATTCGGTAAAACGCCTGGTTTGGTCCAGTTGGCGAGCTTCAGGTCTACCAAGATCGAAAACGCCCAAGTAACAATCAACAACATAAACATAGCTGATCTACCTGAAAACAAAACAAGAAGGAATGAGGGGTGAGTAATTTGGGATTACTCAGCGAGAATGGGCCTTAAGGAGACCCACAACACTATCTAAAAAATATGAATATAGCAGTGAGCCTAATCCTAAAAACAAGCTAGCAAACAAGGGTAATCCTACAAACAACTACCACAATAGCGGAAGAAGCCGAATGGGGTGAGGGAACATCAATGTTTCATCATCAAGGTCACTCCACCCACTAATCACCACAGAAAGGGATCTCACTAAGCCAAGACACTCCGGCTCCAATCACCACAGAAAATGATCTCATGTCACCACATACATGGCACAGGCGGTCACAACTGACAGGCCTCAGATCACACAGACTGGTTAGTAAGGATCAGCGTACTTTCCCCCACCTTTGGGCTAGTGCCACGGTCACATAGACGGCATTAACTCAGCAAACAACACCGACAGATCACAACAGATAAGTCGGGGACCTAACAGTTCTATATCACATAACCTAGTTTATCTCAAACAGATTAGATCCAGATCAAACACAATCAATCCATATTTTAGGGTTCCATAGATTTACATCCATATTCAGATTCATTATTTAACATTGCACCAGCAACCAGTAATCATCAACACACAGTCAACAGAGATCCAGGTCCTAATAATCTAAAACCCTAGCAAGCAGATCTAGTACTTGGTTTAAGAAGATACTAACTACCATAAACATGAGTGAAAGAGAGGGTGAAGCAAGAAGTCCTCACTGATGCCTTTTTGGAAGAAAATACATTTTTCCTTCTCTTTGGGTAGATCTGGATATCTGCCACGAAAACAGCGATAACTCCTGACAAAGATTTCCGATCGGGACGAACTTGGTCTTCTTAGAAAACTGACACTCAGGGCTTGAATCTGATAGGTAAATCGTTGCGTGGCTCATCACGGTTCGTCGGAAAATCTTCATGGATGGAGGCGGCGACGGCTAGGGTTTTAGAAAGTGGAAGAGAGAAGCAAGTGAGGGAGAAAAGAGAGGCATCCGAAGGCGAAAGTGAGGAAGAGAGCCACGGTGAGATAGAGAGAAGGAGGATGGTGTGGCTTAGAGAAGGAGAATAGAGAAGAAGAATGTGGATAGAGTTTCTAAAAGTGAGAATGAGAGATTAAAGAGATATTTATAGCTAGGTTTTAGTTTTGTTGGGTTAGACTGGTCTAATGGGCTTCGCAGGAATTAAAAAGAGATTAGAGAAAGATTAATTAGAAAGAAATAAGAAAAGAATGGCTTAATCAAATTAAATTGGGATTAGAAACTGGTAACAACAGATATCTGGTGTACCGAAGGTTGTTACATGAAATCTAATAGATTACAAAGTAAGAAAGCAAAGTTAAAGTATCAACCATAGATAACCGTACGTAGATTAATATTAACAGAAACAAAATGTTGCCAATAAAGACAAGGATCACGAAACCGTTTAAGTAACTACAACTGAAGAACAACAAAAAACGGTTTTAGGTTACATTTCATGAAAGATGAGCTTCAAGGCGGAAATATCTAACTGACATTGAAGATGACGACGAGAGTATCATCTTGTTGTCTACTGATTCTTCAAAGAAACATGAGACTCTCAAACTGACTAAAGTATAGAGAATATAATATGGTGGAGGAATTAATATACCAAAGATAGTTATAGTGTTCCAATACCTTATGCTTGATGTCGGTGGCACCTTCTATCTCAACTTTTCTCACACTATTTGTTTTCTGATTGTTTGACCATCTGGTTGTCCTTCTGTCTAGTTTTCTGGCTTTAGAATATTATCCTTTCATTTTGTTTGTTCTTTTCAAATAACGTGATACGAGAACGAATTCAATAATGCAGCCTCGCCATGGTTGTTACAAGTTTGTTTGCCCATTCATTCCCTGATTTGATTCGCATATGACAGTGTACGTGGCCATATTGCCATGTAACGAGAGATGAAGGTCATGTAGCTTTACTATCAAGTCATTCATGCCATTATAGCGCATACCTAAATATTGTTAGGATCAGTCATTACTGTCATTAGTAAGAAAATAATGCTTAAAGATTCGTCTAAACTAATTACACATGGTGCTAAATTTTTGCTTAAATTAAGACATAATATTTATCCTCAACAACAGATATGATAGTTTTTTTTATAGTTTTACTAAATTCATCTTCCAAAATTATTTCGAAAGAGTAGAACCAACACATTTGGACCAAAGTCAAAGAAACCTCTGTTTGCGGCAGATCATTTCAAATATATTTTCTGATCTTCAATTTCCCAAAGTGGTCACTGGTGGTAAAGTTACAATTGGCCAGTTTTATTCCTCATGTTCTTGCACTAGATAACCTCGTTATTGTTCAAACTTTGCAGGAAAAGAAAAAATCACTTTTTTAAACCTCTACATATTTCAATGGCACTTTTACCCCTACTACTCTATTGCCCCTAGACGATTATGCACGTTATTGAGAATATCTAGCAAAATTATCTCTTTTTTCTTTACCTTCTCATCTTTAAAAATCTTAGAGCCACTCTGCTAAATATTAAGAAAATCATAGATTAACAACTAAAAGCTATCTAACTATTAATATGCGCATAAATATGATTAAAGTCAAATGAAATCTATTCCATATTTTAGTGACATACTCAAATATAGAATCTAGTACATCTATATCCATAGAGAAAGGCAAAACCACGTGAGAGACCGAGAATGCCATACGTACAACCTACAATGAAGATGGTAACATCAACCACCAACTTCCATAGTGCTTATAAGTTTGATGGGGTAGATAGCCACCAACCTCTTCTAATTCTTTTCTATGAGTAATAAATAAATTCATATAAATCCGCATCACCATATATATTTTTGATTACAAAAACTTATATAAAACTGGTATTAGTTAGAAGCTAAATTCCATATTAATCCCAAATCCATAAAAGTTTAGTTGCTTTTATCATTTAACGTGTTTACGAATGATCTAATGAAACATTCAAATAATATCACTTTTGAGGAGATTCGTAGTAAATCTTTAATTTGAAAAAACTGCTAGCTCATTCACTAACACGTGATTATAAATTTCTGATTTGCGATTCCTAGCACGTTATTTCGATGTGTGAAATTTTATCGATTATTTTTTAATTGAATCACATTTTTGAATCGGCATAACCATATCATACAATATATATTTACAATGAGTCAGCTATATTTTGATAAGTGAGTTGATTTATATTTTTATTTATTTATTAATTTCTGTAGCAATCTTATTTCAAATATCTGATTTTTAATTAAATTTAGTTAAATATATGTAATTAAATGGTTAAAATTATATAAAAGTATATATATGATGAAGACATCAAATCATGTAAACATTTCTCTTCTAAGATCTTGTATATTCACAATTCATAATCTACAAATTCACAATTCATAATCTTCAAGGCCATTAAGGTTTCAGCCTCACCAACCACACTTTATTTGTTCTCTTTTAAGTATTAGACCAGCCAAATGAATTAGTCACTTGTTTAATAATTAAAAAAAAAATCTTAAATCTGAGAGATTACGGATATAGAGAAGTTGAGACCCAAAAAAACAAAAAATAGGTTTGTCCTCTCTGCCGGCGGGAGAAAACTTCAGGTGAAACCCTTTTGATTCTCTGTAGAATTTGTTCTTTCTTCTCAGTTCTCCAGGTCGTAATTTCGTTTCTTATCGGAGTTTCTTACCGCTGATTTAGTTGTGATTTTTTTGTTTTTATATGTTGTTTTTCAGGAAAGTGTCATTCTTTTTATAACAAAAATTACTCCCCTTTTGCGATTCAATTTGATTTGGATAATCATTGTTTTTTTCCCGGAAAGTTCGAATTTTCTGTTTTTTTCCCACTGGGTAATCATTTTTTTTTTGTTTCTCCATTGATTTCGCCACAGCTTTATCAACCCTTTATTTATTTATTTATTTTGCTATATACCTGCTTTTCAAAAAAAAAGTATCATCATTTGATCGAAGCTGAGATTCCTTGTTGAAAGTGGGTCAATTTTGATTTTTGTGTGAACTTTGATGAAAAAAAAAATCGATTTTTGAATTCCGTTGTTCTATGGTTTGATGTGGTTCATAAGGTTTATTCGTCGATGTTGACTACTATCTAACGAGGGTTTTGTGAGATTGATGTCTATGGAGCAATAGTTTTCCCTTAATTATTGTCAAATTCTCCTCTGTTAGACAAGTTTGTATTGATTATATGGAAGTACTTGTCACAATGGTTTTGGCAGTTGCTAAGTAAGCTGAATCTAGTTGAAATTTGCTTTTGCAGGGACTTTGAATTTTGTGTACTGAAGATTGTCTAATTGGTTTTCATATGGAAGCAGCTATTGTTCAGAGGTTTCAGTTACCATCATGGTTTGATTGTAGAAATTTTGAGGGGAAGCCGCATGGTTCGTTGCGGTATACTCAGCGAGCTAAGGATGAGAAAAGGTTCAAAGGTCTTGCTTTGGCTCATTTGCAACCTGAGAGAACAAATTATCGACGTGGATCAGTTTCTTCAGAGGTTTCATGTTCTGATAACAAAACTTCAGGTTAATGTAAATTCATTTGGATGCTTTGATGTTTCAGGAGTATTAAATTGATGAAGGACATGAACATCTGATTCAATCTTTGATTTTTTTTGTAGCATTGCTGCAGGCGGGAAGTGTTCATCCATTTGATGATGAAGATCTAATTCTGAAGGCAAGAAATGATCCCCTTTTATAACATCTTAATCGTATGGATTTGTTTTAGATTTTACTGTTTCGTCTGTAAAATCTTACCGGAAAATGGATACATGAGATTTGCAGAGAAAAGCAGAAGAGGTTAAACCGTATTTGAATGGACGATCTATGTACCTTGTTGGTCAGTTTCTTTGTTTGCTCCTTTGTTTGCATATGGTTAGTTCTAAATACTTCCTTGTAATTTGATGATCCCGTTGTGACCATACAGGAATGATGGGTTCCGGTAAAACAACCGTGGGAAAGTTAATGTCTAAGGTGCTCGGATATTCGTTCTTTGACTGGTATGTATGTGCTACTTTTAAGCTCTGTTAATAAGTGATTGGTTCTGATATAGGATTAGGATAAACAAGTCTAATAATATTAAGAACAGACACTGATAGTAAAGCCTTATTGGTTTTATCTTCCAAAACTCAATGGAAGTCTCCTGCACGAGTTGTTACCTTGATTTGGAGTGAGTTATGAATGTGGTTTGATATTCTGGATGTGTAACCTTCTATATGTTTTGTGAATGTGTCAGCGACACTTTGATTGAGCAGTCAATGAATGGAACTTCTGTTGCAGAGATATTTGTGAATCACGGAGAGAGTTTCTTTAGAGGAAAGGAGGTTAATTTGTGATCCTTGTGATTTAGTTTCTGGTTCTTGTTTCAAGCCTACTCGTTGTGAACTAAATTTCTTTCTTCCTTTTAGACCGATGCACTAAAGAAGCTCTCTTCAATGTATCAAGTTGTTGTTTCCACTGGTGGAGGTGCAGTGATAAGACCCATCAACTGGTGAGTTCTTTTCATCCTGTCCAAAGTAAAATGTATGAAACTTTGTGTCTCTGTTAAATTCATTTGGTAATCTGACGATATTATCAGGAAGTATATGCATAACGGCATCAGCATTTGGCTAGATGTGCCTCTAGAAGCCTTAGCCCATAGAATTGCTGCTGTTGGAACTAATTCACGGCCACTGCTACACGATGAATCAGGAGATGCATACACAGTGGTACTCATCTGACTATTGTACAATCAAAAGCCTTGGATGCTTATAAAAGAAAATAACCTTTTTATTTCGGGTTTGTCATCATGAATGAATTACACGCAGGCTTTTAAGCGTCTTTCTACTATTTGGGATGAGCGTGGTGAAGCATACGCAAACGCAAATGCCAGAGTCTCCTTAGAAAGTATGTCTTCTTCATTCATATGCTATAAGCCTTTGTTAAATCTCTGTGAGTTTTCTTGAATATATGCAACACTCGAGAGACTTTTTCTCTCGCAACTTCTGGTAGTAACATAGCTTTTCTTCCTTGTACTCCAATTGTCAGATATTGCAGTCAAGCGTGGCTATAAAGCTGTCTCAGATCTCACACCAGCTGAAATCGCCATCGAGGTATGTCAGGCCCTTTCTCTGTCGCTCCGTACATTAATCTGTTCAATTAACTCAACTAATCAAATCACTCATCACCAGGCGTTTGAGCAAGTTCAGAGCTTTCTAGAAAAAGAAGAAACTATGGACAACATCCCGGACGGCGACCTCTAGTTCTCTGTCTCTTCATTTATCTGTTCGATCAACTTAACAAAGCAATCATTCATCACCAGGCAGTGAGCATGTCTAGAGCTCTCTAAAGCAATTACAAGAGTCCAATTTTGACTGTGGAAAAACCACAAACACTGCTTTATTTGAAGAAGATGCAATACATGCATATAACTTAATAATACACTTTTTTTGTTTTATCATCATTCTTCTTCTCTTTGTCCCTTTGAACAAGAGAAAGTATCCATATTGGTTTTGTTAAGATGATCATGGAGCAAGACAAGTACAGAAATTTATTAATGGTATTATTAAAATCTGAAAGTAGCTTTCACATGGAATGCAACAAAAGCAATGAACAACAACATACAAAAGACAGTTGATTTATCCCCAAAGTACAGAAGCAAAAATCTATAAATTTCACTACACTGGCCAGTTATTTCATCTTGTCTCACAGCCTCGTGCTATACTCTTTGTCAATCCACCATTCCTGACAAAGCAGTCTAAATCACGACGCTCATCACAATGATAGCTACTCACAGCCGAACATAACAGAATCAATCACAGTGAATCAAAAGCAGACCTGTGTGGGTGGCATGGATGATGATTCAGATTCAGAGATGGTGAACATGTTTTGTTAAAATCTAAAAGATGATCATGTATATAAACAAGTATCCATATTGGTTTTGTTAAGATGATCATGGAGCAAGACAAGTACAGAAATTTATTAATGGTATTGTTAAAATCTGAAAGTAGCTTTCACATGGAATGCAACAAAAGCAATGAACAACAACATGCTAAAGAGTAAAGACAGTTGATTTATCCCCAAAGTACAGAAGCAAAAATCTATAAACTTCATTACACTGGCCAGTTATTTCATCTTGTCTCAGCGCCTCGTGCAATACTCTTTTTCAATCCACCATTCCTGACAAAGCAGCCTAAATCACGACGCTCCTCACAATGATAGCTACTCACAGCCACACATAACAGAACCAATCACAGTGAATCAGAAGCAGACCTGTGTGGGAGGCATGGATGATAATGATAATGATGATGATGATTCAGATTCAGAGACAGTGAACATGTATGTAGTAGTATCATCATCAAACTGTAGCTGCCAAGCAATTCACTATGGCGGATTCATTAGGAACCGTAAGCACGGTATCGGTCCATTCAATCTTGCCCCAAATGTCTCCTTCCCCGGACCTTTCAATATCAATCTCTGCACACCAAATCTCCATTCTCCTAGAACCGCCACTACCCGCTTTTCCTTCCCACAAAACCGCAAGCTTTCCACCACGATTCGCCATCGTAGCACCACAGAGAAACTTTGGAAGTGTTTCCACACCTCTGAGCTCTCTCCAAATCCTATCTTTCGGATCATACCCTCTAATCTTCCCCAAGTAATCATAGCAATACAGTATGTTCTCAATCACACATGCTCTTCCTCTCCATCCCAAATCAAGCCTCTTCTCTGGCATATCCCATTTCCTTTCCTTGGGCTCGTAAACGACACCGTTCCGATCAGCCATTGCGTAGACTTTCCCTTCCATCACCGCACTTGCGTGCATCCATTTCTCACGCACCTCCATCCCTGGGCTAGCCACTGGCTCCCAAGTTTGAGTCTTTATGTCGAACATCTCTGCCCAGTTAATCGAACGAGCCCAATTATCAACCACACATCCTCCGATCACATAAATCTTCCCGTCGATTACACCAGCTGCTGCGAATTCGCGACCGACCCTCATGTTAGAGACTCGTCGCCAAGTATGAAGCCGGCAATCGAGAACCCACACGCTCGAGGAAGGCACGTCTCTGATGGATCCACCGATTACGTAAATCTCCGAATCCACCACGGCGTAAGCAGACCCGACAAGAGACGGTGATGGACAAGACGCGATGGGAACGAGGAGACTCGAATTCGTTGAGCTCGATACGGTTCGATTTCGATTGGGTTTATGGAGGAGAGTGAACCAACACGCACCAGATTCAGGAGGTAAGCGGATTGCGACATAGAGGATGTTTTCGGTGGCGCCGACGAGAGATCGTGTGGCGTAGAGCAAAGGCGATTTGGGGAGTGACTGGAAAGCCTTGGAGACGAGGGAGAGGATCGGATGTTGACATCTAGAGATTCGGGCAAGACAATTCAGAGCAACGTCATCTGATAGTGACGGAATCAATTGCGCCGGCGTTTCCGTTCCCGGTGGCTCGTCGCCGGAGCTCGTTGTAGCCGCCATGGACCTGATCTGATTAGTAGTTACTCACTCCAACGACATTTCTTTCTTCTCAATTTAAACATTACTCTTTCTTCTCGGTTCGATTTGATCTGAGCCGAAAAAGTATATAATTTAGAAACTTAACCGGAGGTAAACCGATAAACCGCCGTTATCTATAACTGATGACGTGGCGGAAAGCATGGTCCGTGGTTTGAAAGACGCCACGAGCTTTTCTCGCCTTCCTTTCGTCCTCCGACGTTTCCTCAGAAGAAGAAGAAGACGACGATAAAGCGTTATTTAACTCAGGTTTCGTAAAAGTCAAACGCGAAGAATCCATTGAAGCGATTAATAAGAATCATGATTGCATTAGCTGTATCTTCGTCGGGTATTTCTCCGATGGCTTCGTTTCACCGGCATTGTAGATTCCGGGAAACTCCATGGAGCTTCCGATTGCATCCACGAAACCCTCCGACTCAGTTAGCAGTTTCACCTTCGTCTTCTTCGTCTACTACTGCTTCCCCTGGGTTTGATTTGAGTGCCCTCGAATCCGCAATCAACAAGGTCTTTTCTTTACTTCAAGCTTTCCTTTTTCGTCAGTGAACTCTACTTAAAGCGTAATTCTTAAAAATGGGTTTTATGTATTGACGCAGAAAGATAGCAATGGTGTTAAGGAAGCTCTTGATCGATTGAGCGAAGAAGGTTGGGCTAAGAAATGGAGTTCTCAGCCTTATCTTTCGCGCCGTACGGTGTATATCGATCTCTCTATCTAAGCTTAACCTTTAAAACTGTGAAAACAATCGTGTTCGTTCGATGGATGAGTGAATTTGTGATGTGTGTTTTTTGAATCAGACATCGCTTCGGGAGCTGACAACTCTTGGAATCAAGAATGCAGAGGCTCTCGCGATCCCTAGTGTCAGGAACGATGTAAGTTATGTTTTCTTGTAAGATTTGGACTCAAATAGAGTTCTTGAGGCTACAGTGTATATGTTAATGGAGGTTCTTTTGATTGAGTATGAGTAATGCTGCAGGCGGCTTTTCTTTTCACGGTGGTTGGAACAACTGGGTTCATAGCTGTAATTGCCGGCCAACTTCCCGGGGTAAACCTTCAAAACTCTTCTTCTCTGATGTTACAAGACACGAAAAATCTCTAGTATAGGTAGAAGACGCCTAGCAGTCTTGTGGAATGTTGTTAATATACCAACATCTATGTCCTGCAGATCGTGTATCCATGTCGAAAACCATATGAAAATGTCTCGGTTTCTGTTGATTTTGTTTAGGTTCTATGTGTGTAAGAGAGATGAATAACTGTTGAAATCTGGACAGGACTGGGGATTCTTTGTGCCTTACTTAGTTGGGAGCATTTCATTGGTAGTTTTGGCCGTGGGAAGCGTTTCACCAGGGTAAGAAAAGAACTAAAACCACTGCGTGTTTGTTAACATTATGTTCTCTGGGTTACAGATTGATATCTTCTCCTCTTTTGTTCTCCTCTTAGGCTTCTTCAAGCTGCGATTTCAGGGTTTTCGACATTCTTCCCTGATTATCAAGAACGTATTGCTCGACATGAAGCAGCCCACTTCTTAGGTACTCTTTTATAAGTTTAAACCCTTTGTTGTAGAAGTGCGATTTTCTGATTGTGTTTAAACTTGCAACTTCCAGTGGCTTACTTAATCGGACTCCCAATCCTCGGGTACTCGTTAGACATCGGTAAAGAACACGTCAATCTCATCGACGAGAGACTAGCTAAACTAATATACAGCGGCCAACTTGACTCAAAGGAGCTCGATAGGTAAGAGTTTTTATCGATCTCGGAAAAGAGAAACAAAGGATCAAATCTCAACCCATTGAATCTTCTTTGGTTTCTCAGGTTAGCCGCTGTGGCAATGGCTGGACTTGCCGCCGAGGGTCTGAAGTATGACAAAGTGATTGGCCAATCTGCGGATCTGTTCTCTCTTCAGGTCCTCTAATTCTTCTTTACATCATCACTCACTTTCAACTCACACATTCACAAACATCGAGTTATAACAGCTTTTTTAACTTCGTACAGAGGTTCATAAACAGAAGCCAACCCAAAATCAGAAATGAACAGCAGCAAAATCTAACAAGATGGGCTGTAAGTTTCTCTTACATAACAGACTTTAATCTCTCATACACATGTTTCTTCCTAAAGTATTCAATGAATCTTTTGTTTTTGTTATGCAGGTTCTCTACTCTGCTTCTCTTCTGAAGAACAACAAAACCATCCATGAAGCTCTAATGGCTGCAATGTCCAACAATGCATCTGTTCTTGAGTGCATTAAAACCATTGAGACAGCTTCCTAGACTCCACATCTCCCGAATTCTTCAAATACAATCTGAACAATGTATATTGTCTCTTCTGATCGATCCAATTTCAACAACACTAAATTGATTCACAGAAAATTCCATACCTTTTATATATATAGATGCAAAAGTTACAGACTTTCAATATCATCTTCAAGCACCATGAAGAAACGATGGTTGAAGATCAAAACTATATAATAACTATTATAGACCGTGTACAGTGGTTATTATACAAACATTTATATAATTTATGAAATCTAAAGATCATCGGACCAATCACTAGGCTCAGTGTCGTAGAACAAACCATCGACGATCTGATCAACCAACGAGTCAATGAACGAGTTGCAACTCACTGTGAAGATCCGTCCGACTCGGTTCCGAGAAATCGTTAACCAGGCGAATATGGCTGCGAATCCCATCGCTCCAAGACCCGCTCCAATGGCTTCACTCAATCCCTCCACGTCCAGCTTCTTGAACAACGAGTTCCCAGTAACAACCTCCTCCGCCACAGTCGCCGCAAACACAATCTGCAGAATTTACGAAATCACCTCCGAATTAAGAAGGAAATCGAGATCGGAGTTTCGAATTTCAAGGGTCTTTTTTACCATGGCGAGTCGGCCGGAGATTGTTTCAAAGTCCTGACTCTTCTTCGAGCTCTCTATGTAATCATTGAGCGTTTCGAAAAACGGCGTCGCTAACTCCGCCTCAGATCCTCCTCCTCCTCCTCCGCCGCCATCTCCGCCGTCTTTTCTGGCGACGACCATCGCACCTGGCTCAGATCCATAAGATCTCAGCGTGCAGAGCCTCGGCTGAAGCACGATCTTCCCGTTCTCGGCCAAATCGCCTCCTCTCGGTCGCTGCTGGATCTGGATCTGCTTAATCGGTTCCGATGACTGGCATCTAGTAACAAGTGACGGTAACTGGAATCGAATCGTACGCGTCGCCATAGCCATTTCCGATGAATGATCCGAGGAATCTTTGAGAGAGAATTTGAGTGAATTAGAAAAGGAGGAGGAATCTACATGGTGACTAAAGAGTACACGTCGTGTCGTTTTTTGTGAGGTGGCAAAATATAGTTCGACGTGGTTTACTTTTGGCTCAGTAACGTGCTTTTCAATCCAAAGTAGATTCAACATTTGAAACTACTTGTCGTTTTGCTTTTATCCACTCGAAGCTGAGTGAACCAGATTCAACTCGACCCACTCTTTGGTCTATTGACTCTATTTGAAGTTCTCTAAATATCTTTTTTCATCGATGTTTAGGTTTAGGTCGGCCCATTTGGAATTATAGACATGATACTGTAATTTGAGTATTTGAAATTGATAACTGAATTCCCATTAGATCAGATAAAGACAATCTTTGAGCTTTGAAACCTCAAAAAAGACAAGTCACACTTGGTCACTTCCTCGAGCTAGAGCCTCTAAACAATATAATGTACCTTGTTAGATTATTATGCAACTTCCGAAGATATTAGTTACTTTTGACTCAGTTCAACAAGATTTCAATTTTATATTTGACACTTTAATTGTTAGTAAATTCTATTAGAAAAGTTTGATAGGATCTATAAGCCAATTATTCACTCATTGTTTAATTCTCTATGAGACTTAACTTAAAATCATTACATTGTTGCAGAACGACTTGTGTTTGTTCTTTTTTATATTATCTGATTCATAGATTGACTATCAGTTTAAGAAAGATTATACATCTAAAATCTAGTTAAGAAAAAATCATAATCATGAAGCTTTAGCATATTTGATCTTGCAACCACAAAGACAGTTACACAAAAAAAAAAAAGAGATGAAAAAAACATGCAGATTCGTTTTTAGTAAACATTGTGTTATAGTAAACATTGTCAAATTTCAAATTATGGGATTTATAACGAAGAAAATTCCCTATTGCACTAGATTAACTTATTCGTTTTTGGTCATTTTTCCATAGATTATTAGTCGTCGTTCCCCAATAATATCAATCATAAGCTAAATCTAAAACACTTGTTAATGTATAAAAGAAAGAAAAGAAAAACTAAACCTGAATAAATCTTCATGTATTAACCTCAAATACTTTCTTATAAATCATCCTAATCAAACAATACATCACCTCCAAATCCATCCTCACATTCCTCACTGCTCATCACCAAAACGACGTCCCATATGCACACATCACATATATCATCATGATACTATATTCACACATATCAATCCACAATCCCATTTCGATCTCCATTCCGGCCACCGTCTGATCATATACAATCAAGAACGTTCCCATATCTGTCTCCGACCATTACATCAAATATTAAATATCATACTCTTACAAAGAAGATACTAAGCTCTGGTCCATTATTCCCTTCAGGGCTCAACATATAGAAAGTCTCTGAATCTTTAGACCCAACGACTCGTTCGAAGTAAGCCCTCATGTAAGCCATCTCCGAGTCAGGTCCTTCGACCTCCGAGTTCCCCGGCAAAACTCCGGCACCCATCGAAACCGGTCTTAACAACTCCATAACGTTAAGATCTTCCTCACTCGCGTCACGTTTCACACCATAACCCGTTTTCTTACCGTTGCAATACATTGTCCACAACGGCTCGTCCATTATCCTGATCTTTTCTTTATCAGCTCGTTTCTCCGTTTCTAAAGCGATCCTAACCATTCCTCCGCTTAGTTCCTTTTGTAACACCATCGTTTGCATTGCGAGCTCGACCACGAGAGATGGTAAACATCTAGGGTTTTCTTGAATTGAGAGGCTTACACGGCCTTTTCTGTATCCGAATAACGTTCCGGTAACTCTTGACCCGCTTGACCCGCCTCTATGCGGGTCGGGTAAGCTACCTCCGGGAAGGACCGGGATTTTGCAAGCCGCCGGTGTGATGATAGGAAATGAACGAAAAACGGAGCGGAAGACTCGAAAGACTTTCTTGCTTTTTTTCTTGTGTTGATGAGATGGTTCGAGTAACGTCACGTGATGACGTGGCGCCGGAGACGGTGAAGGACACGGTGACGGAGAAGGGGTTGAATATGAGTCCGTGGAGGAAGAAGCACCGCTTACCCTTGCCCGTGGCTCCCCCATTAACGACGGAGACGTCGACGAAGATACGACGACGTTTGTTAATCGAATATTTCCTCTTTCTATTTTAGATCAAAGATTAATAATTTACACTGTTTTCTTTGGCTTTTTCCCTTCCACCACACCTTTGAGTTTTAGGATTTTGGCTTTCTAATTTTGTTTTTGTTTAGAAATTAGAATGGTTTACATAAAAGTTCTAAATTTTTGTGTTCGCATTGGTTATAGTTTATATATAGTTGTTGTTTTTATTTTGAAGTGTGACCAGCCAGCTCTATGCTCTATTTTAAGAGTAGGAGCCAAAGCTGTTAATTTCAAACATGTGAAAACAAATAAACCGATAATTACTGAAAATAGAGATATGTAAATCAAGTCTTCGTTGTTTGTCTGTATAGGTCAACGTTTAAGTGTAATCGGCTGTAAACAGTCCAAGTCCAACTTGGTGTATAGTGGATGTTGTAAAGTTTGTAAGTTGTAACCATAATTTAACCCAAACATGGTTAATTGATTTATTATAGTAAAAAAAAATAAGCAATCAAATTTTGAGCTGACAAGTATGAATTAATGGATAAAACTTTTCTGCTGCTGATTTAATCAAATGCAATAGAAGATAATACCAAACATTCTGAACTTTTTCTATTAATAAAAGAGAGAAGGTTAATTACTGTCTGGTCTTGTCCAATTTAAAATAATATGGTGTTAGACTATGGGAGATGCGTATATAGATGATAAATATTTTGAACATTATATTAGTCTCGTTTTCATGTATTATCAATGGTAAATAAAAACTTACTAAACTATTGATCCGGAGTATAATGAAAATAATAGCTTAGCCTATAAATAGAGTATGATGATGATTTCTGGTCTTGCATGTAAAATATTTTTTTCATATATTAATACTAATTAATATTACGCACGTATATGTCTGACTGGACATGTTTGCGTGTGAATGTGAACAAGTTCCAAGATGAAATTCGAAATTTTGATTTATAAATCTCGCGACAACAAAGATAATAAAATGAACGAAAAATAAAAGAAAATTACATACAAACATTCACCAAACGGTCCATACCATTATCGTTTAAAACCCCCGAAATTCCACGGGTCCATACTCCATACCATATGTTTACAAATTTCTTTTTGCTAAATCATGGACGTCCCAAGCCAAAATTAGATTAAATTCTACGAGCTGTCCATAGAATTACAGTATGTTTTTTTGTCACTAAAAATGTTAACGAATTATTTGGCAACAAAAAAAATGTTAACTAATGGCCAATTATGATTAAAATAACTCTGACCAAAACTCATAAGACGAATCCTAATAACCACTAAATCATCAGATGGTTATTTGTTTACAACCATCGCAACTACTCCTCACCGTACTTCAATAGTTAAATGATAAAAGTATCGATTAATTTAGCATTTATTTTAGAATGCGGTAGAATTTGTCAACAATCTAACCTTGCATCATCCTTTGAACTAAACTAATTAATATCAATGTATTTGGTTCCGGAGAGAATAAAAGACAAGTGAATAAAGACAGATCGAGAATAGTATTTTTTTAAAACCCAATTACCAATAATTTAATAGTTGTAACGTTAGATAAAAAAGAATATAACAAGACTTAGATGAGTAATTCAATATATTGAAAATAGAATATAACAAAAAAAGTTATTATTTTAGGTTAGGCTGTAACAAAAGAAGACAAAATAAAAGGCTGAGAGAATAATAAATACGAACATTTATTTATGTTTTCGTAAGAGTGGACTCTCTATTGCAAAAGGAACTTGGTCCAAAGAGGTAAAGAGGACGCCAAAAATAAAGAGCCATAAGCAAAATTGTGAACAGTAAGAAACAAAGCTCTCTGAGTTGGCCAACACATCTATTTCAGATCAAATCAACTATATGTATTTAATCTAATTAATCCATACTTTTATTGTTATCTTTAGAATGCACTATAATCCAGTTTTCTGTTTGATTTTTGGGTACCGATATTCTTCCTTTTCAATATAAGAACTGAATTGTTTTTGGTTTGATATGATAAGATTTCAATTTATAAGCCAAATGTCATAAATGTAAATACTCTTTTAGTAAAATACGTTTTACTTGCTTTTCTATTCCATATGGTTGAAATGATGTTACGATTATTCCTAGTATAGAAAAATGACCTTAGTTTTCTATCCGTTTGACTGAATGTATAAATTATGAATACGAAGTTAAATAAGAATGAAAATATTTTTTTTTTCTTAAATAATTTTATTCCATAAAAATGAAAAGATGTATAAATAATGAATAAATAGTTAAAAAATAAAAGGTATTAAATGCAAGGTAGGGTGTGTAAGAACACAGAGAAGCAGGTAAGGTCAAATGAGACACAATAGTTATTGCACTGAGCAGAAGAAGAAGAGTTAGGAAGAGAAAAGAAAATGGAAGTTAATGGAGAAGAAGAGAGAAGTAGAAGAGAAGATGAAGAAAAGGAAGTTTATTATCACTCTCTTCTCAACTCTCCATGTTCTGCCTTTCACAAAACTGTTCAAGCCATATTGAAGTGTCTTGGTCTTGAGTCATCATCAACTTCTTCATCTTCATCATCATCATCACCATCAGAAGAAGAAGACCCGGGAACTGAAATCGTAAGCTCTTCTTGTTTTAACTCTGGTCAGCTCTTATTATTTTTCTTCTTAATAACAACATTAAGAGGGATTAGCGAGACAATCCTGAGCAGAAGTATCTCGAAAGGAAAAAAAAACAAATAATTAGGAATTAAACGTGGAGAAAAAAATAAGTTAATTTAAGAATCTAGGAACTAAACCCTAATAATAATTTGATGTCATGTCAGAAAAGTCATAATATTTGTAGTAAAAGCTATATTTATGTTTGATAATATAGGTTCAAGAAACAGGATTTATGGCGATGGTTACAAGATTGGCAAGAAGGAGACCAAGACCACCTTATAGCTCAGGAAGTCCTGGTCAAATCAACTGATTCTGATTAACACTCTTAAAGATTTGTGTCTGTGTTTATGTGCGTCTTTCTTCATGTTTACTTATGGTCTTAAATTCCTTACTTACATTTTTTGTGTGTGTGTGTGAGTGGTTTGCTTTTATTTTATATTTACATGCTTATTAAATTAAACAAAATTTTGTAAACTTCATATATTTCATGTTTACTCTCTAAAATACGGGATTTACTGATCGTTATATCGTAAGTAGATTCATGATCATCATATATACATATATATATATATATATCTTATGTTGTTATGACCTGATTGTCGTTTTTATATAAATCGGATCTAGTTTTATTACAGTGAGGTTGATAATGAATTTGAATTAAACAGTAATTATCTATAAAAAAAAACAGTATCGTTAAACGGATTGGCAGCATGAACCGCAAATTCTTTCGGATCACTAGATCGTTTTGATAATTTTTTTACAACAAATAAATTTAACTAACAGCATTCCAATCAAAATAAACCTAAGCGAACTGAATGAAAACATATTTTCAAACTCGAGTATATAAGAGACCTCCATTTCGAAGTCCTAGAAAAGATAGAAATGAATTGAAAGAATATTTTTTTTTGAATTTCATTGGTTTCATTAAATAAAAAACCCGACCAGATCACAGGTTTGCCGGTCCAAGCCACCGGGTAAGCTGCTCAACAAGTAAGAAACCAGTCGAACATTGCGCCTTTAAATATTTTATTCATTCTCATATATACAAGAAGAAGAAAAAAAGAAAGAAGCCTAGAGACCATCAATACCAGGTCCTAACAAAATTATCAGACCTTTGTTTTATCTTTTCTTATTTATCCTAAATATACTATAATCTTTCTTCCTTTGTTCCCCAACTAAGATCCTTCCTTGTGTATCTCCTACATCAACTTGCTGCTACAACTAACCTGAGCTTCAAGTGCTTCTCCTGAGATCATCATCCTCGTCTTCTTCTTTATCTCTTACAATGTCAATAACCGTAGCGTTGCAGAAGAAACATCTCTGACAATTGAGAAGATGTCTAGTTATGCAGCCATAACATGATCGATGTGAACACGGAACAATCATCGCATTAGCGTCACCCGCGTAGCAGATACAGCATGTGTTGTCTTCTAACTCCGTCGTGTATTCTTCTTTTCTTTCAAGTTCGTGCGATGAAGCCCGGTTTATGAGATGGTTCAAGAAACTCTCAAGTTGTCCAAGTTTCTTCACATAAGCATCATCCCCGCTTACACAACCGTCCTGTAAAATGTTCAGAAGGCTGTGTCGGTAACAGAAGCAAACGAGCTTAAAACTAGATTTAAGAGCTTACGTACCCAATTATATTCCAAGAGATATTGAAACCCGTAATAGACTGTATCGGGACAGTCCATGCTTGCAAAAAGACCAATAACATCATGTTGTTGCTTCTGTTTTGAGTCTTCGCTAGCCTCCAAGAGATTCAAGATTATGCCAACCAAAGGAGCTAATAAGATCCCTCGACTAATTTTCTCTGATGGCTGTCCTTGCCGTCTAAGTGACCTGCCAGAGCTCAAAACCGGAAGAAGGAAAAAATCTATTAATCTGAGCGATTTTTCAACCGTTTTAGAGCTGTTTGGAACATGTTAAAGAACTTACAGTTCAAAGAACTCGTCATCTACTGGTGAGGTCATGTGATTCAAGATGAAAAGGATCAACTCAGTGAGCCTACGAAGATTTGTGTCGGTCCCAGCAAGAAATGCTTGCGGTATTGCGTATGTGCAGAACTCTAAGACTCTTGCGAGATTGCTTGAAAGCTCAAATATCACACAACATTTCCTTTGCTGAAACTCCATTACCTGCATAAAGACAAGCCGAATCACAAACCGGTCAAAGAAAAGAACGAAGCAGACCACAAATACTTGCAAGGGTGTTGCAGATTATACAACACAAGCATTCTGAGAGAACTAATCAATTACAACGGAAAGGATCCAAGCTTATAATCTAACCTGATCCTTTTCTTGCATTTCTCGCACCGAGACAGAAAATTCAGTGATGGTCCAGCTCAGCGTGTTGAATAGTCGGTTAAGAAAAGTAGAGAGTAATTCACCATCAGTGATACAAGCATCTCGTATAAGAGCCTAAACAAAAACAAAAAAAAACAAAAAAGAAAATCAAAATCCAATATGTAGGCTGAGGATCAAATATGCAAACAGTTAAATCAATCAAACCAACCTGGAAAACTGGAGATGAAAACGAAGACTCCCCATTCTTTAAGGAACTAAACCCGGAACCTTTGCAAAGACGAAGAAATATATTTGTGACAGGGATCCAAGATCTGTTGTCAAACGCTGACAAGAGTGCTGCAGGCATGTGCCGAGTAGCTGCCTCGTTGTTCTCAAAAGCTTCCAAATACTCTTTGTATTGTACCAAGACAGATATTGACTGCAGAAGGAGATCTCTAAGATCTATGTTCGATATCCTTGAATCGTTGAAGTGCGTAACTACGAAAGTGATCTGAAAACCCAAGAATTTGCGATGACCATGTTAGAGCCATTGCAACCTACCTAAAGCTAATTAACTGAACTCAGCCATGATAGAAAAAAAAAAAAGTGTGATAAGAGATTAAGGCATACGAATGACGACAATCCTTGTTTGATGAATGTCGTTGATGGGACAAACGGAGGATCACTCTTGCGAAGCACATGAAAACAGTCTACCTGAGGAAAATATCATAGAGATTGTTAACTTAAAAATCTAAAAAACAGAGATAACATGTTCATATTAAGTAGAGACCTTGAACATAATAAGTTCTTGGAAATCATATTAATTGGAGACTTTAAACAAAGAGCAATTGAAACATATTCCACTACTATCAAGAAGTACCTAAACGGGAAAAAGCTATTTACCAAAGATTCAAGGTAGAACTCTGGAATATAAACAAACACAGAATCCATTTTGCTGAGAACCAGAAGTAACTGTACAACCCACATGCACAATGCATACATTCCCCTTTGCTTCCAACGAGAGAACAATGAGATGCGGAACCTGTAAAAATGATTCAGAGTGAGGAAAGGCGGAAACATAGAGATATAAGCACTGTAACATTGCCTCACATGAATCATGATTAGAATCTTCACTACACCCTCCTTAAACGTTACCGCAATCCAAGAGTTAAAAGTGAAACTTACCATGCGGAATGTCTAACACACTCCATCACTTCTTCCTTGTAGTTTTTGCGAGCTTCCTTCAAGCGCTTTAATTGGTCAATAGAAGTCCGTTCTCTTATCTGTTTATCCGTTTCCTCGAGAAGTGTTATTGATTGCGATTGGTGGGACATGTAATATGATGCCTAAGCAAAAGGACAACCTATCAGCCTTTCAAGCTTATTTGGGTTGCGGCATGTATCATACAAACAGTACATCATCATCTAAACAAAAAAGAAAAACTAAACTTACCTGCTTAAAATTTGGAGCGACAGCAATATGGTATAACAGCAATAGAGCATCCAATAGTTCTTCTTCGCTTAGTATAGCCGATGATATTCTACTCTCTTGTAATGCAGTCCTCATAAATCTTACCGGACGATAACCAAAGTCGGGGTCAGACTGATTACTTGTGCTAGGCTTATCCTCGATTTCTTCACTGAAACTTCCAGTACTACAATCTGCAGCAACATGAGAGGATCTCTCAGGGATGGAGCTGCATTGACCACGAGAACTTTTAGCAGTATTTTTTCCTCGATCCTTCAAGGATTTAGTAAGATCAGTATCATAGGCTAAGCAACAGCATGGCTTCCGCTCAGTTGCGTGAGTTACTCTATTCTGTTCATCATCCATACAACCTTCTTCCCACCGCATTATTTCTTCTTCTTGATCATCTGTGGGGTAGGACTTCGATATATGGCTAAACAGCCCCCCAAGCCTAGTGATATCAGCTCGATGAGGATCATTTTTAAGAAACAAACTCAATGGAAACTTCTGCTGACCACCTCTGTGAAGAAAACCAACATTGTGATTGACGGCTTCACTACTCTTCAGCATTGCGAAACCTTCTGACAAAAAATGGAGTATAACCGAGAACAGAGAGACAAGAACTGAATTGCGTGTAACTCCAGGAGGGGCCAGATTCCTGTCTGCGCCTCTGTTCTTCAGTAAAAGGTTCTGTAGGAATCCCCTGAACGCTGAACCGGGAAGCTGGGGCGGCGATACGGGTGGTATGAATTGTATGACCAAGAGACAGAGATTCCTCTGCTTCTCCTCAATCTAAATTCCAATAAAAAAGACTTAATTAATCATGTTCCAGACAGCTATATCTAGAGCAGATTTATGCCTGTAATGTTTATAGCAAAAGAAAATCAGTCAGAAAGATTCTAACATACCTTGTTAATGGCTTCGGAGAGAGCAGAGATCGTAAATCCCATGCTACTCTCGTAGGATATATCTTCACAGGATCCAGGCCACCAAACAACAGGCATTAACTGATGTAGGTCATGCTTGTTCGAACTCCTGCATGACAAGAAACCTTCGAACAAAAACTCGAAATGCAAAGATCTCCACCACTGTATCATCAATTCTTCCCGTCTTAACAAATGACAAGCCAGTGCAAGATACGGATAAGGTCCTGAGTATGGACATTCGGTTAAATTCAGTGTCGCTGTTTTGCAGCCACAAGCAAGAGCGTTCACTATATGCTCAAAGATCAAATGAGATTGTGGAAACTCAAGAAGCACATCAAGAACTTTGTCTAAACTTGAACAATCATGTGGTGCTTGAGTTCTGAAGATCTCCAAGAGAAATGACAGAAATGCACCGCGTCCTACGTACTCAGGCAACATAGGGTCTTGCTCGAGTATGTAGAAGAACTCATCACATATGGCATGGGAAACAGGGGAGAAGAGTTCTTCAACAGAGGCAAACCTCCTCAGTCTACTTAACGTATCAGCCAACGAGCGGTCCGGTCTATCCAGCAACCTTGAGAAGCATCTTAGTAGCTCTGTAGCAAAAGCACTTCGAGATGGAGCTTCTTGAAGAGGTTGGAAACCCTCTACAGGGTACTTAAACGGGTAAGCACCAAAATTTAACTCACATCTCTCACCTTGGGAGAGAGAAACAGCAGGGTAATAACCGAATCCAGGTCCAAGTTTTCTGATACCAGAAAATGCAGTCCCGAGGGAAACGCCATTTCTGTAGAAAGATATCTCATCACCGTTCAAATCTATGCAGCAGCCGATAACATCACCAGCTACCCATGATTGCCCATAAGGTTCAGCTTCCTTGTTCCATTTGCTTACTCTTCGACCATCAAAAGCATATGAATCATCAGCATCACCAACACCTTTCTGGTCTGTGAATGGACAAGCAATGGTTGCCCATCCTAGTTGTTGAATTCCAGAGGTCTCTAAAGCTACTTCGTACATCCATTTTCCTTTCCAGATACAAGCATTAGCCCTGGCGCTGCTGAAGAGCGCCAAGCTCTCCAAAACAAGAGGCGGCTTTACAAACCTGATATCACCACATATGCTATACTCTTCAAGGCCAACAACAGGAGGTCCAACACCGTGATGAACTACAGAGATTCCTTCTCTCTGACTAACTGAAGCATCTGATTCACAATGAAGCTTGGAAAATTGATTCTTGATTATTGATCGAATCAAGCTACAGTCTACTTTTCCATCCAATGGACCAATAGACTTTTCTGCTAGACCAAATATGAATTCGATAGTCCTTTCTAGAGGCCGGTGTCCAGAATAATCAAAATGAGGAACAATACGAGCTTTTGATGAATTTTCCTTGGCCTCTTCACCATTCAGTAAAACAGCCAAACCTGAAGACATCATACCAACCCGTAGGCTGTCTTCAGCCATATGGCAGTGACAGGTTTCAAAACTCTGTCACAATACCGCGCAAAGATTCCCAAATGATTCCCAGGAGCCGTAACTCAAATGCTCTTTAACAAAACCACAGTATGAAAAATCAGAATCTTCGACAAAAGCTCATCAGATACAATTGGAAATGATTCAGGAAAGCTGTGTATAGAAGAACAAAAGCAGCATAAGTTTCCAAATCTAACAAAAGTGTAGAAGAAGTGAATCAATACTCGAAACCAAGCTTTCAATTTATTTATTTTTTACCATAAATGGTGAACGAACAGCGATTAACACAAACTAAAACCAAACATAAAGCTATTCAATTTCAACAAATTCGAAAAACACCGACGCTTCCCATTACCAAAAAAAAAAAATTCAAGCTCTCCAAAACCAATAAAACAACAAAATCAGAACCGAATCCCGAACTCACCGGAGAAACTGATATCAAACGATTAACCCAGAAAATGAAACACACCAAATCTGCCGCGAAACCAAACCCAAAACTCTGAACCTCGTCCTCAATAAGATGCAAACCAAAGACGGCGGACTCGTGCTAGGGTTTTTTAATTGCTATTCATGAAAAAGGAGGAGACTTTTCCCTTTTTTCTTCTGGAAGAGAGAGATTCTCCGCCCAATTTTTTTGGGAAAGAGAGAGAAGGTGGAAGAAGAAAAGAGAGAGAGAGAGAGAGGAAAGCGAAACAGCGCGAAGGAATCAGAGACCGGAGGCTAACACCGAACGAGCCAATGGATCGTGTGGCGTGTGGGCCTTTGACTGACACGTGTCGGTGTAGATGACGTACCCAACGGTCCGTCTCCTCGGGCGTTTTCTCTTTTTTTTTTTTATGTGCCTGTGATCGCTGTAACTTTTCAAACGACAGGAGGAAAGTTAATTTGGACACGTGTCTATATAACTCCAAGCTCAACTTTACCCAAAAAAATAAAAACATGGTGACATTTTTGAGTAAGTATGAGTCAGGTTTTTATAACTTAATCTAAACCATCTTAATCTATATTAATTAAGCCAATTTTTTTTCCTTTTTAACACTCAAAAAAGCTTTTTGGTAATTAATAATATGTGGAATTATGGACTTGTATTTTTAAAACATGATTTCGCAAAAATCTTGTCAATCAACAAAAATTAACGCGGTGTGTTGCGACATGCCAGATTCTCACTTACCGTTATATGGGTTCCGACAAACGTTGTCCCCGCTGTGGGGATCCTGAGGAAACCATAAATCATCTACTGTTTTTATGTCCTCCGGCCTTACAAGTTTGGGGGTTATCGGATTTTTCGTCCCTTCCGGGTCTCTTCCCGAGTACTTCTATTTATCAAAATATGAGCTTTCTTTTTTGGAAAACAAAAGAGATAGGCATGTCATATCCCCAAAATGATGTGTATCCTTGGATCCTATGGTTTATTTGGAAGGCAAGGAACGAGAAAATCTTCAACAGGAAAGAAATTTCCCCGCAAGATACCTTGATCCACGCAAAAGTGGAAGCAGAATGTTGGAGATTAGCAAACCAACCTGATGTTGACGATGTCGCTCAGGTTGAGGTGTTGGCTCCCCCTCTACCCCTGTTAGCGCCTCCCGTTGATCTGCATATCCCTATATGCCGGATTGATGCATCTTGGACCAACCACGGACATATTAGTGGCCTGGGCTGGAGTTTGGAGGATGGCAGAGGGAATGAAATGTTCGGACTACAGGGATGCCGTAGAAGCCTTTTGGCTCTTCACGCCGAGATGGATTGTCTCTTATGGGCTATGTCATACTTGAGAGATAAACAGATGTCATTTGTGCATTTCCAGACCGATTGTTCGGACCTCGTGAGCATGTCTGGATCTCCGGAGGATTGGCCGTCTTTTAAGACAGAGCTGGATTCCTTCCGTTCCCTTCGCAATAGCTTCTCAGAGTTCACTTTATCCCATATTCCGAGAAGTTTAAATGTCCGGGCGGATAGTCTTGCAAAAGGAGCTCGAGCTAAAGGAGTTATCTTTTCCCAAATCGATCATAACGAGCCAGTCTTAGATGGTTCTCGGACCACTCTGCGGATTGGCCAAATGTGATTGAAGTAATTGGGTAGATGAAAAAAAAAAAAAATTAACGGAATAAAAAATACAAAATGTATTCTGTGTTTTTGCTTAAAAGAATACAAAGAAAAATTCATTAAACAGAAAAATTTTTTTTTCTACCCAACTATTACATCACATATGACTAGTTGGAAAAAATGATGTGAGAATCATCTTCGACCAATTCACTATGATTGATTTGGGAAAAAAAATAATCATCTTGTTCGAGCTCATTTTGCAAGACTATCCGCCAGACATTTAGACTTCTGGGGATATGAGATAAAGTGAATTTTGAATAGCTCTCTCAAAGGATATGGAAGAATTCCAGCTCGGTCAAAAAGGACGGCCAATCTCCTAAAGATTTAGACATGTTCACAAAGTCCAAATAATCGGTTTGAAATGAACCGAAATCATTTGTCTTTCTCTCAAGCATGACATAGCTCATGAGAGGCAATCCATCTTGACGTGAAGAGCCGAGAAGCTTCTGCGACATTCCTGTAGTCCAAAATCTCATTTCCCTTGTCACCCTTCAAGTTTCACTGAGGCTGCTAACTGGTCTGTGATTGATCCAAGAAGTATCAATCGGCATATCGGGACTGTAGGTCATCGCTTAGGGATATCGTTAGGTGGAGGGGAGACCACCATCCCAACGTCGTCTTCGGTTTGGTTCGCGATTCTCCAACTTTCTGCTTCCATCTTTGCATGGAGTAAGGTATCTTTCCAAGGAGATGTTTTTCATGTCGAAGATTTTGTCGTTCTTTGCTTTCCAAATAAAACATAAGATCCAAGGATGTATATATCTTTTTTAGGATCTGTCATGCCTAACTCTTTCGTTTTCCAAAAGATGAAGTTCACTGATAAGTTTTAAATTTTAAGTCTATTTCATATTAACAAATTAAACTATTGATGGATTCTAAGTAGGTTATATAATGATAAGTTTTAAATCGCTTATTTTATTATGTAAGATATTTTGATCATTCTGCGGTTATGCATTCTACAAAATTGTTACCAATCCCTTCATTTATGAGTTATTCTATTGCAACTCTATTTCATATTAACAAATTAAACTATTGATGGATTATATTACATAATTAAGTTGACTACGCAAAATTATAAATGAAAAACATTTGTCAAAGCCGATATATTCTTAATAGTTAATACATCATTAGAAGAGTGTTTATTATGTATATTCACGATAACTATTCAACTTGATGTAAAGACGATAGAAGTCGGCGGAACGGGACGGGGCCACCGTTGACGAGTCATCGGAGCTTTTGCAAACTTCCGATAGACACACGACCATGTCCACCTGAGAGTATATATATACATTAAACTGTCTACTCGCTCTTGATTGTCACCACGTGGCAACCGGTGAGGCCACTGTCGGCTAGTGTCTAATGAAAAAAGTTTCGTCCACGAGTTCCACGTTGATTCTGGCTGCTGTCTCTGTTGTTCAGAAAATGACCTGAAAAAACTATTTTTGTGATGATTTAAACGGTGCGTTTTTGTGTTTAATATTTCCGGCATACATTTTTTTTTAATTATTTCCTTTAGTATAGAATTTGGACTAGGGCTCGTGAAGTTTCTCCACCAAGCCAAAGATAGAAACTAAACCCTAAAATTTCAAGATGATGTCTACCACCGTCGCTTTAAAGGAATTTATTTTAATTCAACCTACCATTGGTTCACTCTCACAGTCTCACTGATGAGAATCGTTTAATTTGGTATCGGTCTCCGCCTGATCTATGCTCTGCTGCTCTCATGGTTGGTCCGGAGATCTACCTCTTCAGCTCCGGTTATTACAACCATTATACAAGCAGGATGTGGATCCTAGATTCCAGGTTCCTAGCCGTGGGACTTGTTGATGGGAAGATCTACACGTTTGGATATTCCAAAGACAAAGAAGAAGATATCCAAGCGGATGTGTTTGACACAAAGATGCAAACTTAGGTTGTTGCTCCAAATCCCAATTTGAAAAGGGAATTGATACTCGGTGGCAAGTCCATCATCAGACAGAAAAATTTATGCGAGTAATATTGCTGGACAAGTCATAGTTTATGATCCTAGAGATGGTATATGAGAGAAAACTGATACACCAAATTATTTTCCTAATCACAGTGAAGATGTGTGTGTGATTGATAATGTGCTCTACATTTACAAGTCTAGATTTGGGTTAATGTAGTATGACTCTAAGGAGAAGGAATGGAGAGTGGTTAATGGCTTGCACAAAGTAGCTTTTGCCAACAAAGTTGTAATGTCTGAATACTATGGAAAGTTGGCGATTATGCTGGAAAGTTGGTGAGAAAAGAAGAACAAGGAGATTAGGTATGCAATGATCGTGTTTTATGAGAAGTGGAGTATAGATTACAGATGGTTGAGTTTTTTTGATGACATACTTCTATCCTTTATGAAAATGTGATTATGTTGATAAGAAAACAAATCACTAGGAGAAAAATCGCAATTTGAAACGAACATCCATTTAGGGTTTTTTTGTTAATCGTGTAATTTATTATTATAAATCTTAAGTCTTGTATTTATACCAAAAAAACTCGACACCTAATCTCATTTTGGTAAAAAATTCATTTACCAAGCCCAATAAGAAACCTTTAACAATCTTTGTCACCTAGAAACAACATATTAAACATTGTTTAGGTCGTATAGATTAGTCTTAGATAAAGGTATGTACTGAGTTGTAGTAATGATAATGATAACGATAATGATGATGGTGCAACACATGTTCTAGAAGTTTTAATAGTATGTCATAATCAAAATTTAGATTACAAGCATTGGTTGCATACGGAACCAATGAGACCACTTAATTTCCCTATCTAGAAATAAGAAAATAATGTTCACTACAAGAAAGATCGGGTTTTACGTCGGCAGATATCGATGTAAAATCGACGTAAAAGAGCATTTACGTCGAATTAACGACGAAAAAAAAATCGTCGTAAACCAATCGTCGTAAAACAGAAATCGTCGTAAAATCGTCGTAAAATTACCAACCCACGAAAATCGTCGTAATATCGTCGGAAACTATTCGTCGTAAACGCGACGTAAATTTTCCAACGAAAGTACAATGAAATAAGTCCATCATAAGAACGACTTAAAATCGATGTAAAATTACATCGATTCAACAACGATTAGGAGACGAATAATTTCAATTAAGGGAAACTAATTTTTTAATTGTCGATGTTAATTCGTCGTAAAGTTTCGACGTAAATCCGACGTAAACATATTCGACGTAAATCCGTCGTTAAATATTCGACGTTAGATCGACGTAAATTTACGACGAATTTACGTTGATATATAAATTAATTATTTAATTCGATTTTAATTTAATTAATGAATTTTTAAAATAATCAAAAAATTAAAAATAGAAAAAAACAATTTAAATTGAAATTTAAATTCGAAAATAATTTATAAAAAAAAGAAAAAATTTAATACAAATTGTTTTTTACAAAAAATCTAATCTACAATGTGATTTCGTAATCGTCGAGATTGAGATCGACGTCACGAGGAGGCTCTCCGTCTTGGCCGCCCGTCGCTGCTGGACCGTCGTTTCCCGTCTGCACTACCGGAGCCGAAGACTGACCCTGCGTCTGCTGGTCCGATGGTCCAGTACCGGAAGTACCACCGGTCTCAAAGACCCCTCGTGCTCGCTGTTGCCTCGCTCGGATTGCAGTGGCCAACTGCGGAACCGCTTCCGCAATGATGTCGAAGAGACCGTGCATCTCGGTGAGCTCCTGCTTCTGGGCTACTTGCTCATGCCTGAGAGTGGTGATCTCAGCATTGGCCGTAGCAAGCTCCTGGCGAAGATGACTCGGATCCTCCTGCGTGCGAAATCCGGAAGCCGAGGCGGCAGGACAGTCTCTAATAGAGCCTATCCCTAAGGTTCGGCCCTTCTTCTTCGGAGCAACCTACAAATGGAAAATAAAAACGTTAATTATTTATTAAGTAATAAATATAATAAATTTTAAAAAAATTGAAATAGATCATACCTCCTCGAAAATCTGGCCTTGCTCAGCGACGGTCAACGGTACTTAGATAGTACCGTCAGGTGTGGCATGGGTCTCCCGTTCGGTGATCCGCTGCATAGCGGCATTGTAGATCTCCTCTGACCGAGCGTCGACAAAGCTCCCGTCCCTCTTCCGGTGAGTGGTCTCGAAGAGCTTCGTCATTGGAGGTAGTTCTCCTCGGCCTACCAATTAATAAACATTAGTCAAAAATATTTAATAAATTATAACAATAATTAAAAATGAAATAATAATGAAATAATTTATATTTAATTACTTACCATCATGAGACGTCTTCCCGCAAAAGATATTTGGCCAGAAGTGTGCGGGGTCACTAACTTCTGACCGTTAGGACCGACCCGGTTTCTGACGGCCGAACACTTAGCCGCAGTGGTTTGGGCATGCGGGTCCAGCCAATACGCCTTCAACCCGTTCCAACAGAAAGTGGACATGGAGCTCGGCTTTGCGTCGTCTCCATCGGTCTCCCACTTCCGCTTCCAATCGGAAACGGTGTTGACTAGGCGTTTCTGCGCCTTCAGCCGGAAAGCTTCGCGGACCGTCTCGTTGATCCCGATGTCCCAGTTCCACCGTTGCTGCAAAAGAAAACAAAAAATTATATAAACAATATAAAAGTAAGATTAATTAAATTTAAAATAATTTAAAATGATATAAATAAGCTTTAAAAAACATTACCGCGAAGCACTTGTACCAGGTGTCGAACGTCTCTTGCGACACCTTGCTCCAGTTGTAGTGCGGCTCAACGAAATGACTCTTAATTGTGTCGGAAACGCTCCGACCGACACAATTATCCAAGTAAAACCTATGAAACAAAAAAAAAACATTACATTAATATTTAAGAAAATTAAAGCATTAATTTAAAACAATATAAAAAACAAAAAAATTTACTTACCAATAAGAGCCTGGTTCCGCTTTTCCGGGAACCAGACGTCGTAAAGCCCCCCGTCCCTGTAGGGCTAGTAAGTCTTCAACCGTAAATTGGGCATACGGATGAGGAGGGTGGGCCACCGGTTCGGGAGCCGGCGGTGGAGGTGGTGGTGGAGGTGGTGGTGGAGGCGGTGGTGGTGACTGCTCCGCTACGGTATTCGGAACCTGAGAGGCTCCGGAAGATGAAGGGACATCGGTCCCGGTGTTTCCCGAGGCAGACGCCTGGGAAGAGTGTCCGTCCGCCATAAAGTTGATGTAGTGCGTCCTCCATCGAGTCATCGTCTGCAAAACCGGAAAATTTTTATTTTTGAAATTACAAATTAATTTTAAATTATGATCCTAAATCTAACAAACACCCTAAATTCTTAATCTAACAAATTCTGATCCTAAATCTAACAAATTCTGAGCCTAAACTAATTTCCGACCTAAACCGTTTGTATTTCTAAACTAATTAAAAATAAAAATTAGATTTTAAGTAAAAAAAAAAAATTACCTGATTTTTTGGGTTTGCAGGGAAGCAACGAAGTGAGGAGGAAGCAGGGAGAGGAAGAAGTTGAATGAGCGACGAAATGAGGAAGGGGTGCTTCCATATATATAGAATTTTTATTCGTCGTAAATCCGACGTAAACATTACGACGAATTTACGACGAAATCGTCGTAAATCCGTCGTAAAGCTGCAACCGTACAACAAAGCGAATAAGACACACACACGTGGCTGTATCTGGACTTTGCGACAAATTTACGACGATCGGAGTTATTCGTCGTAAAATCATCGTAAAATTACGACGAATTTACGACAAATCCTTATAAATCATAAAAATTATAACGGCTATGTATTTACATATCGTCGTAAAATCGTCGTAATATTACGACGATTTTACGATGGTATGTACAAAAATGATGAATTACAAAAATTGAAACACCCATAAGCACATACAAGCATGCCTATACATGCTAAATGTGGTCTGTATAAGTTTCTAGCATGTTTACATAACATAATGAAGAAATTTGGTTTGATCTAAGATAAATTCTTACATCTTCTCTAAATGTATATAACACCTTAAGATTACTTGATAAACACATATATGTCAAATATTGAAATTTTTTTTTTGTTTAGAAAGTTGTTTTACCTTATGAGATAGTAAGCCATATCATTATCTTCATCTAAATCCCCCCGAACCCCAGAAAAGATTGATTATAAGATTTAGGGGTTACATTTCGTCGTAAACTCGATGGTATTTTACGACGAATTTACGACGAATTGGTGTGATTCGTCGTAAATTCGTCGTAACATAAACCACATATCTACAAGTTCTTTAATCTTATACTACAAAACCTTATATAATACATTAGTTTACTCAGGAAAATGCACCCAAAAACCATTCTGTGAGTTGGGAAAGCTAAACCCTATAGGGTTTAGCGTTTACATTTTACGACGAATTTACGACGATTTATAAATAATCGTTGTAAATTCGTCGTAATAGTCAACATATGTCCAAGTCAACACTTAAGCAAATTTTGAAATTTGTGTCTTTATATGTTTTTTTGGGTTGATGGAATAATGAGAGAAAAAAGGGTATATATAGAATTTTTTGTTTGGTTACCAATATATTACCATTGCATATTTACATTAAATTTACGTCAAAATAAAATTTACATCACATTTACATTGATTTTACGTCAATTACAAGATAGAGGACAATTAGTCGTATTATCGATGTAAATATTACGACAATATTACGACGAAATAAAATTCGTTCTTCATTCGTCGTAATATCGTCGTAACATTACGACGATTTTACGAGGGTCATTTTTTACGTCGAATTTACGACGAAATTTTTGATCGTCGTAAACTTACGACGACTAAAAATCGTCGTAAATAATTCGACGGAAAAGCCCCTCATTCTTGTAGTGGTTATTACTAGTTAATTTGCCTACGGCTCCCGTGGACTATATATATATTTATCATGTGTAATTTTATAAATAAATAGTTTTAAAAATATTAATTTTTTTTATCTCTATTATAAGTTAGATGAATCCAAAATTTATAAATAAACTTTTGATTTTAACAAAAAGGTAAAAAATCTTTCTCAAGTATGTAGATAAAAAATCAAAAATCATAATCTAAATATCATAATTAACGACATTTTTCATTAGACATATAGATTTCATTTTTTTAAACATTTTTTTAGATTTTTACTAAATTTTGGTTTTATAAAATTATAGAAATCGAAAACCCTATAAACATAAAAAATCGTAAACATTATAATAATTAGCGATATTCTAGCATAAATTTTATTTTTTTTTGTTTTGAAACGACATTCTAAATTTTATTCCAATTTTTGTTTCTTTTAAATTTTAGTTAGATGTTTTTCTAAATTTCAGAAACATAAGAAATGGTAAATTTCTATTTTTTGTGTTTTTTTTTAAAAAACATTTTTGTCTAATTTTACTTATGAACATTTTGGTTTGATATAAATTTAAAAACGGTTTGATTGACTACAAAATTAAGCATTAAACCATAATAATTTAGACCGGTTTATTTTAATTTTTTTCTTACACATCATGAGATAAGAACCAATTAAAAAATGACATGTAATTGTAAAATGGGGCTAAACGGTTTTTTTGCAGCCGAAACTCATTTTATAACTGACACGTAAGCGAAAAACCTTTGAAACTTGCTGTGAGTGCGACACCTAAACAAATCACTAAATAAATAAGTATATAGATGTTTGATGTGACAGCTAACCATGTTGGTAGATATCTACCGATTGATTTAGCAACAGCAAAATGAGGTTCCATATGTTCAGAGCTTACTTGTGTTTCAAGGTTCTTAGAAACTGCTAGTTTCTTCTTTGCAATGGAGTAGGTTTAAGAAACTGAATTTGCTCACACGAGCTTACATGAGCCTCTCATATGTTTCTTGACAGCTTACATATGCTTTTTGTCGTTTAATTGCAGAGAGAAATGTTTAATCACGATGAGATCAGACCCGTAATAAGAACGGTTCCGGTTGAAATGTACAAGAGTTTTCTAAAACACAAACAACAGTTACAACACAATCATGATTTGCTCATAGTTTCAATCTGCTTGATTATTAATCAGGATTTAATTAAAAATCACGGAGTGCACAACACACAGTGGCTTTGTGATGACCTTGGAACACTCTCACGTCTTTTCCCGTTTTCATGGACCACAATCTAGCTGTCATGTCCGATGATGCTGTCCATAGTACGCAGAATCAAAACTAATGACTCTAAGTCTCGGACAAATTTTAAAGTGTATAGATAGATTAGTACCGGTTACAAGAAATTCTGCATCCGCTGAGAAGGCGCAGTCCCAGACCCATCTTTGATGTCCTATTTTATTAGATTTGATGATAGAGTATAAGTAAAGTCCAACGAATATTTATACACTGTACTTTCAAAAACATATGGAAACCATACCTGTTAAGACTTTCTCTAGCTTGAAATTATCGACGTTCCATATTTTGACAGTTTTGTCTGATGATGCGGTCGCTAGATATTTAATTAACAAATATATAAAAGAGCTTTGAAGGGCCGGAGAAAAAGAAGAAAACGGATTAAGAGAAAGAGTAAGAAACACATTAACTATACTTTTTTTCAGGAGCTAGAAGACATTTTAGGATGGGCTCATCATGAGCTTGTAGCTTATGAAGGGGCTCAAACTCGGTCATCATCTGAAAAATATTGAAAGTTTAAATGGCATAGACAGTTACATCATCATTTCAAAAATAATAATAATAAGAATAACTAATTCTGGGCACTGGTGGTACTATTGTTCATTATATCTCTCATCAAAAGAGGTTATACGATAATGTTTATCTAGCAGACTTTCCGCTAAAGTGAAAGGAACAAGGCGTAAACTCGCTCTTTCCCGGTTCGGTCACGGCTAGAAACAAAATACATGGGCTAAATGGCAAACCCTAAAGGGTGGAACATGGTAATCGTGGCCGTGGTAAACAAGGTGGCCACGGTTGTGTGTTTTAAGAGATGGTATGTAACTTATCTGAAGCAGAAGAGTCAGGTAATATCTTTATCAAGCTTTAGTATTCTAAATTTCTAATCCTTACATCTTATGTATAATCTCTAAAAAGAACTGTATGGCCTCGAGCCACGGTTTGTAATCGGTTTCAATTAATAAAAGATGTATAGATAAAAAAAAAAACCCACTTGTTCGACTAGCTAGTTGGCTTTGTGTTTCGTCCCGGATAAGTCATGTGTCTTTGTATTTAACGAGTTTGTTTGTATACCCTAGGTTTGGTAGGGTTCGGGCTCGGATTCCATATAAAGAAAATATTTTACGACAAGATCAAAAGAGAAAGATTTGCATATGAGTAGAGTACCTGATTTCCACGCAACATGCTCCATACGTAACATGTGCCACGGTCATTAGCAGCAACCAACATTGTTCCATCCGACATAACGCTTAAAGACCGTACAGGTATAGCACCTTCTGGTATCTATATATATATATATATATATATAGTTACGTACACACCCGAGTGATTGTCATTGCATTCTCATAAATGTAAGTATAAGATAAGGATATGTACCAGTTCAAGCCTCCACGAATCTGCTCTGAGATCCCATACACTTATAGCTCCGTTTTGGTCTCCAGTTATCAATTCATTCTGTTAAAAAAAAAAAAAAGAACAAGGACGACCAATTAGCAAATAGTGATATCAAGTGATGCAAGTGTAACAAATAAACGAAAGAAACACTAATAGATGAAGTGGCTATATAGTATATACCTGATTTGGGTGTAAAACAATTGAGTTAACTGCGCAATCATTTTCATAATCATTTATGCAACAATTCGCTTCATACTCCCTTACGAAATTGGGAGCCCTGCATTTCGGCTTTTAAGAGTCAACAAAGTGTTGCTAAAGATCATGCAAATCAACTTATTGAATGAATCTATTAAATAACATTGGTTACACATCAGCTAAAAGAATTATTGTATTTGTACCTCATGTCCCACGTCTTAACTGTGCCATCTTCTGATCCTGAATACATCACTCTGCCATCACGTTGAAATTCAAGTGCCATAACATTGCTGGTGTGTGAAGCAAAAGTCCTCACCTAATGCGTAGGCACGTAAATAAGAAGACTCCATATATATATACCAAGATCATTTTACAAGAAAACGGAGACCACAACAACATGCATTGAAAACAAATAAAAAGGATATATATATATTTACATGTAGATTACTGAAATTGAGATCAAAGAGTCGAATGTAAGGATTGCAAGCTGCTGCTAGGTAACGCTTATCTGGGCTTATCTCGAGCCTATTTACATGCCGAGGCTTTCCTCGGCCTTCCGCGAGCTCGTTTTTAGGCTAAGGGAACAAAAACAAGTTTCAGATAAAATATTGAAATGTTATAAATTTCATTACCGATCAAGAGAGAGAGAGAGAGAGAGAGAGAGAGAGAGAGAGAGAGAGAGAGAGAGAGAGAGAGAGAGAGAGAGAGAGAGAGAGAGAGAGAGAGAGAGAGAGAGACCAAAGCAGCATAGAGAATGGTCCGGTAACAGCGACCGGTTTGGGCTTCCCAGAATCGGATGGTACGATCGTAGCTAGCCGTTGCGAGAATCACGGAAGGATGACACATTCTTGAATTGATGGGAATTAGTTTGATAATTTGATCCGAGAAGATCTACAGAAGATTACAGATCCCAACAAGAATCTACGAGCTAGGGTTTTCGCTAGTGAAGAGGAAACAGGAAAACCAAAAGACTAAAGAGTTTTATCTGTGTTGTCCGAAGAATTGACCTAATCCCTTCTAATCAGATAAGATATTACAAAGCTTTGTTAATCACTCATGACTTATCTGCTGAATTTCAGGCAGAAACATCTTATCCTATATTAAGTGAAAAAGTATTTAAAAAATGACATTTACAGTGTTAAATATTATTACAAAATCTAAAAAAAAAAACTAAAAAAGCTTTGAGGGGGAGATAGCATATATATCAAAAAAAAATCTGTAAGTTTTAAAAATGAACTAGGAGAGAACTCCGCGCATATGCGCGGTTTTATTTTAATTTATATTTTAAATTATACATTTTCAAAACTTCTATTAAATTTTATTTTTATTATCAATTTTTTGCCTTGAAAATATTTATATTTTCTTTGATTTTTTTTATAACATATTATTTGTAACTATTCTACACCAGTTGTACGAAATAGTCCAAAATTTCTCCCATTATAATAAAGAATTAAAAACCTACTATTTAATTTCTGTATAAAAATGTAATAGTTCACATAAAAATATAAGTTGAATACCAAAGAGAAATATTTATTTGTTCTTCCATCTTCATATTCTTTTTATTGTTGTAAATCTTACTAATATAATATTTGTCAACTTTCTCAATATACAATTTTGAGTTTTTTTGTTATATATATTTGATTGATTCCTGGTTTTTTTTACAAAAAAACAATTTATGACATTTTTATATATCCACTCTTCTTTTTACTATTATTTTTTATAATTTTTTTTATCTCTTTAATCATTATTTTTATGTTTTATAAATTTATTAGTTAGAGTTTTATATAAGATTATTTGAAACTTTTTAATATATTCAGTTTCATAATTTTTTTCACTTGCATTAAAATTTAATTATTTTCTTAGTTTAAAAATGAAATTTAAATTTGAAAAAAGAAAATAGAATGGTGCATTTAAAAGGTTTTGTATTATATAATATTTATAAGTTGTAGTATATTTAAATTAAATTTTAATTCGTTTGTTATATAAATTTATTTATATACATATTATTTATTTATATTATTTAATGTGTTTCTTTAAATTTCATTAATTATTTTTTAATTAAGATTGTAAATGGACATGTGTCACTCACTCCAATTCTGATGTGGCATTCAGCTGGAGAAAGTTGATTGTCTTTTATATATAAAATGCCATAAAATCTGTAAGTTTTAAAAATCTGTAACACTTTCCTAAATAATATATTTTTTCATATTTTGCAAAGATATTAAGGAAAATTTTAGTGAGCATTTTAAGCACACAACCTTTCTTATCCAGCAATTCATCCGAAGAATTCTTACACATGCATATGCAAATTTTTACAAATGTGGTTATTTACCTCGATTCCTATTGGTGATTTTTCCTGGTTCTAATACAGCTTTTGATTTTTGATTTTCTTCATAAGCTATTATTCAGCTTTAAAAAAAATACAAATTTTCATTTTTTTTTGTCATGTGACAAGTGAACAAGAATAAACTCTGAAAAGATTCACGTAACGTTGCTAGCTCGTTTGTTGTGAATAAGAATTATGGCAATGTCTCTGGACTTAGCACCATATAAGTCAGTTGCGTAGGATTTGTTACAAAAAATGAACAAAAACACGGTTCTTCAGTTTTCAACTGGCCATGCATGGTCCATATCAGACCACGAAATTGCATGTGGAGAGGAGATATGCCTGGATACTATCCCGCGGCCGCATCCCTAAAAGATCCATTGTACATTTGTAGCATCATGTAATTCCAAAACTCAGCCTCTCCACCATTAATTAGTTTGTTCTTCAACTTCTCAAGAACCGTCCATAAAACATGTTGAAGTTGCTGTCTTCAAATATAGGGGGTTCTCAATCATTGGCTCACTTAAGGATTTGTCTTGCAAGTTATTACCCAAGATACAAGAGTGCAATAACCGCCAACGAAATAGATCTCGATCGGGATCATTGACCAACCATGATAGCAGCAGAGTATATATCGCTCAAGCTGAGAAGGGAATGAGATTAAGTCCTATGATTTAGCAGAAATTAAAAGAATTAATTAACAAGAAATTGTATCTCACTACTGTCTTCAAATATAGGGGGTTCTCATTCATTGGTTCACGTAAGGATTTTTTCTTGCAAGTATGAAGTATTACCAAGGATACTTGAGTGCAATAACGGGATCTCGGGACCAACCATGAGAGCAGCAGAGTATCGCTCTGGCTGAGAAGGAATGGGATCGAGACCAAACGATTCTCAGTGAGAGTGAACCAATAAAATTAAAGGTTGTGTAAGGAACATAATCATCATATTCTCTAAAGCAGACGTAAAATGAATTTTTGCGGAGGCGTGAAAGAGTCTCGTGAAACGCAGAGGAACGCACGAGAGAGATCAGAAGTTCAAAACGAGATCGTTTGGCAACAAGGGAGAATAATGACGGCGGTGGAAATGGCAGACATCGTCTTCAAATTTTAGGGTTATTCTATTTTAATTGGCTTTGGCATTATGGCATGGCAGAGAAAATTCATGCATGGAGCCCTAATCCGAATATTTATACATAATTTTTTTATAAGAAATTACCATTATTGTGCTACAATATAGTAGATGTACGCTCAAGTCTAATTTTGTTTTTTTTGGTTAACTGAAGTCTATTAGAACGAAAAACCAAGAAAACAAACCAAGTCACGTTTGGAAAAAGCGTCAAGAACCTTCTCGGATATTTTAGAAAATTACATTTTACAAGCCTTTAGCTGTAATGTATGTATAGACGAATTAAACTGACCAAAGCAGAGATTTTTTTTTAAAAAGGTTTATTTAGCTGCTCTCAAAACAGAGTGCTTAGAACAGAATGATATTATCGATGGAGAACTGACAACGTAATTTCCCTTTGTCACAGTGATCCATAATCGATGGCTTAGATCAACAAAAAACTTAACCAATTTTTGTGCGGTTCTGCATAAATAGTCAAACCATTGCCAAATGCAGAAGCTAGCATTATATTTTTAGAAACTCGTAACACAAGTTATCTCTGAACATCCTAAACCATCTATCGCATGTTTCTCTTTTTAGATACGTACATGCGCTGATATGGAATTAACTTCACGCCTACGTTTTGTTGTGTTAACTTTCTTTGTTAAACATCAAAACAATCATCATCATGAATAAACTTATCTTTCTAATTCCAACAAGGAACATGTTGGTGCATGGTAACCAAGCCATAGTAAAATGAAATGGTCCTTAATTAAATATAAGCTAAATGTTGCATCAAGTTTCAGAATTTTTCAAATTGTTTGATTTTTTAAATTCAAAACGCTGAAGCATTCTTTGTAAATGAGGTTTTTTTTGATGAATAAAATTTTACATTCATTCAAAAAAAAAAAACAAAAAATATAAGCTAAATGTGCAATAATGACCAAATATAAGCTAAACGCTTGCTTCCTCTTCACTAAGAAAGTGGAAAAAGCGTCAACAAGCTTCTCGGAAATTTTAAACAGTTACATTTTACAAGCTTAACAACCCTTTAGCTGTAATGTCTGTATCGACGAATTAAACTGACCAAAGCAGAGTTTTTTTTTTTTTTTAAAGGGTTTATTTAGCTGCTCTGAAAACAGAGAGATTAGAACAGAATGAATTTGTCGATGGAGAACTAACAACGTAATTTCCCTTTGTCACAGAGTGATCGATAAATCGTTGGCTTATGTTCAAACCACTGCCAAAGCCCAAAATGCAGAAGCTAGCATTATATTTTTCAAACGTGTAACACAAGTTAGCTCTGAACATACTATACCATCTATCGCATGTTTCTCTTTTTAGATACATGCGCTGATAAGGAATTAACTTCACGCCTACATTTCGTTGTGTTGATTATCCTGTGTTAAACATCAAACATGAATACAGCTTATCTTTCTAATTCCAACAAGGAATATGTTGGTGGTAACCGAGCCATAGTAAAATGAAATGGTCCTTACACTACAAGAAAACATTACATATTCATACCATATATTTTATCAGAAAATCGTAGGAAACCGGCTTTTCCTACCAAATATTTTTGTAGGTTCTATGCCGTCGGAAATTTTAAAAGGTAGAAAAATCGTAGGAAATTTTCTACGAAAATTTTGGTAGGAAAATTTTCGCGGTAGGATATTCGTAGGAAAGTACCTACCAAATTACTTCCATCTTCCTTCAGTTTCATTCTTTCTAATTTCAAATATTCCTACCATTTTCCTACCATTTGCCAGATTTTGTAAAAAAAAAAATTATTTTTTAAAATTAAAAATTAAATTAAATTTAAACTAAAAGATGAATTAATTATTAATTCAATTATTACTATATATAGAGATACTATATATAAAGATATTATATATTAAAAAAAACAAAGTAATTAAAAGGAAGATGAAGCTCTTATTTATAGAGCAGCTTCCTCATGTAAATTATCTCAGATCATCGATGTGGGACAAATCAAAAGTTGAAATTTTCCTATCAAATTCCTACGATATTCTTACACATAATTTTTTGTCAAAAATTGGTAGGAAATTTCCTACGAAATATTTACCAGCCATTGGCCCTACCACTTTCCTTTCAAATTTTGATCGCGTGATAGGTTATTGGTAGGAAATATCTTTTGAAATTTTAACAAAATATTTGGTAGGAAATTTCCTACCAATTTCCCATCACTTTTACTTTTCGTCAAAATTGCATAGAAAATTGGTCATAAAAATTTCCTACCAAATATTTTGTCAAAATTCTTGTAGGAATACAAGATGTTTTCTTGTAGTGTTAGATTAAATCTTTATGAACAGAACAACGGTAGATTGAATTGAATCACAAACAAAATATCCAATCGAGACAGAGGAATTAAAGAGAAAATACAGCAACCCTTATGGAAAGACACAGAAGAAAAAAAACAGACCATAATCCAATTCAAGTCTTTGCAAAAATCACTGAGTGAGGGAATCTACCAATATATATATATATATATATATATATATATATATATATATATATATATATATATATATATAGTGAATAAATCGAGGGTTCAAGAATCAAAGGCAGAACTTTCCCTTGTAAACAAATTGTATTGATGACTCAAAAAGTATTAAACATCACCAAAAGCAAACATCATTGATTAGCCTCAATAAATTTATGCTCTTTAATCTGAGAGAGATAGACAATGCTCATGAAATTTATAGCCACGAGGGACACTCCCCATAAGTTTAGACGCTTCTGCAGTCCCATGAATCCCTACTTCACTCCTATTCAAAGCAATCATTCTACACCAAATCTCCTTGGTTTCACTCCTAATATCTCTAGATTCTTCCCATAAAAACGCCATCTTTCCATAGTATTCCGCCATTGCAACAGATCGAACCTTCTTGAGATCATTCAAACCATAAACCACTCTCCATAGCATCAGCTTAGTGTCGTACCACATCAACCCAAATCTAGCGTAATAAACGTAGAGCACATTGTCTTTCACACACACTCCTGTATCCCACCATTTATCCTTAGGCAACTCAAAACTCTCACAAGAACCATCTCTAGTATCGTAGCAAACAGCGATGCCTTTAAGAACATCCAACACACAAACCTTCCTGTCTATTGAAACAGAGGCAGCCCAAAACCACGATCCTTGTTCCTCAGGGACCGGTGCTTGTTCCCAAGTTCGCATCTTTAAGTCAAAAGATTCCACTTGAATCACACCGTCTATGTATCCTCCGATCGCATATATCTTATTGCCGATGAATCCGACGGTATTGGAAGATCGATGCAGTTTCAAACTAGGTCCTTGTCGTAACTTTCCAGATCGGGAATCAAAGATGTACAACCTCGATGAGGGAATGAATGATCCGCAGATAAAGAAGATCTCTGGACCAGCTGCGATTATGGAAGGGTTGGGCTCGTAATCATAAGGAAACACGAGATCGACGGAGACGACGAGCTGATTCTCTGTTGGATGATTCTCAACCCTGCGGAGAGTAAACCAGTTACGGGTCTGTGCTCGATTTGTTTCGTCGATAAAGCAGATAAAGATAGAATCTTTGCCGAGTAGAGACCGAATCCTGTGAATCTCCGGCGAATTTACAAGATAACGAAAGTTCTTGGAGACGCAAGAGAGTGTTGGGTAATAGCGTTTCGGTACGTGGGCTAAGATTTTCCAGACGATTTCTATCGGCAGCGAGGAAAACCATGACGGCGAACGTAGCGGCGGTGGAATGATTTTTCGCGGTGGCTCGTTGGCGTCAGAGGCCGCGACTGAATCCGCCATTAGAATCGAATTAGGAGAATGAAATTAGGCTTTTTTTTAGTAAGTGAAGTTCCCTTTTATATGGATTTAGGCTTTAAATAGGTGAGTTCGTTAAAATTTCCCTCTTTGTCAATTATAAAAATAAAAAATTATAAAAGCAGTATATTGTCCCACATCGACAACAAATGTGAAAGAAGAATCTGAGATCTCATTATAAATACGGTATTTTGCTCGTTCTATCAATTCTTATGTGGGCCTCTATAACAAGCCCAGTTAGGAGCTGTCAATATAATTTATAAGAGCCAATAAGTAAAATTTACGGGTCAACCGGTTCTATCAATACGTCGGGCGATTAGTCGGGTCCGATTCGGCTTTAATGGCAGTTTGCTTTAAAGAACACATCATTTGAAATTGGAAGCTATAAAGAACACATCTTTTAGCCTACAGCTCCCAATGGATGCTCCTATTCCACATTCGTCACATACTCTGTTGGAACTCTGCACCAATCTCTTGCAAAAATCTCTTAACTCCAATGGTCGTTTTACAGCGCAATTGGTTCATTGTCGTGTTATCAAATCGGGTCTTATGTTAAGCGTTTACCTGATGAATAATCTAATGAACGTCTACTCAAAGACTGGTTACGCTTTTCATGCACGTAAGTTGTTCGACGAAATGCCTCTAAGAACGACTTTCTCATGGAACACGGTTCTCTCGGCCTATGCAAAACGAGGAGACATGAATTCCACATGTGAGTTCTTTGATCAGCTGCCTCAAAAGGATTCAGTTTCTTGGACCACGATGATTGTTGGGTTTAAGAACATTGGTCAGTATCAAAAGGCTATAAGAACTATGCGGGAAATGATGAGCGAAGGGATTGAGCCGACACAGTTCACGCTTACAAATGTGCTTGCCTCGGTTGCTGCAACTCGCTGTTTGGATACAGGTAAAAAGGTTCATTCTTTCATCGTTAAGCTTGGCCTTCGCAGTAACGTTTCCGTGTCAAACTCCCTTCTTAGTATGTACGCAAAATGTGGTGATCCGATGATGGCAAAAGTTGTTTTTGATACAATGGTGGTTAGAGACATCTCAAGCTCGAATGCTATGATTGCGTTACACATGCAGGTTGGTCGGATCGATCTTGCTATGGCACAATTCGAGCAAATGGCTGAGCGAGATATCATCACTTGGAATTCTATGGTTTCAGGCTATAATCAGTGCGGGTATGATCTCAGAGCTCTAGATATGTTTTCTAAGATGCTGATGGAGTCTCTGTTATCACCAGATAGATTCACTTGGGCGAGTGTGTTATCTGCTTGCGCTAATCTCGAGAAGCTTAGTGTTGGGAAACAGATTCATTCGCATATCATTACAACAGGATTTGATATCTCTGGAATTGTGTTAAACACCCTGATATCGATGTATTCCAGGTGTGGAGGGGTCGAGACTGCCCGGAGACTCATTCAACAGAGAGGAACCACTAATCTCAAGATTGAAGGTTTCACAGCTTTACTTGATGGGTATATTAAGCTTGGAGATATGAACCAAGCTAAAAATTTATTTGGTTCATTGAAAGATCGTGATGTAGTTGTATGGACCGCCATGATTGTTGGATACGAGCAACACGGTTTATATGGGGAAGCTATGGACCTTTTCAGATCAATGGTTGCAGAAGGGCAGAGACCAAACAGTTACACACTTGCAGCAATGTTAAGTGTAGCTTCAAACTTAGCATCATTAGGTCATGGCAAGCAAATCCATGGGAGTGCTGTAAAGTCAGGGGAAATTTATTCAGTTTCTGTCAGCAATGCATTGATAACAATGTATGCAAAGGCGGGTAATATTACATCGGCAAAGCGGGCATTTGATTTAATACGCTGCGAAAGGGATACAATATCTTGGACGTCCATGATTATGGCGTTGGGACAGCACGGTCACGCAGAAGAAGCACTTGAGCTGTTTGAGAGTATGCTGATGGAAAAACTAAGACCTGATCACATAACATATGTTGGTGTTTTCTCTGCTTGTACTCATGCGGGTTTGGTCAATCAAGGCCGTCAATACTTCGACAGGATGAAGAACGTGGATAAGATTGAACCTACTCTTAGCCACTACGCTTGTATGGTGGACCTGTTTGGACGTGCTGGTTTATTGCAAGAAGCACATGAGTTCACCGAAAATATGCCGATTGAGCCAGATGTAGTGACATGGGGTTCACTGCTCTCTGCTTGCAGGGTTCACAAGAACGTCGAGCTTGGAAAAATTGCAGCAGAGAAATTGCTTCTTATCGAGCCAGAGAACAGCGGAGCGTACTCAGCCTTGGCTAACCTATACTCAGCTTGTGGGAAATGGGGAGAAGCAGCTAAGGTCAGAAAATCCATGAAAGATGGGAGAGTGAAGAAGGAACAAGGTATTAGCTGGATTGAAGTGAAGCACAAAGTCCATGTCTTTGGAGTCGAGGATGGGACTCATTTACAGAAAGACGAAATCTACGTAACCATGAAGAAGATTTGGGACGAGATTAAGAAAATGGGTTATGTTCCAGACACTGCGTCTGTACTACACGACCTCGAAGAAGAGGTTAAGGAGCAGATTCTAAGGCACCACAGCGAGAAACTAGCAATCGCTTTTGGGTTAATTAGCACTCCGGATAAAACCACATTGAGGATCATGAAGAATCTCAGAGTGTGCAATGATTGCCATACAGCCATAAAGTTCATCTCCAAGCTTGTTGGAAGGGAGATAATAGTGAGGGACACTACAAGGTTTCACCATTTTAAAGATGGATTTTGTTCTTGCCGGGATTATTGGTGAGAAAATCAAGTCGTAATTGAAATGGAAGAACTAATAATTCTCAATTGGCCTAATTCTCATAGATTCATATATGGCTTCTTTTGGGGAAAACCATCATTATTGAGCATTGGAATATGAGGACATGGCATTTGAACTTTTAGTACGAGAGATCATGGTGTTTAAAGGAGACGGATATTATGAACAATGGAAATATTTTTGGAAATTCATAAAGAGAGAGGGTTTAGGGAGGGAGGGACACAATAAAGATTGTGTTTACAGGAGGAACAGAGTTGAAGCGGATGGTTCTTGTCATATGAAGCTGGAAAGATTTAAAAGCTAACTGTGTGAAAGGTGAATCTGTTGGAGTTGTACGAGAAAATAATGCAAGTTGTGTTCTTAAGTATGCTCGAAGGTGAATCTAGATGCCAAATGAAATTGTTTATGGTTTTACTATTTCAGCTTTTGTAAATTCCAAAGACGAACTAGAATGAATCAATGTTTGGTAACAAATTGTAACAAAACACCTTATAGTGGAAACGTGTACCCTCTGGTCTGAAGTTAGCGGTTCACTACTTGCACATTGCCTAACACTGGACTGGACAGATACACTCTCAACCATTGCCGCTTTCTCAATGGATCCTCTGCAATTCATCGTTAAACTTTCTAATCGACAGTTTAGTTTGCTTGGAGAGAGAGAGGAATGATTGGATCCACGGCAAGCCTCAACGTCAAATAAATCAGCTCGCACGTCACATAAACAAAACGATCCTCCGTTACTTGGATCAGCCACGCCTCCAACCGTTGTGACAGCTCTGCTTTGCATTCACTCACCATTAGCTGAGTTCTGAGAGCAATCCAAAAAGCTCTGTTTTTCTGAAATTGTCCTCTGTACTTTAACTTTATCAGGCGCTCTGTTTCTTTTGCTCTTTCTTCTTTTCCTTTTATTTTTTCTTATTCTTTTGTAAAATAGCACTTTTGTTTGAAGCAGTAAATTAACTTTCCAACCAAAAAAATAAAACAAGTAGACTATAATTTCTAGCCAATTTAAACAAGGTCATTACGTCTAAGAAGAATGAGAGCAAGTTTGATTTAACGAAACAAAGAAACTGATACAGTAACTTACATTAGCTTAACATCTAGTAACCTTTGATATTTACACAGTATGTGATAACTAACAGTAGGTAAGTTAAACTATTGAACCTGTTGATACTGATTATCACACAAAGAGTTTTTATTAATGTTATAGCTGAATTCAAGATGAGCTGTCTACGTACTCTTGAGAAGGGATCAATGGATCAATCCATTTGTAGTTCTGTTATCAAAATCGTGAATCTTTCCTTGAATGAACAAAGAGCTCTATAAATATAGAGGTTGAAACCGGTCGATTTTCCTTTTCTTTCTTGACTTGATAATACAAATTTCCTTATTTTTCAGAGTAGATAAGAATAATTTTCTTTTTTCTCAGAGAATTATATTTTAGAAATATTTTCTTTTTTCAAATAAGATTAGGAAATATTCCGCAAAGTCCGGATATATAACCGACATTGTAAATCAGTTAATGGATCGAATGTCCTTCAAATATGAACCATCGTAAATCGAGATCAATTGGGCCGATCTCGGTTCGTACCGGACTAAACCAAAGGTGTGGAGTACACCACCAGCAGAACCCATATTTTTCATACACTAAATTGATTTCTAAAATCAAACAAAGCCTTCTAAAAAAGAAAAAAAAAGAAGAAAAAACCATATTAATTTGTCAACTTTCTCGTTACAGATATTTCCTAATTTGGAGTAATTTGACAGATTTCTTGAAAAAATAATGGATGATTTTTGGCAAAATTATTGACAAAGTAATTGTAGAGTTATGGAAGATCGGTTACTTCTGGCAGACGCATACTCGAGTAAGAATACAACGATAAAAATGTTTAGTTATATATTTTTTTCTGAATTATATTATTAATTTAAAAACAGGATCCCTTTGTACAATTTTACTAAAATTTTGCCTGTTCACGAATATACACAGAAGCGTAAACAAAATATCAAATGACTTTTGACCATCCCTAAAAGATCCATTATAAATTTGTTGCATCATGTAATTCCAAAACTCAGCCTCTCCACCATTAGTTTGTTCTTCACCTTCTCAAGAACCGTCCATAATACATGGGGTTCTCAATCATTGGTTCACTTAAGGATGGGATGTGTCTTGCAAGTATTACCCAAGATGCATGAGTGCAATAACCGGATCTTGGGAGCAACCATGAGAGCAGAAGAGTACCGCTCAGGCTGAGAAGGGAATGGGATCGTGACCAAACTTCTCAGTGAGAGTGAACCAATGCAATGATAGGTTATTAGGTTGTGTAAGGAACATAATCATCAATTCGTCATATTCTCTAAAGCAGACGTAAAAGGATTCTTTGCCGAGGCGTGGAACAGTCTCGTGAAACGCAGTGGAACGCGCGAGAGATGGGAAGTTCTTGGAGACGTAAGAGAGAATTGGGAGACAGTGAACTCGGACTAAGACGTTCAAAACGAGGTCGTGTGGTAACGAGGGAAACAAGGACGGTCGCTCTCGGTGTTGGAACCGGCGTTGGAAATGGTAGGCCGTAGGCATCGTCTTGAAATTTTAGGGTTATTCTATTTTAATTGGCTTTGGCTTGGCAGAGAAATTTTAGAGAATTAATTACCATTATTGTGCTACAATATAGTAGATGTACTCTCAAGTCTAATTTTTTTTTTTTTTTTGGGTCAATTGAGATTCATTAGAACGAAAAACCAAGAAAACAGACTAAGTCACGTAAAAAATATGGGGAAGCTCCAAAAAACGAGCAAATCAAATATATAAGCTAAACGCTTGCTTCCTCTTCATTAAGAAAGTGGAAAAAGCATCAAGAAGCTTCTCGGAAATTTTATACAGTTACATTTTACAAGCCTAACAACCCTTAAGCTGCAAGGTATGTATCTTATTGCCGATGAACCCGACGGTATTGGAAGATCGATGCAGTTTCATACTAGTCCTTGTCGTAACTTTCCAGATCGGGAATCAAAGATGTACAACCTTGATAAGGGAATGAATGATCATTCAGACGATTTCTGTCGGGGCGAGGAAAACCATGACGGCGGTGGAATGATTTTTCCCGGTGGCTCGTTGGCGACTGAATCCGCCATCAGAATCAGATTTAGGCTTTAAATAGGCGAGTTCGTTAAATTTCCCTTTTTGTCGATGTTGATGTTTGTCCTTAATTCGAGTGGTTAATGATGATTTAAAAAAAAAAACTCTTAAAATATTAATGGGCTTATTTAGAGTCCATAATGGATTGAGATTTTGCTGTAATCATACTTAGATTTATGTAACCAACGGTTATAAATAACACTTGTGTTAATTAGGGTTCTTACATTTTTTTTTTTTTATCTTTTCTCCTCCTAAAAAACAAAAATCTGATATGTCTACCCCAGCCGCCACCAACGCCGACAACCCACCGCAAGAAAGTAATCATCGAGCGTCGTGGTTGTTGTCGTTACTAAAAAGAATTTTTAATGTTTTACATAGTTTTTATCTCCTCCAATGTCAACTCATACGACGTGTTGTAAACTTACACTATGGAAACCCTAATCCATACTTGTCTTCCACCACAGCCTTATCCGCCGACCAATCTTCTTTGATGTTGTCGTCATTACCAAAGGATGTCCTTTTGAACTGCTTAGCCCGTGTCCCTAAACGCTACGACCCAATCCTCGCTCGTGTTTCCATAAGCTTCCGGTCCCTTGTGCTTTCACCTGAGCTTGCAAAGATGCGGTCTTTGATGGGCACAAAAGATTACCCTCTCTTGAATGTATGGTTTAAGACTGAAACCATTCCCGAGGAGTTTCATTGGTTCACTTTTAACCTAAACGTGATGAAAACAGGTGATGAGAGCTCAATCCCGTTTCTTTCTCAACGGACGCTGTATTTTTCCTCCGTCTCTATAGGTTCCAAGATCTATTTCATTGGTGGATCCATGTATCATTCTTCCCCGGAGCTATTGGAGTTCGACTCCTTGTCCAGCGAGTTGTGCATGTGTCCTAGTATGAGGGTGGCCCGCATGTTACCTGGCGTGGCAGTTTTGGATGGGAAAATATACGTAATGGGAGGGTGTCCCAAAGACCAGATTCAGGTTGAAGTTTTTGAACCAAAGACTCAAACTTGGGAAGTTGGGCCATTAAGCTCTCAAGGAGGAATCCAATACAGAGAAAGATTTATGGAACATGGAGCAATTGTGGCTGAAGCTGTGGCTGCGGATGGGAAGGTTTATGGTATGACTTACAGAGAAGGGTGTCACATAATCTACAATGCAAAAGATGGTACATGTGAGACTTTTGAGATGGCAAATGAAGATACATGGAGGAGAGGTGGGGTGTGTGTGATAGCCAATGTGATCTATGCTTATTACTCGAATTTTGGGTTAATGTGGTATGACTCTAAGGAGAAGGTATGGAGAGTGGTTCAAGGTTTGAAGCTTGATGAGTCAATTGACATACCGGTTGGAATGGTGGATTGCAATGGACAACTTGCGTTTCTGTGGGAAGATTGTAGCAATATTAGTGATACAACTAAAAAGAAGATTTGGTGTACGATGGTCGTGTTGGAGAGGAGTGTATTAGCGATTCATGGAAAGGTCGAGTGGTCTGATACAGTTGGATGTGTCCCTCGTGACTACAGCATTTGTCGTTGTCTAGGTGTTTATGATTAAATCCTAATTAGATTTATGATGTAATAATAATACAGTGTGATGATGTTATGATATGTTTTTAAACTTTGTGAATCATAATATATATATATATATATATATGTCCCATTCGCTGAACAGTTAGCATCACCAATGCACCATGAATTGCATCTTTGTTTGCTTTTCATTTGCATATATAGCACGATGAATATGTTTTCTTAGATGTAGTATTTCCTCTCTCACGAGTTCGATCAGAAAAAAAGGAATTATAATCAAAGGAGAATAATGTTTACTTGTTAAATTCAGAATTTTCTAAATTATGATCCTATATGAAACAATTTCAAAACTTTATTATAGGGAAATTATATTTTACCAAATGGTGGATCAGAACTCTGAAGCAATTACCAAGTTTGTTGTCCGTAACTAAACCATGAATCAAAAGGTTGAAAATATATGAATGATAAGCAACTTGATCAGCGATTATTTTGTTACATTATCTTCGCTAAAGTTCTATTTTGAATCCTTTGAAATCCATGGCAAAAGTTGACCAAAAAAAAAAAATCCATGGCAAACCTGAAGATGTCTTGTTGATATAGGGTGGGCGGCCACACTTTTAAAGCTTAACAGACCTGGTATAACATCTTTAGCATCACACATAAAGATAACCTTTCGGTATCTCGGATTTCAAATGCAGAAGAAGGAGATGAGGTGTACATATATACTTTTTGAAGATTACGTTTATCTTTTTCTTTCTAGTCTACAGTTTCCAATGGATGCTCCGGTTTCATCTTCTTTGTATATTCTGTTGGAACTTTGCACCAATCCCTTGCGAAAATCTCTCAAGTCTAATTGGTCTGTAATGGACACGTACGCTCATACTGTATATATGTTCAAGTTTCTCGTAGCCATACTTATGGGCATACTCCAATGTGTATTTCTATGTTTCTTTGAATTTCTTATGTTCTTGCTCTCTCTCTCATTATGCATGCACCTGAAGAACGAACCGCTGGTTTTTTATAAGCCAAAGCTTGGAGCCAAACTAATTAATCCATGTAGTATTGGTGTTATTATATTGAAGATCGTCTTTGCCAAATTAAACATCAAAATGATATTGTAGGGAAACAAAAACAAATTTACTTGCACCAAATTAAACATCAAAAATGATTTCCTTTCTAACCTAAAGAAGCTCTGTTTAATACATTTTCTGGCGTTTAAGTTTTTTAAAATTTGTATAGACGGAAGATAATTTCTCGTCACGTATAAATTATAAAAGTTGACAGTTTAAAAATATACGAAGTAATCTTAGTATATATTTTATTATGAACTAGGTCAAAGTTAAGGGAATTAATTATTCATTAAATTTCCCTAAAACATGCTGCTGCTATATAAGACAGTGGTACTAGGTTAATTACGGTCATTCGCTTTGGTTTCTTCTTCTCCACGATACAATGTCTACACCTAGCGCCTCCAACGCCGACGAGCAACAAGATAATAAACATCATGAGCCGTCATCGATTTCTTCATTGCCTGAGGAAATCGTTTTAAGCTGCTTAGCCCGTGTCCCAAGAAACCATTACCTAAACATCTCTTGCGTCTCTAAAACCCTAAGGTCTCTTGTCCGCTCGCCTGAGCTCCACCGATTGCGATCCCTCCTCCACAAGAGTTTCCTTTATTTATATTTCTGCGAAGAGTACGATACAACCTACCAATGGCTAGCTCTCCGTCCGATTAATGAGAAAACAGCTAATGAGTATCGATTGGTTCCTATCGATTGGATTATTGTGGTTTGACACAAAGCTCAACGTTTGGAGAAGACTGGTTAGTCGTGATGGGAAGCAACTGTCTCTCTTACGTGTGCAGGCTATGGGGGAATACGAGGGAAAGCTAGCGGTTTTTAAACCCCTCGATAATCTTGACCAAATTAATGAAACAAAGAGTGTTAATGTTAGTATGTTCTTGGTCACGTTGGATATGGTTGGAGAAAAGATTTGTGGGACGATCGAATGGTCTGGTGTTGTAGCGACAATACCGTATTCATCATATTGGTGTCTGCATTGTTTAGCTGTTTCCGATTGATCTCACAGCTCATATGATTAATATGTTTCAAAGAAACATAAGGAAGATATAGTTTGTTTAAGGAAGCATATGTTTGAAAATTTCCGAGCTGTATTTATGTTTCTTTGAATTTCATATGTTCTTGCTTGCTCTTTATTAAAACTATATCTTCCTTTTTTTGAACATTTGTAAACTACATTCCTTAGTTTTTAGCCTCTTTTATTTTTATGACGACAAAACCTTAAAACACACGGAAAAAAAACCGTTCACTTTTACCTGAAAGTCAACATTTCAACGCTCTCCTTTTTCCTTTATCCCGCAAATTTGTCATCTTTAGAGATTTTTCACTGAAATTGCAAACTTGCTTTAAAGAACACACCTTTTGAATTTGTACGTTTATCTCTGTTAGCCTACAGTTCCCAATGGATGCTCTTGTTCCACATTGTCACATACTCTGTTGGAACTCTGCACCAATCTCCTGCAAAAATCTATCAACTCCAATGGTCGTTTCACAGCGTAATTGGTCCATTGTTGCGGGTCTTGTGTTCAGCGTTTACCTGATGAATAATCTAATGAACGTCTGCTCAAAGACTGGTTACGCTCTTCACGCACGCAAATACAAAATTGTTGTAATACTCTCTTTTGACAGGTTTGTTTTGCTCTCTCTCTCTCTCTCTTTTAGAAGTTGTTTTTCTTAACTCTCTTTTTCATTTATTTCTCTTCATCCATCTTTCTTACAACCTTACATTCTTCTTCTCTCATACATATAGAGTTGTCGCCAACTACTACTTTCTTTTCCTTACTGTTCTAACACCTTAACTCTAAGACTTAGACTCTCTTACACAAGCCACACTGCATTTCATTAAACTCTAACTACTAACTTTACCAACTCTTTTAGACTTAATCATCACTTGGTTACTCACACACATTTCCACTTGTTGTTCGCTTGGGCTGGACAGATTCGCAGGCCCATTTACTCTTTTACACAAAAGGGTTATTAAGCCCATACTCCTTCCTTTGACTCTTCTTTCCTTTGGTTGACTTTCTTCTTCTTCTTTCTTTCCAAAGACACGATCTTCTTCTTCTTCAGTTCTTCTTCTGATTCTTGATTACCAATTTATGCTTCTTGTCTTCTTCTCCTTTTGTAGGGTTGCTCAAAGGATCAACTCTCAACAAAAATGCCTCTAAGAACGGTTTTCTCATGGAACACGGTTCTCTCGGCCAATGCGAAACGAGGAGACATGGATTCCACATGTGAGTTCTTTGATCAGCTGCCTCAAAGGGATTTGGTTTCTTGGACCACGATAAATGTTGGGTCTAAGAACATTGGTCAGTATCAAAAGGCTATAAGAACTATGGGAAATAGTGAGGGAAGGGATTGAGCCGACACAGTTCATGCTGACAACTGTTCTTGCCTCGGTTGCTGCAACTCGCTGTTTGGATACAGGTAAAAAGATTTATTCTTTCATCATTAAGCTTGGCCTTCGCGGCAACGTAGGTTTCAAACTCACTTCTTAGTATGTACGCAAAATGTAGTGATCTGATGATGGAAAATTTTGTTTTTGATTAATGGTGGTTAGAGACATCTCAAGCTCGAATGCTATGATTGCGTTACACATGCAGGTTGGTCGGATCGATCTTGCTATGGTTTAATTTGAGCAAATGGCGGAGCGAGATATCATCACTTGCAATTCTATGATTTCTGGTTATAATCAGTACGGGTATGATCTCAGAGCTCTAAATATGTTTTCCAAGATGCTGATGGATTCTCTGTTGTCGCCAGATAGATTCACTTGGGCGAGTGTGTTATCTGCTTGCGCCAATCTCGAAAAGCTTAGTGTCGGGAAGCAGATTCATTTGCATATCATTACGAGAGGATTTGATATCTCTGGAATTGTGTTAAACACCTTAATATTGATGTATTCTAGGTGTGGAGGGGTCGAGACTGCCCGAAGACTCATTGAACAAAGAGGAACCACTGATCTTAAGACCGAAGGTTTACAGCTTTACTTGATGGGTATATCAAGCTTGGAGATATGAACCAAGCTAAAACTATATTTGATTTGTTGAAAGATCGGGATGTAGTCGTATGGACCGCCATTATTGTTGGATACGAGCAACACGGTTTGTATGGCGAAGCTATGAACCTTTTCAGATCAATGGTTGCAGAAGGGCAGATACCAAACATGTACACACTTGCAGCAATGTTAAGTGTAGCTTCAAGCTTAGCATCATTGGAATCCATGGGTATGCTGTAAAGTCAGGGGAAGTTTATTCGGTTTCTGCAGCAATGCGCTGATAACAATGTATGCAAAGGCGGGTAATATTATTTTAATACGCTGCAAAAGTGTTGTGAATCACTCAGGTTTGTTTTCTCTCTTTGAGTTTTTGTTTTCTTCATTTCTCATTCTCATAAATCTTCTTTTTCATACATGATTTTCTCTTACTTCTTGCATTCTTCTTTTCTAATGGATATATAGCATTGTCGCCAACTACTACTCTCTTCTTCTTACTATTATAACACCTTAACTCTAGGACTTAGACTCTCTTACACAAGCCACACTACACTTGATTAGACTCTAACTACTTACTTTACCAACTATCTTAGACTTCATCATCACTTGGTTTCTTACACACATTTCCACTTGTTGTTCGCATGGGCTGGACAGATTCGCAGGCCCATTTACTCTATTACACAAAAAGGTCATTAAGCCCATACTCATTCCTTTGACTCTTCTTTTCTTTGGTTGACTTTCTTCTTCTTCTTTCTTTCCAAAGACACGATCTTCTTCTTCTTCAGTTCTTCTTCTGATTCTTCTATCACCAATTGATGCTTCTTGTCTTCCTTTTATCTTGCATGCATCCTCAAAGGATCAACTCTCAACAGAAAGGGATACAATATCTTGGACATCCATGATGATTATCGCGTTGGGACAGCACGGTAACGCAGAAGAAACACTTTAGCTCTTTGAAAGAATGGTAATGAAAAGACTAAGACCAGATCACATAACATATGTTGGTGTCTTCTCTGCTTGTACTCATGCAGGTTTGGTCAATCAAGGCCGATAGGATGAAGAACATGGATAATATTGAACCTACTCTTAGCCACTACGCCTGTATGGTGAACATGTTTGGGCATGCTGGTTTATTGCAGGAAGCACATGAGTTCATCGAAAAGATGCTGATTATGCCTGATGTAGTGACATGGGGTTCACTGCTCTCTGCTTATAGGGTTCACAAGAATGTAGAGTTTGGAAAAGTTGCAGCAGAGAGATTGCTTCTTATCGAGCCAGGGAACAGCGTAGCGTACTCAGCCTTGGCTACTCAGCTTGTGGAAAATGGGGAGAATCAGCTAAGATCAGAAAATCCATGAAAGATGGGAGAGTGAAGAAGGTACAAGGGTTTAGCTGGATTGAAGTGAAGCACAAAGTCCATATCTTTGGAGTCGAAGACGGGACTCATCTACATAACCATGAAGAAGATTTGGGACGAGATCAAGAAAATGAGTTATGTTTTTGACGCTGCGTCTGTACTACACGACCTCGAAGAAGAGGTTAAGGAGCAAATTCTAAGGCACCACAGCGAAAAACTAGCTATCGCTTACGGTTAATTAGCACTCTGGATCAAACCACACTGAGAATCATGGAGAATCTCAGAGTGTGCAATGATTGCCATACAGCAATAAAGTTCATCTTCAAGCTTGTTAGAAAGGGAGATAATAGTGAGAGACACTACAAGGTTTCATCATTTCAAAGATAGGTTCGATTCTTGCCGGAATTACTAGTACGAAAATCAAGACCAAGAGGTAATCGAAATGGAAGATCCAACAATTCTCAAATGGTCTGACTCAAGCCATTATACAATAGATTCAAATATGGCTGCTTCTTTTCATGGAAACCAACAAATAAATTCCTCTTTATTGCTTTATTTGTTATATTGCTGTGTAAGTTGTATCATCATTATTGAGTATTAGAATATGACGACATGGTATTTGACTCTTTAGTACTAGAGATCATTGTGCTTTTATGAACGATGGATATAAATCTTGGGAAAGCAGAGAGAGAGAGAGTTAATGGAATTGGAACAATTAAAAAGAAAAAAAGTATATGAAGAAGAAGAAGAAGAGAATATGTTCCCTTTGTTACCAAAGGTTTTCTTTTCTTAACCATTTTCTACATAATACATAGATAGATACATACATACATACATATATAAAGAAATGGGAAGATCTTGGTCGGCATAATATGTATGACTTAGCAGAGAGAGCCCACACTTGTTTGGCTTACGTGGCAGGTCCGGGCAGGTCAATTTGAGATGATCACATATAAGAGTCACTGCCCGTTCTGCCCGGAGGATTCGTAGTAACAACTACGGGCAGCTTCACACACTCTCTCTGTCTCTCTCATCTCTCTTCTCTCTATATCTCAGTTTCTAAACAACTCTTCTTTGATCACAAATCTCAGAACGGTTCCATTCATGAACAGAGCTCATAGCTTGTAGTTTCTTTCTTCTTCTTTTTTTTTCCCAACAATTTCAGAGCTCTTTCTCTTGTACGTTCTTCTTCTTTTCTTTTGAGCAAAAACGTTCTTCTTTGTATTCTCTCTGTTTCTTGTTTTAATTAAATTAATGTTTCTTTTTCTGCCTACATAATCATATGTTGTAAAAATTTCAGACCTTGTTTTTCCTCTGTTTTCTACTTGTTTTCTAGTTTATAGATTTTTCCATATCTGTTATTGTTATTGCAGATCTAACGGTTTCCACAACTATTAACTACAGAGTTAACAGAGAAGTGAAACAATGGAGTGGGAAAAAGAAGGTTTGAGGTTGTCCCTGGCGCTTGGAAACGCCTCACTGCTAAAGTGTGCCGCTTCAGCTTTAACGGCTACTGTGCTTTCCTCTTTGCTAGAGCTCTTCGCTCAGGCAAGTCTCTCTACTTCTCTCTGTTTTCCGAACTTTAAATCTTGCTTTTTGTCTCCTATTAACACGTTTTTAAGCATTCACGGTCGCAATGAACAACCTTTTTCCGATAAATCATACATTAGAAAATGATTTACTGAAAACGATGAATACATGTATTTATGGTCTTTGTACAAAGGAAATTTGTACAAAACTATCTTGACCGACTTGAAGCGTTACTTCTTTAAAATGGGTGGTTGGACAAAATAAATAAATTTTAAGTTTTGGTGAAAAATATCGTGTGTGTGTACAATAATATTAGTTGAGGAGGGTTGCTTTAATGAGAGAATATGAAGATAAAATATTATAAATGGTGGGGTCTAAGAAATATCAAAAAGGTATATTCCATATATTATGCTTCTCTCTTTAGTGCTAGATAGAAGAAGAAGCCCATGACCCAGTTCAGCATTTTCTGGCCCAGTTCAGAATTGTAGGATCGTTAAACATAATATTTCGTGGGTAGTTAGTTGATCGAATGAAATATGAAATTGCAGGTGGCTATCTTGGAGGGTGATGTTAAAGAGAATGGAAACGAGGTGGTTGATGCAGAGGAAGGCAATGGAAACAATGAAAACGGTGATGATGATGATGATGATGACGATGATGGAGGGGAAGATGAAGAAGGTGGTGCGGATGATGCAGAAGGAAAGGAGACCAAGAAAGGACCGGTAAGTGGTCCTGATGGGAATGATGGACTTGGAGATGATGATGAACCTGAGGGGGATGACAACAACAATGATGATGATGATGATGATGATGATGATGATGATGATGACCATGAGAATGGTGATGATGAGGATGATGGAGACGAAGAGGAAGATGGTGGTGAAGAAGATGAAGACGAGGAGGCAGAGGCAGAGGAGGAAGAAGAGGAAGAAGAAGATGAGGAGGAGGCACTACAGCCGCCAAAGAAGAGGAAGAAGTGAAAACAACCGCTTTGATCTTCTAACATTTTAGATTCAAAAAATCAAAACTTGATGTGGGTTTATATCTGAGGAGAATCTTAAGCCATCATCAGCTTTACTGTGTCTTTGTTGTTCCATAAACCAAAACGACTTTGTTTACTGTGTACCATTCTGAGATCCCAAGGTAACAGCAATTGCAACTTCTTGTTTCAGTCGATCATAGATAAATGATGAGGTCATCAAATGTGATCAAATATACATAACAACTTAAAGGGTCAAATCTAGACATCATAAAGAAAATTAAATCTATGGAGTCATCTCACTTTGATTGAACAACGGAGACAAAGCAAAAAAGCTTGGTCATCTGAGAATCCATATGATATGACCCAAAATAAACTCCATGAACTCCTCAGGAAGACAAAGGCATACACATCAGTTTCAAACAAGACAATAAACCTCTTAAATAAAAACTTTTTCATAGATTGCACAGAGGTCGTCAACCAATAATCACAATGATCTTACTAGACTAAGACTGGGAATTATATGAGCAATAGACACGTCTCTGTCTGAAGTGTTTCGGACAAAAGTGAAACTAATGGGGAGAAAACCGAAAAAGAAAACATCCGAAAAAAACCTAAAAACACTGACTTGATATGAATATCAGAAATACAAAGTGAAACAGAAGAGAACGGAGATGGGGAAGAAATGTTAAAAAAGAAATCCCAGAAACTGCATGTGTTTATCTTTCTGATGCTCAGCTCACACCATCTGCAAAGTTGGAGTTCAAGAAAACAAACCAAACATAACTTTATCAAAAGCTTAAGACAAATAAAAACATATCAAAACAAGACCAATATCCAATCCTCCTGGTCATATAACCCCGAAAAAGTGAAAACAAAAGAAATCAAATGGACATATAGCAAAACGATAATAAGACTTAAATTCGACAGACTAAAACCATAAATGAAACAGCAAAAACAGCTGAATGAAAACTGTAACTGTCCATTTTAAGAAGTAAGCACCAAAACCAGATGAGAGGGAGATGGTGAACGATCAGATTATAAAACTCAGTGCAGTACTAAAACCAAATAAGCAAAGAAATGAATCAAAATGTTCATCCAAAAACTAAGCTCAATAACATTCGCCCCACCATTACCAACATTACAAACAAACAAGAGAAAATAACTATGATAAAACAAATGACACTAAGAAAACTGTAAAACCAAGAGACTGCAAGGAAATAAATGTAAACAAAACCAAGGAAAACAAAACAAAACAAAACAAAAAGAGACTAAGTGAAGGAAACTAAAGAAAACAAAAGCTTGGTTTGACACTTCATGTCTTCATCCGTCATCTAATCTTGTAAAGACTCCAAGCAAGATTCATGAATGATTAAGGCCGTAGATGACATGCTAACCTCCCTCATGAACCTAATTTAGATAATTAAAGCCTGTAGCTTTCAACCTAGAATATCTTTATTTCGGCATTACAGCCAACACATTAAGTAGTAAACATACTGAGAGTCATCACGCCAGCTCATATTCCGATTACTACCACAAAGCCTTAACCTATTTTATCTACATTAAGCCAAAGATCCACGCAATACTATGAATCATGCAACACGTGCTTATCCAAAGACATATAAACCACAATATGGGCACAAGCATTGCTATAAAACACAAGAGATTACAGCGAGAGCGTACCAGGAATAGTTTGAGTAGCCATGAAACGAGCCGCCAGCATCCGAATCTTTACCATTCCCTCTTTTCCCGGTATCCGAATCAGGGTAAGCATTAGGCAGATTCTGACCTCTAAAGTAAGATCCCAGAGCTGATAGACCAGCACCAACGCCTGGCTCACCAATACCACCCATTTGGCTCGATTGCAACAAATCATGGCTCAGCCCACCATGAGTCAGAGCACTCGCCAACATCGGATACATGTAACTTCCTCCGGCGGCTGCTGCCAAAGCTGGATTCCCCAACATTCCGTTTCCATAAACCGGATGGTATTGGTTCCCTAGCATAAACGGCGATGCAGCCATTCCACCACCGTTAAATACATGTTGCCCTTGTTGCTGCGTCTGACCCTGATTAGCCATCGAACCTAAACTGATCTTCACCGGACCCGTCTGGTCATGCCCCTTTCCCGACCCCGCAGGCCCCATCGAAGCAAGCTGGCATGTCGCTGTTCGATTAAGAATCCTCTTCTTCGGCTCCTTAAGCGCCTCTCTTGCTCCTTTCCTCGTCTTGAACATAACAAATCCAAAACCTTTAGCCTTGCCCGTGACCTTATCTATAACGACGGTGCACTCTTCGATCTCGCCATAGCCTTGGAAGACTCCGAAAAGAGTCTCGCGCGTGGTCTCCCATGGAAGACCATAAACGAAGATTTTCCTGTGGGTGACGTCACGGTCGGCGGCTTCTACGACGGCTGAATAGATCGAGGAACCGATCTGCGCGGCGGAACAAACGAGGTCGACGAGCTGCTCCTTGGAGTAGGGTTGCAGAAGCTCCCGGAGCTCTTCCGGGTCGAATTCTTTCTCCGGTTCAGAACCGCTAGAATCCGAGTCTGAGCTGGAACTCGAATACGGCGTCGAGGATTCAGGTTGTTGCTGTTGATGATGAGCAGATTTATTGATAATCTTCTGCTTCTTATCGATTTTCTTGGAATTGGATTTCACTAGTTTGCGCTTCTTAGATTTGTCTAGGGTTTTCGCCATTGCAGAAGAGGATAAACGAGTCAAGTTTCCGGATTTTGATTTTTGATTTTTGATTTTAGGTTTCTTTATCGGGGTCATCCCATTTATCCTCTATATAGTATATATATATATATGACGTCGTTAGAAACCTCTGTCGCGCGTTTGAGTTCAATTTCGCGTTTCAATATTGAATCCTTACCATCTAATCGCGATTTGTGACCGCTAAATTATGTCTTCACTTATTTTCAGAACCTCACAATCTATCGAAACGCATTTGTAAAAGAAAAAAACTCAATTTCCAGGGCGTGGCGGCAACCACACAAAACCATGTCAAGATCAGTGACGAGCTTAAAAAGACATGTCTGTATAAAAAACAAATCTTTTTGGACCCGAAAGTTTAAGGAAGGTTTTTTGTTCTGTTCTTAGATCCTCACAGCACCAACAGAAAGAAAAACAAAGCCGTCTCACAAAGAAAGATAACAAATGATCAAAACCAAACCAAAGCTGATTCAGCTGAAGCATACCATAGACCAGTATGAATGGATTCATATGGATAGCTGCAGAGAAACATTGGAGAGGAAGAAAAAAAATCAAAAACCGAATAACTGATAACAAGAATGATCCTATAAGAAAACAATGATTGGCAACGGTAATTAATGTCCAGTTTTAAAGAAAAAACGCAAAGTCTAGGTATCGATGCTCGGCCAGAGCTATACTCTCTACTGTTCATGGAGAATGAACAGAGAGCGTGTAAACCAAAGGGCAATCCAAAACATATATAAACAGGTGAAAACAAACTGGGTAGAAGAGCCAAGGAACCAAAAACATTATGAATCTTAAGCAAGGAAACTTGGCAACTGGGATCAAAACACAGATACATTAGAAAAAGTGTCAGACAAAGGAAAAAATGAATGTGATCAAGAAAGTGAGAAGTGTATAAAACCTTTGCTAGCTAGGAAAAAAAAAAAAAAAATCAGTGTTTGATAGATAGAAAACTACACCTCATTCCAAGGAAAGCAAGAAGCTATCGAAAGGGTCTTAAAAAAGAAACATTTGGCAGTAAAGGAAGAAACGATTTTAAAACAAGAACGTTATACCATTACGCCTGATCCTACAACTGCAGCTGAAGATACATACTTTTAGCAGTTATGACATATAGTGGACAAAACTATAAATGTCTTGACCTTCTTTCGCAGCTATAGAGACCAGACGTTTGATGGTATAACGGGAAAAAACAGAAGAGAAAACTCCCATACGCAAAGCCACAGAAGAAAACTTGATAGTAGAAAGGATACAGAAGAACCATAATGTGGAAAACCTCTCTCTCTCTCTCTCTAAATTTAGTAAAACAGCACAAGACAAAGAAAACTAACTTCACAGTAGTCTTATTTTGCAAGAAGAACAAAGAGTTAAACTTCCAGAGAGAAAGAGAAATAGGAAGTTAAGCACACAACTCCCTTAGAAGGAGTCATTTGGGGCAAAACACCTTGTTAAAAGACAGAACATACTGAAACTAAAATAATAGGCTTGAAACAGTAATGTAGAAGATAAAAGAACGCAAAGAACTCCGGCAATTCCCAAGATATCAATTTCCAGCTACCAGATTAGTCATTACCCTAACCTAGAATTGAAAGTCTAATCAAAGAAGACAGCATAAATATCAGAGAACAGAGTCATACTCATACCAATTGGTCTATCCTTATCTCAGATACCAAGCACGTTCACCATCAAAACCAGGACCAACACCATTAACTTCACCACTATATTGACCCGCCATGCCCATATGGTTCGGTGGCCCCTGGTTCATCATACCCGGGCCAAACATACGATAGTTCGGTAAACCAGCAACCATCTGATTACCCATTAGTGCACTTTGATTACCCATTAAACCACCATACATCGGGTTATAACCAGGAGGCTGTCCGTGTCCGTAAAAGGGCATGTTTTGTCCAGCATACATTGGCATGTTCTGCGGCTGGTGTCCCTTATCGAAACCATGTGCATGTCCATGAGCCAAATCGAGCCCAGGCAAGGCTACTTCACTCTGATTAGCCGTATGAGTTAGATCAATCTTCACAGATTCAACCGGTTCCCGCGGCTTTCCAGCCCCAGACGGCTTAGCCTGAGATAGATTACAGCTCACGGTGCGATTGTACATCCTCTTCTCTGGATTTCTCAGAGCTTCTCTTGCTCCTTTACGCGTCTTGAAGAGCACAAACCCGTACCCTTTGGCTCTTCCCGTGTCCTTATCCATAACCACCGAGCACTCCTCTATCTCCCCGTAGACCTCAAAAGCCGTCTTGAGATTCTCGTGCGTCGTGTCCCATCCAAGTCCACGCACGAATATGTTGCGCTGAGCGGTGTCTCGATCCGCCGATTCAAGCACGGTGGAGATCAAACGGGAACCTTTCTCGGCGGTTTTGTAAATGAGGTTCACAAGCTCTTCCTTGGAGTAAGATTCAAGCAGATTCTTTATGTCTTCCTTGTCGAACTCGAAATCCGAATCGGAAACGTTGGTGGTGGTGGTGGTGGTGGTAGCAATCGGGACCGTGAAGGGATGCGAATTACCGGAAAGGACGGGTTTTTGGGTCTCTGGCTCATCTTCGTATTTGTCTGGCTTCTCGCGTTTCTTCTTGCTTTCCTTTGACTTGTTATGTGGATTCTCATCGACTTCGGATTTCTTCGATTTCTTCTTTGATTTCTCAGATTTCTCGGGCTTTTCGGATTCGGATTTACGCTTCTTAGAGATTTTCTTCTCCCTCACCTCCAGTGCTTCCGCCTCGCGTCGCTTCTTCTCCTTTTTCTCCTTTTTCTCTTTCTTCTCCTTCTTCCGATCTTCTCTATCTTTCGCCATTGTTGACGGCAGTCTCGACAAAAACCCAGAAACGAGAGAGACAGAAACTCCGACTAAATAGGTTACCAAGATAACACTAGAATTTTAAGTATATATAAAACAAAATATCAATTCTAACAAAAACGTCTGGGTGGTGTAGTCGGTTATCACGCTAGTCTCACACACTAGAGGTCCCCGGTTCGAACCCGGGCTCAGACACTTTTTATTTTATTTAATTTACGTGATTTTCAATGATCTATAAGGGTAAAAAGGTCATTGTGTATTTTTTCTCGGCCGGCGAAGAACCGGTGCCGAGTCGTTTCACAATGACTTGTTTAACGGCAACAAACACCTAACCAAAACAAAACTCGAAAAAGAGATTTAACTAAATCGGATCGAAGCTCGACGAACTATCTCTTTTCTCTCTCTCTGGGTATTCGTGGGTTTTACCCAGATTTAGGAATTCGATGGCGGACGAACTGGAATTGTCGCCGATGTTGGAACCTTCCGAGATCGATCTCGAAGCGGGTCATGGTGAACAGATTCAGTGCCGAATCTGCCTTGAGACTGATGGTAATTTCTTGAAAAAGGACCCTATATTCGCATCTCTTTTGCGTTGCTTTTTGCTAGTGACCATTGGTTGGTCAAGATCGAGTTCAGTGATCGGAATGATGAAAATTCTTACAGTTGGTAGATCATAAATGGTTCTGATGTGATTTAGATTAGTCTTACCGATAAACTCTCGTCAAAGACTACTGATTTATAACTGTGACATAGAGAAAGAGTGTGTTTTTGTTCGAAGGTCTAGCTCATTTATTGATCCATGGTCCTGAATTGTTTGTATGTCAGGTAGGGATTTCATTGCCCCATGCAAATGCAAAGGAACATCAAAGTATGTACATCGTGATTGCTTGGATCATTGGAGAGCTATAAAGGTACATAAATTTTATGCATTTTAATCCCAACTTTGGTCCATGCTTGGAAAGCCATTAGTGTTACTGGAAAGCTGCTCCTTTTCACTCTCCGAAGAGATATTTGCTTCTTCTTCTTTTCTTCATCCATTGCATTCCAAGTATTAGTGGTAGATGGTCAAGCTAACTCAAAAAGGATTTTCCTGTAGATGTAAATTTTCTGTTTCTGTTGAATAAAACCATTTAAAGGCTTAAGAAGTATGGTTTTGGAAAAAAAAAAAACTCAGACTTGACATATCTTGTATGAATGATGATTAGAGAGAGTGGTGTTGTTTAGTCAGTATCAGGGTAAACTAATGAATAGCAGATGACAGATGTTAACGCATAGTAACCTCATTTGATTTCAGGAAGGTTTTGCGTTTGCACACTGCACAACTTGCAAGGCTCCATATTATCTTAGAGTTCATGGTGCTGGAGATAGGAAATGGAGGACACTGAAGTTTCGCTTCTTTGTTACACGAGACATTTTATCCATATTTCTTGCTGTTCAGCTTGTAAGCATTCGATTTTCATCTGTGCTTCCTCTTCTTAAAGTAATTTTTCTTTCATTTGGTAATATATGTAACTCAGGTTATCTAAATGACTTCATCTTCTGACAGGTAATTGCTGCATTAGCCTACATGGTTTATTTCATAGATAGCTACCAGCAATCATGGCTTCGTCATATTTGGGGTTTTGACAGTGAGATCACGTTTTATTACATGTGTGGTATGATACCAAACAATGATATCTAAATGCTCCTCTATATGATATAGTATTTCAGTAAAGTGTCTGCTAGATGCCAGTGGTCGGTGCATCCGTCTTCAGCTATTAACACGCCTAGAAATGCTAAGCCTGCTGTTGTATTTAAGTCCTAAATAACGCTTCCCATCAATCAGAATATGAGATTCCAATATAATGAGTTCTGTACTGGATGAGTTCATCGTTCATATTCCTCTCTTATGGAGTCTCTACGTAGTCGGAAGTGAAGCAAGGTTTTGTCGTACTTAATACTTAGATCTAGTTTAAGGGGTTGCCAAGGTTAGACATGTACTGTTAGATCTCTGGACTTCGTAGAGTTTTGAACTAAATGACAATTGTCAAAGTAATTTTGTTTGGTCCTCCTGGAATCTTTTATATAGAAATTTGTGCCAAAGTCATTGTTGAATTTACGCATATTAAAGTACATGAGGATGTTTACTTTGCTCAGGAGCTTTACTATTCTTCGCTCTTCTGGGTCTATCTGGATGCTTCATAACTTGCTACGATCGAAGAGTTCGCAATGACTTAGCTCAGCCTTGTCGTGAACTTTGTCTCTGTTGCTGTCAACCTGGGTACAACCTTTAATCATATACTGTCTTTATTTTTTCAGTTATATCTTGTTTAAAAGCAAAATTATCGGCGTTTTCATGTTTAGAAGTTAGAAGTCTCCTCCTTTAGTCACGTGACTGAAGTAGTGTAAGAAATTACCTACCTGTAGTTGTGGTACTTTGCCTTCTTGATTATGGACAAGCCATATCAGAAGATATATTTTGTAGGCAAACTAGAGGAACCTAGTTACACAGACGTTAGATGAATTATAAAAATAGGAAATAGACTACTCAGTTTCTCCTCTTCTTTTGTTTGCTAAGATGCAAGTTTCGAGATCTTACGTAGAAACTAGATATCCATATAGAGGGTTTACTATCTTGCAGCTACTTACACTTTCATTCCACTCTTTTGTAATTCTTACATCCAAACTAGAAAACCACAAGTAGAATCATCCCGCCTTCTCTTTCTTTGTCAGATAAGACCTCTTAATACAGTGTTTCACGCAATGAGAAGATATATAAATTTGTCTCTAATTCAGTTGGCAGAGACATATATTATAGATAATCTTTTGGCTCGAGTTGACTTTATCCGTTTGGTGAAACATTTATATGAATATGCAGGATATGCACAGACTGCCATCTACCGGGAACTATATGTATGTGGGCAGATTGCACGGCATGTACTGAAGGCTGTGCAAGTGCAGTTAGTGAATGTGGTGGTTGCCTTGGAGGTGCAGGGGAAGCCGGATTGCCATTGCTCTTCATAATGGCATTAGTAGTTCTCGGTTTATTTACGGTTATAGGTATTTTCTACAGCGTATTGGTTGCAACCATGGTTGGACAACGCATTTGGCAGCGCCATTACCACATTCTCGCTAAAAGAATGCTAACAAAGGTGAGATTTTTATTACCTTTCTTTTGCGGTTTCTGTTAGTGTGTTTTGTATCATTCGCTGTTATTATCTTTCTCTCTTTTTATTAGGAGTACGTGGTTGAAGATGTAGATGGGGAAATGATGGGATCTGAGTGGTCGCCACCGGCTTTACCGTCTGAGCATGTCCAGCAGCTCAAGACGCTTGGCCTTCTATGATTGGAACTATGGAAGATTTTTCAGCTGCTCACAGGGAAATTCATCTGACCAAGTGGTAAGAGAGAGAGAGAGAACTCAAGAGTTTAAAGATTATGAATGTTAAAAATCTTAGAGATGCTTCGTATTTGTAAAGAAAGACTCGAACTTTTGAGTCAGAGACCTCTCCCATTGACGAATTGAGAGCTTTTGTGTTGTCTGTTCTTAACGTTTTTTATATTGGTAAATATCCACAAGTGTTGGTTCAAAAAGGTCGCGTCTTCTAGCAGTTATACCGCCATCGGCCCAACTTGTTTGCTCAGTGCTGCACATTTATGATTCGAACTCCAGAAAAAAATGAATTAAGTAACGATAAGTTTACGCTTTTTCTTCAGCCTAACGATCAATAAATCACAACGTACTAGCCTAAGTAATGGTGTTTCTTGTTTTACTTGTATTACGCTACGCGTGGATATTTTGTTAATAAAAATTATATATAATTAATTATATTTATTATGATATAAATTTTATATATTAGTATTTTGATAATATATTAAAAATATTATGATGTTAATATAATAATTTTAATGTAAATTATGATATTTTAACGATTTTGTTTTGAATCTATATATGTCATATTTCAAAAATGTGTTATTTTATCAAACACTTATAAGTTAATATACTCAAACTAACTAAAATTTTTACAAATTAATCAAATGCTACTTTTTAAACATAGTTTTGACATGATGATAAAATATTATACATTCACTTTTTTAAATTAAGAAGAAAAAATGGTTTTTTATCATTTTTACTTTTATTTTAATTATATATGTGTTATTTAAAAAAAAATTTACTTTTTTTTTGCTCTTGTTTAACCAATACAAAAATTTTATTTTGATTTATTAATTTAAAAATAAACTAATAAATAAAATATTTACTTTGAGATTAATAACAACTTTAGTTTTGAAACCAAAATAATAGTTGAATATGATATGAATAAAATCACACAAAATATGTGAATTAATTATATTTTTGTCAATTGGTTGTGTTAAATTTTAAATAATTTTTTAATAATTATACATCATCTCTTCTAATAAAAATGAAATTTTTTTTATCATGTTCATTTTTATTCTTGTTATATATGTTTTTTCAATCTTATTTATATATTTTAATGATTTTTGTATGATTATATTCAGTTTCATTATATTCATTCTCACTTTTTCTAATTATAATTACGTAGGAAAACTGGTACAATTTAATACATAAAAATATGGAAAAATTAATAACAACGTGAAAAACTAAAAACTAAGAATTTCTATTAATCTATTGCAATTCCAAATCGAATATACATAATGTATTTTTCAATTATTTTTGCATAATATATTACATGAGGTTATGTGAAAATATGTTTTGCATATGTAACAAAAATTTAGATGAATATAAATCATAGTTATTAGTTATTTAAAATTTTACGAGAAAATTTTTAAAATCAAATAACTTAATCTTGTATAAGTAGGATATATTTTTATTATAGAAAACAAATTAAATTTGTAACTTAAACAGTGATATTGAAGATTTTAATATCAGGTTGTTTTCTGTTAATAGAAATTTTTTTAGTTTTTAATTTATATTCTTAACAATAATATTAGAATTTAAAAACTTTTTTTTAATTTACAATTTTGATATATACGAATAAAATTGAATTTTTAAATGCTGATGCGGATGCCTTGAAAATAATATAACTTTAACTGTTATTAATAGTAGAAAAATTTGTTAACAATATTATTTTAAATTTTTTTCTATAAATATATTTTTGTTAACAATATAATTTTAAAATGTGGAATTTTTTAAATTTTAAATATTGATGTGGACCAATGAAATTGAACTTTTAAATCCTATGTGGACATTTTTATAGACATATAACTTTAACTTTTATTAGTAATAGATTTAGAAATCAAAGCTGGAAGATCCCACACGAAGCCCGTTGCGGTAAGTGATATTCGTCTACCCTCTTGTTTTGAAACTTACCTAATGTATTCGGATATTGCTTGGTCAGCAAATTGTTACCTTTGTGGTTCAGGTTGGGTTGTTAAAACCCGGTTAGATGCAATGTTATTCCAAAAATCTTTTTCGGATACCTCAGTCTCCTTCGCCTTAATGATGGAACCTCTTACTCTTTTTCAGTGCTTCATTTTTTAAAAGTGTCAAGTATCAATCACTTTATACGTTTCTCAGATTGCTTGGAATTTATCATTCTTCTCAAATTCGATGGTTAAACTTTAGAGATTTTATGGTTTCTTTTGGAATATTAAAGCAGCTTGTAGTGGCTTTGTTTATATCTCATTTCATCATATTCTTTGTAATTTAGCTAATATTTAAACAGATAGTTTAGTCAAATTTGTTATTTTACGTTGTAATAACTCATTCTTTAGTGCAACCTAACTCTATATTTTTGTTTTTTTTAAATTGAAATGGTTGCACACAAAGGAAAAAAAAACTTAAATTTTACTATAGTATGTGACAAAAATTTGATTGCTAATGTAAGAGCCCCTAAATATGTGTGCATACATCTAATTTCAATTCAAGATTTTTCTATTTTCCTACTTTAATATTGAAAATAATATACCGTTAAATGTTATTAAGAATTTTGATAAACAATTTTTCTTAATTGTTTTGTATTAACAATGTAATTTTATAATTTAGAATTTTTTTTTTAATTTTAGTTATTGATGTAAACTAATAAAATTGACCTTTTAAATCTTATATGGATGTCATTAGATGCATATAGCTTCAATTTTTATTTTTCTATAAATAGAATTTTTTGTTAACAATAGAATTTTTTTAAAAAATTTAATTTTAAATATTGATGTGGACCAATAGAATTGAACTTTTAAATCATATGTGGATATTCTTAGAGGCATATAGCTTTAACTTTTCTTAGTAATAGGATTTAGAAGCCTCCTTGTTTTGAGGCTTACCGAATGTATTCGGATGCTGTTTGGTCAGCTAATTGTTACCTTTGTGGTTTAAAGTTAGGTTGTTAAAACTCCATCAGATGTTATGTTATTTCAAAAATTGGATACCACAATCTCATTCGTCTTAATAATGGAACTTCTTTCTCTATTTTATGTGCTTTGTTTTTCAAAAGTGTCGAGTATCAATCACTTGACATGTTTCTCGGATTGCTTAAAATTTATCATTCTTCTCAAATTTGGTGGCCAAGCTTTGGAGATTTTACGGTCTCTTTTTCAATATTAAAGCGTTTTGTAGTGGCTTTGTTTATATCTCCTTTCAATATATTTTTTGTAATCTACCTAATAGTTAAACATATAGTTTAGTCAAGTTGGTTCTTTTATGCTGTAATGACTCATTTTTTAGTGAAACTTAACTCTATTTTTTTTTTTGATACAGTTGCACACACAGAAATTTTTTTTTTCAAAATTGTTATATGTGACAAAAAAATTGGATGTTAATGCAAGAGTCTCTAAATATGTGTATACATCTAATTTAAATTTAAAAATTTTATTTTAATATTATTTATTTTAGTTTTTCATTATTAATATAAATTATCTATAATTTATTTATCTTTAATAATTTTTTAAAAACAATAATAGAATTTGTAATCTTTTTAATTTTCAAAGTAGAAGTGGACCAATAAAAAATTTATACAGAATTTCTTTATTTAGCAATAATATTACAATTTGTAAACTTTCTTAATTTCCTTATTCAACAATAATATTAAAAATTGCAAATTTTCCTTATTTTTGAATGTTGATGTGAACCAATAGAATTGAAATTTTAAATCATATGTGGACGCTATTAAAAATTGTAAATTTTCCTTATTTTTGAATGTTGATGTGGACCAATAGAATTGAAATTTTAAATCCTATGTGGACGCCAGTTTAGTCAAGTTGGTTCTTTTATGCTGTAATGACTCATTTTTAGTGAAACTTAACTCTTTTTTTTTTTATACGGTTGCACACATAGAAGTTTTTTTTTTCAAAATTGTTATATGTGACAAAAAAAATTGGATGTTAATGCAAGAGTCTCTAAATATGTGTGTACATCTAATTTAAATTTAAAAATTTCTTATTTTAATATTATTTATTTTAGTTTTTCATTATTAATATAAATTGTATATAATTTATTTATCTTTAATAATTTTTTAAATAACAATAATAAAATTTGTAAACTTTTTAATTTTCAATGTTGAAGTGGACCAATAATATTACCATTTGTAAACTTTCTTAATTTCCTTATTCAACAATAATATTAAAAATTGTAAATTTTCCTTATTTTTGAATGTTGATGTGGAACAATAGAATTGAAATTTTAAATCCTATGTGGACACTATTAAAAATTGTAAATTTTTTTTAATTTTAAATGCTGATGTGGACCAATAGAATTAAACTTTTAAATCCTATGTGGACACTCTTAGAAGCATTTAGCTTCAACTTTTATTAGTATATATATATATATATATATAAGATTTATATTACGATTCATAGCATAATCATTTAAAAATGTGAAGTTTAATAAATATTTCAAATAATGAATTCACATTTTAAAACGTGACCAAAATGGCATGACCAAATCACATTGGCAAGAATATTTGTTTAGTTGCTTGGTAGATAGAGTTCTAAAATTATTTATGATTTTTGTCTTTTCTACTCTTTTTTTTCACTTCACTTTTCATTCTTCTTTTCTTTCAATATTCTAACAATTTTTTTTGTCAACTATCCAATTGATTAAATAAAGTTTTAGCCGATAAAATAGTGATTTTTTAGAACGATAAAATAGTGATTTTTTAGAACGATCCTTACTGACTCTATCTTACTTATATGGGAAATTATGAGAGCTCATCTAGCGATTTTCTTAATACAATAATTTAGAGACTAAGACAGTAGAATAAAAAATATTTTTTAAAAAAGAGACTAAGACAGTAGAAGTGTCTGGTTGTTTCGTTTTGTGTGGCCTCTAGGGTCAACAAGAGACAAATTGTCCCCTGTCCTCTCTTTTTATTGGATCCAAACTCTTTGTTCGTAAGCTACTCTTCAAGGAACAAACTTTTAAAATTTAACCATATATTAATTAAACTAGGATTTTGTTTCATATAATATTTTTATAAATATGTTTGTATTAATATATACATGTAGTTAATTATAAAAATATGGTAATTTGTTTAACTGTTTAGTATTAGATTTAAAAAAAAAACAAAATCTTTATCAAAAAAATTTCTTCTAGGTTTAGAAGTAGGGTAAATAGGAAAATTATTCTACCATTATAAAAATCATAAACATGATATGAGTAAAAAAAATATAGATAAAAGCCTTATTTTTTAGATTGCATTGCTTGAAATCAATCTTTACATTCTTTGCATTATTATGTACATCTTAACATTCTTTTATAGAACAATATTTGAAAAAAGTGTTCATGATAAAGATAAGCTAAAAGAAAAAATAGCAAGTTAGTATAAAAAACTATTAAAAGATCTTATATGAATACCAAAAGTTTAGAATATTATTTATTTATTTTTATTATGAATGTTAAAAATCTTAATTTTAATGTAACTTAATAGTTAAAAACATAAATACATATGAAAAAATATTAAAAATAAAAATTATATTACAATTAGTGGTATTAATTAATTTTGACTTTTTATTTTAAAATTTATGATTTAATAAATATGTGAAAGGACATATTTAAAAGTCAAGTCACCATGCATCTTTATTTTCAAAGTGAGATTTTTTAGTCACACATATTTCTTCACATTTTGAGTAATTTATATTTGTTTTGAAATAATTATTGGTTTCAATATCATATACTTTATATTGTGTATGATATCATTATAATTTTTTTAATTATTATTTCTAAATTATTTGTATACTTCATATTAAAATTAAATTTTGGCATGTCCATGATATGAAAAGTCATTTTACTGTATTTGAGTGAAGAACTGGAAAAACTCATTTTATCTATCAACTTTGTTTTTTTATAGTAAATGCAATTCCTCTTTGTATGATTTTTTTCTACCTATAGAGTTACTTAGACTCATTTGAATGTTTTTTTAACTTTTATTAAATTTTTTTTGACGTTAACTTATATTAAATCTTAAGTTTGGTGTTCAATATATGTATTTATGTATGATATGTCATGAAGAATTCTGAAACCAAGTCATACCCAATTTCATTCAAACCAATTCTGAAACACTGTTTGAAGGACTCGTATTTGAGCAAAGCCAAATGTCATTTCAACACAAACCTTCACATAAAGACAACGAAGTCAAACGTTACTCAAGCCAACTTCATTACAAAACAAACATCGAAAGTTTCAGATACAAAATGTTTATCATCATAGTCGTCTTCCCGAGAGGAGCTGACTTTCCGAGGAGTGGCAACCACAAGTGGAGCTTCCAGAGATTCTCCAACAGCCGGATTGTTTTGTTTTTTTGGTAATGAGAGAACTGCAAAAATCATGGAATGTCAGTCAGCGTACCTCCTTCACTTTGATATGGTATTTTTAAGCGTATAATACTGGTACTGACCGTGCTATAAGCTCATCTGAACTGTGCATATGTATAACAAATGGTTTATAAGAATATGTTCATTAAGCTCCAGTTCAATAAAAATGAGCAGAGAACAAACCGCAAAGATATGGGACTGCCAATGGTTTTAGTGAGTCAAGCCGTTCCTTGAACTCTGTGGCATTTGCATCCTGGTCGTCCATGTAAAGCTAAGCGTGCACCTAAAGCACCCAGACACTCCTCACTGTAATACGCTTACACTCATCATTGGAACTCAATGGTATATATAGATCAAAAGTAAAATAATACATGCCTCATCGAGCTTCTCAACAAACGCCTTTGGCTTTTGTTGGGTGGATATCTTTTCAAACTCAGGTGTCTCTAGCTGTACAATGACCAAAAGAAAACCAAAGCTTTGAGTTTTGAGAAGAATGCCAACTGAGACGATATATAGGTATAGGGAAAAAAAAGTCTATATAGCAACAACAAAACCATGAAGTAGCCGGGATAAGAGATTTATATAAAAGCACACACCTTCTCTTTTGTAGCATAAATATAAGATTCAAGATTGTTTTTATCTCAGCCATTCTTCTTTCCCTATCTTTCTTGTTCAAGGCTCTAATTTTTTCTTAGCTTCAGCAAGAGACTCTTTCGTAAAAGGTGCTACAGGTCCAACCTTTTTTCTAGACTACCTACAAGCCATATATTTCAACAGAATTGGTTAGTATTTATTGATAACAAATCGAGAAAATCTTGAAAACGATAAGCCAGAATACACACCTGACTGTCTGCTTATTCCGTTTTTTGTTTTTTTTTGTGCAGAGGTCAACCACAGCTGGCTCTTCTGTTGTTATATTCGAAGCAGTCCTGTTTCCAGCATGGGCTTGTAGCTCCTCTTGATTTTCTTGTGAATACTCGTCAAAGGCATTGCCTGTTGCTGTGGTTGTGTAACTATCACGTTGTTCTTCATAACACGACATTTCCCCCATGTAGACTGGGAATCGCAATTCCACTTAGTGAGAAATGCAAATAGCCTTGATAGGTGATGACAGATTCCAAGAAGAATATCTGTCCAGATCAAAATCAGATAGCGAGTCCTTGATCTCCTCCTGCCATTTCTCAACATGTTCCTTGTGTATCCTGATCATGTTTGAAATGATATATTCATGGGAATGTAATAACATCTCAATATATCGTACATACAAAAACAGTAAAGGATCTCTTTAAACTCACATGATCATGTGTTCTGAGAAATTAGTTATTGAGTTCCTTGAGCATTGTTTTCCCTGATTTACAGAAGAAGAAAACTTGATGAATAGCATAAACTTGATAGGCATATTGAATTCTTCCTGAACTTAAGAAAATGCCTTTACAAAGGGAAATTATCATCACAGCTTACAGTATGCGTGAAGCTATCAATCTTGTCGAGAATTGGAGCAATGTTAAGTTCCATCTCACCAGAAGCAGCAAGTTTTGTATCAGTTTCTTCATCCTATCAAAATGTCAGGCCAAAACTAAAGAAATGAATTCACTGCAGATCATCAAGATATTAATGAGAAAATTCATAACCAAAAGAAACGTACATATGGTTTATGCGTTCGGCGATCCTCAATTTCTACTTCCATTTTCAGTGATTATGATGAAGATTTTCAATGGGCAAAATATGAGGAAGTATTGTTGTAGTTTTCCGAGAGATGAACAACCCAATTTGCCACCAAGTCTCTGGCCGGCTTTAAAGTATGAGTCATCTCGTGCTTAACCCACCGCTACCGTGAGTCGTCAGTTTCTGTGAAGCCCCGCTGAAATTAAGTTTGTGGAAATAAAATCGAGAGAACCTAGATCAAAAATCGAAAAACCAGTTCAACCCAGAACTCAGGAAAACATGGAACCAAATACCTTATACTTTGCCGGAAATCAGAAAGTAGATATCAGCAAAAGAAGCATGATGATGGAGAGAGACTGACTTAGCGTAAAAATTGAGAGTTGGGGAGGATGAAGCAAGCCAGAGGACCGCAATAGCTAGGAGAAGTTGTGGAAGAAGAAACTAGGACAGGATTTTCGATGGGTTTAAGCTGAGATGAGAGGTAACGGCAGAAGGCGAGAAGTTTAGAGGGATAGGAGGAGACGAGATGTGAAAATTGTTTTGTTTTTTTTTTGGAAGACACGTGTAGCTTTCTCCAGTACTGACGTGTCAAGCAACTGGAGAAAGTTAATTGTCTTTTATATATTAGATTCAAATATTAAACAGAACAAGCATAAGCATATAACCGCTGTAACTTAAAAGCATAGATTCAGACACGATCCCAAATTCCCCCAATACGTTAAGAGTTTTAGCGCAGAGAATTATTTTGGGTTTAAAAAAAAAAGAACTAAAAAGCTAAGTTGTTTATAAACACTATAATTAGAAACTGTGTCTTAGTTTCTCCCAATTGTTTTCAAGATGTTTAAACCTTTGTAACTTTTTATGTCGTCCTTACTATCCATTTCAGTAGGCCGATATCTAATATTGATCTACTCATACCCAAATTTGTGACGGTGCCTATATTTTATAGAACTGTGAAGCTGGTCTTATATATTATCAACAAAAAGGATTCCAAATTAGAGATCTATCCTTTTCCGGCGTATAAAATACCACGATCTTGTATAAGAACATAACATGTCCTTATTGATATATATTCATCACTTAAGATGCATTTTCATTTTTTATTATAAAATAAGATATTAAAGATAAGATTGATATACAAAAATTGAATTGCGCAAACGACTATGTTGTTTGAAATAACAAGATCGAATAATTAATTATGTTTGATTGGTGGTACAACGTGAGAAGAGCTTTTTAGTGGAGAGAGAAAGCGGTAAACAATATCTGGAATTTGGAAATAATTAAAAGATATCAGAGGTATTGGTATCGTTATATGTGTAGTATGTACACCATTATCTTGTTCTCTATGCATGAGAATTACTTTCATCTGCATTTCTAATATAATCTCTACATCTTAACCCCTCATAGCATGACTCGTACGTGGCATGCAATCGAAACTCTCTCCATGCGAAAATCATAAATAACATTCGTCGAAAATCCATTTGTAATTTCATTTTGTCATTAGTAATCACTAAACTGGTATATCCATTACCGCAATTTTAAGGAATTGCCGATCAAACTCATTATGTTTTTAAGGACAAGCATTAATCTAACAAAACTAAAATGAAAGGCACCAAGTTAATAAATTCAGAGTGCTCGCCTTTTTTTATCAATTCAACATAAAGAAAGATAATAAACAACATACACCAAAATAACATTTTTACAGTAAAAATTCTATAAATTAATATTTGATAAATTAATAAATTTCTCTGATCCCAAAGTTATGTTTTGGTTCAATTAATCTCTTTATAAATTAACAACTCTCTGAATTAATTAAATATAAAAATCTTAATATTATTAATTTATAGAGTTTTTACGTTATTAGAAATATACACTAACATATTTAGAAATATACACCAAGATAGAAACAACATATACACCAACGTATATACACTAATACCAACATCAATTTGAAACCACACAAACACCAATCTATAATTAAAGTCGATCCATCATAACTTTTTTCTGCAGAATATGTATAACAGCACCATTTGGCACTAACACAGACTTAAATAGATTATCATCGTGATCATCATATGTTATATATGTGTGTGTGCGCTTATAAGATAGCTAAATTAGAATTACACAAAAACATGCATGCATGCGATTTAATTATTTTTTGTTTTTACATAAATCTACCCACTTTTTTTTGGTGGGGGGGGGGGGAGAGGAGGTGTGGGGTTTAAAATACCTACTTGTTTTATTACCATTATTCCGTCACATCCATTTTTATTTATATAGATTTTAATAAACAAAGAAGTCAAAATATATGATATTGTATTATATGGTGGGAGATTAGTGGCCAATAAGTTCTCATCTGACTTCTCATTCATTTCTCAAATTTTTAATATAGTTCAAACTTTTTTGTGTCATTTTTTGTTAAAAAAACTAGAGATTTCCTTTTTTAAGTCATTTGTGCTTTGATTAAATTAACAATGCATTGCTAATATAATGATCACAAATTAAATAATACAATTAAAGCAAGCACATTCCTAGTGGTTCAGCCACACCAGTTACGATGGGTTAAGGTGAAGACGAATGTGGATAATATTGTATAAATATATAGTAATATCATATATATACGTATTATATAATTTCAGTGTTCGTGAACATTAAAATAGTATCCATATGGGATATTTTAATCGGATCTGTAAAACTTTGACTATAAGTCTATAACTGTAATATATATATATATATATACTAGTTAGAAAAATAAAATATGTGTAATTAGGACTGTTCTTGAGTATTTAGTGACTTTAAGCCTCTAGCCGAGAAAAATGTGTGGCCCATAAATTGATAAACTTAAAAGAAAGAATGTATGAGAAGATGTGTGAATTTTCTATCTTTGTTTTTATAAATAAAGTTGAACATTGATCTGGGACCCTTCAATCCCACTCTTGGTCCATTCCAAGTCCTTTCAATCGATAACTTGTGGTTCGTTCCATCAACAACGCAACATAACTTTCACTGTGAGTTTTGTCTATGGAAAGGATCCGCTTATTTCTGATTTGGGATAACACAGAAGAAGAGGTAGATTCTTGATGAAGTAAAGTCTTTGCCGTTAGGATTCAAACCCTAGGCAATACATCTCTATCTTCGTAACTTGTTGTATCTGAGAACTTTCATCCTCTTGCGCTGAGCTTGATTTCTGTTGGATAGCTCAAGTTTGTAATTGATCCGACTCCATACCTAGGTTAGAAAATTATTGTGTACTTTTAGTTTATGCTTTGTGATCTCAAACAAACAAATCCGTGAGAGAAATTGTTGAGGTATCAGAGTTATATTCTGTGATCATTGTTGGTTAGAGATATTGGTTCATAATCGTTTCACTAAAAAGACATGTAAATTTCCGATCGAGTTATTTTTTCTGTATTTCCAGTGAATTTCCAACAAACTGCTTTTTTTTAAATCGGAGTATGAACTTCAAAAAACATAATTAGTCAGAATTTTGTCAAAAAAAAATCTGATAAAGGAGTTTATCAGTAAATCGTATGAAAGGAGAAAATCACGAGTAGATTAGAGTTAATTCTATATACATTAGTAGCTAGAATTATGATTCTTTATATATATAAAAAAAGAAGAAGCTAGTAGTATGATTCCAAATCATAATTATATATCCAAATCATATTTCGGGTTCTTCTGACTCGGAGTCTCGGACATTCAATGGTCGGTGACTTTTAAACCAAAGTTAATGAAAAATTTAATAAGCATACTAGTTATTAAAAACCCATGCAAGATTAAGTAGTATGACTAATATTATTATATGGTTTCAACAATCCTTACAGGGCCGACCATAAAAGGAAGGCCACAAATGTGATTTTTATACTCGATGCATTGTCTGTCTCACTCACGAATAAATGCATTATCATAATCACGAATAAATACATTATCATAAACGAGTAAACATATTTGGTTTTTATTAAAAGGTAAACAAACTTGTAGTATACTAGTTTTGATTAATGTCGCTACCGTGTGTTCTTCATTTTATTTTATTTTTGTAATCGAGGTCTAAACGCATAAAAATGTGTTTTGGCTCCTAACATATAAAATACTTTATTAAGAAGCCAGTTTTGTTAACATGCAAATTCATTCCTTTTTTTGACAGCTCCTTCATTAAAAAAAAATTATACCTGTATATTAATATAGGTCTAAGTCAGAGACTTAATCAATTAAAGAATGGAAGATAAAGAAAGGGAAAAAGAGAATTGAGCATGAAGAAGCATAATGATGATAATGGAATCATAACAAAACGGTCATAAAGCATGAGTCTTTTCTCTATAAATTTCGACACTTCTCTTCATCATTACCAAACTCATCCTTCACTTACCACATTTCCTCTTTGGTCTTCATAATTATCAAATTAATTATCATAACTGAAATAGCAAAAAAAAATGTCTTCGATTGGAGCAAACTACGCACAACTCCAAGTCATGCAGAAGAAGCAGAAGGAGAAGATGATGATGAAGAAGAGGTTGGAGAAGGAGAGAGATGGCGGCTTATACGGTGGAGAAGGCCACGGAGTTTCTTCCGCTGCCACTGGAAAGAGTGGTAACAGAATATTTCCGGTCAAGGCTTCTCCATCGTCGACTTATGAAGTAGTAGAACGACAAGAGTGAAGTGTGAGCTTTGTCTTCTGTTTTAAGTTAGACTTTTGTGTGTCTATGTGTGTGATGCGATGTTATATAAGTGGTCGTCTTCTGTATCTAGGCTTGAAGTTACGTCATTTGTGTTGCTTTGTTGAATGCTATTGCTGGCAAATTGTATTAAAAACGTTGTAATTTTCTTAGATTTCGATGATGTAATATATTTCTCTATTGTGAATTCAGTTTGGGACGTTTTAGCACATTATTTTACCAAATTGTGAGCTTGCTTAAAACACAAATGGTCTATTAGTCCAAGTGTTCTAAAGTTTCTTAGGTGCCGCCTAAGAACTAGGCTTAACTGCATAAGGGATTCGAGGCGATTTTGCTTATATATAGGCCTACTAGCGGTAGACAAAAGATTGAGATTTAGCGAATTTGGCGGCCCTTCATCGATATTGAGATTCGACTCGCAATATGTTCTAAAAAAATTGGTCGTTTAACAAAATCCTAATAACAAAGGAGGGAAAATTAATCGTGCACATGAGTAACTTAAGTTTTTGAATTTGTCTAAATTTTTTTTTTGGCTGGTTTAGTAGTGTTTCTTGTCTGTTATAGCTGTTTTTTAGACTTCTGACTTGATTTTGTAAATACATATAAACTACTACTTTTGTATTCTCCTTTAAAATGAAACTATTATCTCTTATAAATATACACAAGAGTACAACACAACAATTCTCTCCTCTTTTTTTTTTTAAATCATTCACAACACATTACTTAATTTTTTTCCACTGATTTTCAAGTTTCCTTTTTTTTTTATTTAGTGGTATAACAACTAGCCGTTGAAAGCTCACTTCCATAGAAGACAGAATTCCTAAGATTTTTAAGAATGCATAACAATGCTGAAAGAGAACAAACATGATTCACTGTAAATTTTTTAAAGCTCTATAGAAACACGAGAATCTAATTATAACATTGTAAAAAAAACTCTGGCCCAACACTTTTTTGCTACATATAGAAGAAGTGAGTCGCGGCCCAAAAGATATGGCCGAACATTTAAGTAGCTCGAGATGTTATTTTCTATGCAAAGTTATTTTCGAAACACTTATCAATTTAACTGTTAGAACTTAGAAGTGCCATCTTGAAATTGTTTTGTTAGCAAAAACAAAATCATTGTAAGAAACAGCTACCATTCTTCAAATACGTTTGGGCATGCCTGTGAGATCTTCAAGATTTATGCTTCCTGGGTAGTCTTTAGAGTTCAAGAAAGTGAGGCATTGTCGCATTGAATTGTGTTATTAGAATGACTAAATAAGATTATTTTAATCAGTCTTTGTTTATGCTTAACCTTGATCATGATTGTTGTGAAAAATGTGGCATGAAGAAAAATTGGCATTTGCACAAAAAAGAAGAAGAAGAATAATAATAATTGGCGATGACTAAAGAGCACATGTGCATCATATGGTTAATCATAATTGTGCATATCATATGCTTTCATGGGCATAGTTGTCGATAGAAACAAAACATGCGTCGAGGAGAAAACTAATTAAAACTTCGGATCTTTGATTCCCATTAGGCATGAGGCCATGTGCTCTTTTGCTTTCCCACGTTATTTATTTTACCATCTTCTTAATTTGTTTCCCTGACTTCTCTCACTTTCGGACAAAATAAATTGCTGTCATTTTTTGGACAAGATAGAAAATATCATGTCAATGAAATAATTTAGATTTGAAGGAAGCCATAAAGTGTTCAAACTTTATCCATGGGAAGATAAATCGAGATGAATATGATTGTGGTGTTGACAATTTTTTTTAAAAAATTTCCTCATTCGATTTGGTGGTGTATCTTAAACATCCCCATCGCAATGGACTATATTAATCGAGTTTGGTAGCAAATCAACATATAGGACCATTAACAACATACTGCAAATCTTACTTATTAATTTATCGATTTAAGCGAATACATTATTTCTATGATTTGCTATAAAAAATATTTTTCACATGATCTTATACGAAATAGTAGAAAACAAATTCTATAAAACACTAGAATTGTAAAACACGTTTTCTAGAATACATTTATAAATAAATTTTAAATATATGTATTTCCTAAAACAATATTAGAATAATATTCTTTTTTTTTGGAATTTTCTGAATTTAAATGTATATATAAATATTTGGTTCGTAAAAAAAATTAAAAAAGTTATTTTTATATAAAATTGTCAAAACTTAAAAAAATATTAAAGAAACAAATACTTCTATTTTTTGTCCTATATTTTTAATTTTCTCTTTTTTTTTCTACTGCAAATACTCCCGTAGATACTTTCTTTAGAAGAGAGCCATTCAGACACCAAATTATTGTTTACATGGAAAAACAAAAGTTCTCGTATTCTTGTTGCTTTAGTAAAAATAATTTTTTATAACATGCTCTTGTATACTGATTCATCATTGATCTAATCATTTTTACTAATTTCTCGTCGTGTCATGATTTAGATAAACATTCAATAATGTGCGTAGAATTAAAATTTAAATAAGTACTACACCATGTCTGCTACTTGACAAGTTTTTTTTTTTTTTTCAAAAAGGGTTACTACTTGACAAATTGACATATCCTAATATACTCCTTTTTTGTAAAAAAATATACTCCTTTTATTGACATAATAGTGATGATTTACTTCGATAATCTAAATTTACAGAGTATAGTTAAGTAAATTAAATTTATAAAAGGTAGAAAATTACCTGAACTGAATTTACTAGTCACTAGAACAAAGTGAACCAAAGGTTTTCTATATTTTGCTAACGATCCAGAATTTTGTTTACGTCAGCAAAAAGTTTCTAATTAATTCACTGAAGTAAGTTTTCTAATTTACACTCGCGGTTAACGAGTCGTTTAGTTCTCTGGACTGAGTAGCTTAGCTGAGCCGAACCGAGCCGAGTTGAGCCGATGATTTATTCCACTCTTTGTCGGTGGACAAGCCGGCTCCGATCTGAGAGCACAGTCTCAACAGCCCACACACAGCTCACTCTCTCTCTCCTCCGCTTTATACTTTTTTAGTCAAAGAGAAACCTCTCTCTCTATCTCTGTACCTCTCTATCTCCTCTTCTTCGCTTCTCTTCTACGAAACAGACAAATGCAGAGCTGATTGTGCTTGCTCCTCCTTCATCTCGCATTTTCCTTTTAGGTTAGTTCGATTTCTCCATCTGTGGATCTATCTGCATGCTTTGGTATCGGATATCTTGTGTTTGATTTCAGTGAGAGATCCGAGTCTTCTTTCCGATTATAGATTAGATTTTCCATCCCGATCTGAGTCTTCAAATTCCTGTTGATTAAACTTTCCTGATTTAGCTTAGTTCGAATCTGGAAAGTAAAGGGTTTCACTATAACGACTTTGGATCGAGATTTTTTTACACTTGCTGCACAGTTTAATCTCAGTTAGATAGAGTCATCCATTGATCGGTTGTAATTGCATTTGGCTTTTCGTACTTCTGGCGATTCAGATTTTAGGATCCTTATGCTTTATTTTCATCTGATCTCTGCTTGCATGATGATTGATTCTTTTTTTTTTTTTTTTCTGCAGGGGCGTTGATGCTCTGACGATCTTGTGTGTAGATCTGGGTAGGGGCAAGGTCTCTCGGTCTACGTTTGATTTGAGAATCTTGAAGTGAAACAAAAAATATGACAAGTGCACTTGGATGGAGATTTTCTTCTCCTAATGGAAATGGCCTTGCCCCAAACGAAATGGTAACTAGTTGTTGTATTATTTACTTTAGTTTTCTCTAAATTGGTTTTTGAGTGGGTTAATATGATGACCAATCATTACAAGATCTTATCGTAAAGCTCGGTTTTTTATGTGAGTTGAAAGATCACAGTGTGATCTTTCTGAGTTTCGGAATCGTTTATGATTTTCTTCTACAAAGCAATTTCCTTTTCATGTATTCCTTGAGTTTCAATCAGATTTAGAAATGTACTTGAGCTTGAGCTGAGCCCATTGTTAATTAATTCAGTGGTTCCTTTTCCTTTAAATGTTATCTTCTGTCATCTTATGTTTTGTTTTCTCATTTGTTTGATAATCTCTTCCCTGCTTCCTTCTTGTTTCTTTTTTTTTTTTTTTTTTTTTTCTATTTACTTCTACGTTTGCGTCCTGCAATAAAAACTCGAAATTTCCCTTATTTACAAGCGAAGCCTAAACCAATGGACAATAATACACATGCGACATAAACAATTGGCGTTGTTTCAGTCTGTTATATCTGATAGAGTGTCATGATCTAGATGGTAGTCTTTCACAGAACGCTTTCCATTGCATTTGAGCAAACGTCTTACAAGTTATACTCTTTTAACTTATTTTCTGTTGTCTGGTCATGTTTACAGGAGAGAAATGGGGATATGAAGATTCCAGATTCGGAGCCCCCAACTCCACATTCAAGCACAAAGATGAGTTTGAGGTAACGTAAATTTGTATTAAGTATTGCATGACTTCAATCAGTGTTTAAAAAAAAGTTAGGTCTTATCAGTATTTGTTGCACCGCAATCTTGGTTTCTTCGTGAGTTTGAAAATCAATATATCTGGATTAGTTTCTTACGATATCCTTTCAAATGAAACCATTGAAGTAAAAAGGCACACGTATTAGCGACTAGTATCTAACATTTCCCCATCACCTGCAGAGAGCGTACAACCAGCATGGAAGATCCGGATGGGACATTAGCAAGTGTTGCCCAATGTATTGAGCAGTTGCGCCAAGGTTCATCATCTGCACAAGAAAGAGAATACTGCCTGAAGCAGTTACTGGACCTTATAGAAATGCGTGAAAATGCATTCAGTGCTGTCGGTTCACACTCCCAAGCTGTGCCAGTACTTGTCTCTCTGCTCCGATCAGGATCACTTGGAGTGAAGATACAAGCTGCAACCGTCTTGGGATCACTCTGCAAGGAGAATGAACTTAGAGTTAAGGTGTTACTTGGGGGATGCATTCCCCCATTGCTTGGTCTTCTCAAGTCTAGTTCAGTTGAAGGGCAGATAGCAGCAGCAAAGACAATCTATGCTGTTTCTGAAGGTGGGGTGAAAGATCATGTTGGTTCAAAAATATTTTCCACTGAGGGAGTTGTACCGGTTCTATGGGACCAATTGCGCAGTGGAAATAAGAAAGGGGAGGTTGATGGTTTGTTAACTGGTGCACTTAAGAACCTTTCTAGCACCACAGAAGGATTCTGGTCTGAGACAATTCGAGCTGGTGGAGTGGATGTACTTGTGAAGCTGCTTACAAGCGGGCAGTCAAGTACAGTATCTAATGTATGCTTCCTTCTTGCTTGTATGATGATGGAGGATGCCTCTGTATGCTCCAGTGTATTGACTGCGGACATTACAAAACAGCTTCTCAAGTTGTTAGGATCAGGTAACGAAGCCTCAGTGAGGGCAGAGGCTGCTGCTGCTCTCAAGTCGCTTTCTGCTCAATCTAAGGAAGCAAAGCGAGAAATAGCTAATTCTAATGGTATTCCTGTTTTAATAAATGCAACAATAGCTCCATCGAAAGAATTCATGCAAGGTGAATATGCGCAAGCATTACAAGAAAATGCAATGTGCGCCCTTGCCAATATTTCCGGAGGTTTGTCATATGTCATATCGAGCCTTGGTCAGAGTCTTGAATCTTGCTCCTCGCCTGCGCAGACTGCTGACACTCTTGGGGCGTTAGCTTCAGCATTGATGATATATGATGGCAAAGCAGAAAGTACAAGAGCATCAGATCCATTGGTCATTGAGCAGACTCTGCTGAAACAGTTCAAGCCTCGTTTGCCATTTCTCGTGCAAGAACGCACCATTGAAGCACTCGCAAGTTTGTATGGGAATTCCATACTCTCTGTTAAACTTTCCAACTCGGATGCAAAACGTTTGCTTGTTGGTCTAATAACAATGGCGGCTAATGAGGTTCAAGATGAGCTTGTAAAGGCTCTTCTGATGCTGTGTAACCATGAAGGTAGCCTGTGGCATGCACTACAGGGGCGTGAAGGGATCCAATTGTTGATATCTCTTTTGGGTCTTTCATCTGAACAGCAGCAAGAATGCGCTGTTGCACTTCTTTGCCTTTTGTCTAACGAAAATGATGAAAGCAAGTGGGCCATCACTGCTGCTGGAGGTATACCTCCACTTGTTCAAATTTTAGAGACAGGGTCTGCCAAAGCCAGGGAAGACTCTGCAACCATCCTTCGGAACTTGTGCAATCACAGCGAAGATATTCGAGCTTGTGTTGAAAGTGCTGATGCTGTCCCTGCTCTGTTATGGCTACTAAAGAATGGTAGTGCCAATGGTAAGGAAATTGCTGCCAAGACATTGAATCATTTGATTCATAAATCAGATACTGCAACAATCAGTCAGCTTACTGCTTTGCTGACCAGCGATCTACCTGAGTCTAAAATGTATGTTTTGGATGCCTTAAAAAGCATGCTTTCTGTGGTCCCGTTCAGTGACATGTTACGTGAAGGCAGTGCTTCAAATGATGCTATTGAGACCATGATCAAGTTGATGAGCTCTGCAAAAGAAGAAACTCAAGCAAATTCAGCCTCAGCTCTTGCAGCTATCTTCCAGAGCAGAAAAGATTTGCGTGAGAGCGCTCTAGCCCTCAAAACTCTCTTGTCGGCTATAAAACTTTTACAGGTGGATTCTGAGAAGATCCTTGTTGAGTCTTCCCGCTGTCTAGCTGCAATTTTACTTTCAATCAAGGAGAATCGCGATGTGGCCATTGCTGCCAGAGAAGTTTTGCCTACGCTGGTTTCGCTTGCCAACTCATCCGTTCTAGAAGTTGCTGAGCAAGGAATGTGTGCATTGGCTAATCTTATATTGGACAGTGAAGTGTCAGAGAAGGTCATTGTTGAAGAAATTATTTTGTCAGCCACTAGAATCTTACGTGAAGGTACAGTGTCGGGGAAGACGCTTGCAGCTGCAGCAATTGCTCGCCTACTTAGTCGTCGCCGAATTGATTCTGTATTGACAGATTCTGTGAACCGTGCTGGAACAGTGCTTGCCTTAGTATCTCTTCTAGAATCTGCCGACGGAAGGTCTGATGCAATATCAGAGGCCCTAGATGCGCTTGCTATATTCTCAAGGTCAGGAGCTAATGGAAATGTAAAGCCAGCATGGGTTGTTTTGGCTGAATCTCCCAACAGCATGGCCCCGATAGTCTCATCTTTAGTGAGTGTTGCTAATCCCTCACTACAGGATAAAGCTATTGAAGTACTGTCAAGACTTTGCCGAGATCAGCCTATAATTTTGGGAAACATGGTCAACAATGCTAGAGATTGCGTTGCATCTATAGCTAAAAGGGTGATAAATAGCAGAGACCCGAAAATAAAAATTGGTGGAGCTGCTATTATTATCTGTGCTGCTAAAGTTAACGACCAGAAAATGATAGAAAGTTTGAATGAGACGCAGTTGTGTGCCAAATTCGTTCAAGCACTTGTGCGGATTCTAGATTCATCGCAGATTTCTGTGCAAGATCAGGAAAAGGATGACAAAGATACTATCTGCATATGCATTCATCCCAAAGAAAGGGAGGAAGAGGAAGAGGAAGAGGCAACAGAAAGTAGGGAGGGTTCCACGGGGGAAACAGTTATTTCTGGTGACAATTTAGCCATCTGGTTGCTCTCGGTTCTTTCTTGTCATGATGAAAAGAGCAGAGCAGTAATACTGGAGTCAGAAGGCATCGACTTGATTACTGATAGAATAGGCAACCGTTTTCTGCAGGTATTTAACTCTCTTACAATCTTTTGAGATCACAGTTAATAGCATATAAATTCTATATTAAGAATCTGTGTTAGCAGTTAACTAACATTCTGACTCATTTTGGGACGTTAGGTTTTATTTATATTGCTTTAATTGCTAATACTTTATTACATTTCAGGCCGATCATGGAGAAGACGCCAACATTTGGGTTTGTGCTTTACTGCTAGCCATACTTTTCCAGGACAGAGAAATCACTCGCGCACATGCAACAATGAAAGCTGTTCCAGTGCTCTCAAATCTTGTGAAGTCAGAGGAATATGCTGACAGGTATTTTGCAGCACAAGCGCTAGCCAGTCTTGTCTGTAACGGTAGTCGGGGAACTCTTCTGTCTGTTGCAAACTCTGGTGCTGCGGCTGGGTTCATATCGTTGCTTGGTTGTTCTGATGATGACATAAAAGAACTTCTGCAATTGTCACAGGAGTTCATGTTAGTGCGTTACCCAGACCAAGTCGCTCTTGAGAGGCTTTTCCGAGTTGAAGATATTAGAGTTGGGGCTACTTCACGAAAGGCGATTCCCTTACTAGTTGACCTTCTTAAACCAATTCCAGACCGCCCCGGTGCTCCACTACTTGCACTTAATCTTCTAACTCAGCTTGCCGGAGACTGTCCACAAAATATGATTGTCATGGTAGAGTCAGGTGCTCTTGAGGGCCTCTCAAAATATCTTTCTCTTGGACCTCAGGACGAGCAAGAGGAAGCTGCAACGGTTCTTTTAGGCATCTTATTTAGCAGTGCCGAAATTCGAAGGCATGAGTCAGCATTTGGCGCTGTCAGCCAACTTGTAGCAGTTCTGCGTCTAGGTGGAAGAGGAGCAAGGTACAGTGCCGCCAAGGCATTGGATAGTCTCTTTTCTGCTGACCATATAAGAAATGCAGAGTCTTCTAGACAAGCTGTTCAGCCATTGGTAGAGATTCTCAATAATGGTTCAGAGAGGGAGCAACATGCTGCTATTGCTGCACTTGTTAGGCTGTTGAGTGATAATCCATCACGGGCACTGGCAGTTGCAGATGTGGAGATGAATGCTGTGGATGTTCTATGCAGGATCCTTTCTTCAAACTGTTCTATGGAACTGAAGGGGGATGCCGCAGAATTGTGCTATGTTCTATTTGCAAACACAAGGATTAGGTCTACGGTTGCCGCAGCTCGTTGTGTTGAGCCTCTCGTCTCTCTCCTTGTGAGTGAATTCAGCCCTGCCCAGCATTCGGTTGTACGGGCATTGGACAAGCTTGTCGATGATGAACAACTGGCTGAATTAGTTGCGGCCCATGGTGCTGTGGTTCCTCTTGTTGGGCTTCTCTATGGTAAAAACTATGTGCTTCACGAGGCTATATCAAGGGCTCTAGTAAAGCTAGGTAAGGACAGGCCTGCTTGTAAACTGGAAATGGTGAAAGCTGGAGTTATCGATTGCGTGCTTGATATTCTACACGAAGCTCCGGACTTTTTATGCGCTGCATTTTCAGAACTGCTTCGCATCCTTACAAATAACGCTACTATTGCCAAGGGCCAATCTGCTGCGAAAGTGGTGGAGCCACTGTTCAATTTGCTGACGAGGTTGGAGTTTGGAGCCGATGGGCAGCACAGTGCTCTGCAAGTTCTGGTAAATATCTTAGAACATCCACAATGCCGAGCTGATTATACACTTACACCGCACCAAGTGATTGAGCCGCTAATTCCACTGCTGGAGTCTCCATCCCCAGCAGTACAGCAATTGGCAGCCGAGCTTCTGTCTCATTTGCTCTTCGAGGAACATCTACAGAAGGATCCATTAACACAACTTGCGATTGGACCGTTAATTCACGTTCTTGGATCTGGCATACACCTATTGCAGCAGAGAGCTGTGAAAGCTCTCGTTAGCATTGCTCTAACATGGCCAAATGAAATAGCTAAAGAAGGTGGTGTGAGTGAGCTGTCTAAGGTGATACTACAAGCCGATCCATCGCTTTCCAATGTGTTATGGGAGTCTGCAGCATCAATTTTGGTTATCATCTTGCAATTTAGCTCGGAATTTTACCTGGAAGTCCCTGTTGCTGTTCTCGTAAGACTTCTTCGCTCTGCATCCGAAAACACAGTGGTTGGTGCTCTTAACACTCTTCTAGTGTTGGAAAGTGATGATGGAACCAGTGCGGAATCCATGGCTGAAAGTGGTGCTATAGAAGCTCTTCTTGATCTTCTAAGGTCTCATCAGTGTGAGGACACAGCAGCGCGACTGCTCGAGGTACTTCTTAACAACGTCAAGATTAGAGATTCAAAAGCCACCAAGACTGCAATCTTGCCCTTGTCCCAGTACCTCTTGGATCCACAGACTCAAGCTCAGCAGGCGCGATTACTGGCAACTTTGGCCCTCGGTGATCTTTTCCAGAACGAAGCACTCGCTAGAAGCACCGACGCAGCTTCTGCTTGCCGTGCTTTAGTCAATGTCCTTGAGGAACAACCCACAGAAGAAATGAAAGTAGTGGCTATATGTGCTCTGCAAAACCTTGTTATGTATAGCCGGTCCAACAAAAGAGCGGTTGCGGAGGCAGGTGGTGTGCAGGTCGTCTTGGATCTGATCAGTTCCAGTGACCCGGATACATCTGTTCAGGCTGCAATGTTCGTAAAACTTCTTTTCTCAAATCACACTGTGCAAGAATACGCATCTAGCGAGACCGTGAGAGCAATAACTGGTGAGAAAAATCTTGTACCTTCTTTATCGTTTCGAACTGCTTATTGTTCTTTATAACACTGATTCTTCCTTCTAATTTGCAGCTGCTATTGAGAAGGACTTATGGGCCACTGGAACCGTGAATGACGAGTATCTAAAAGCCTTGAACTCTTTGTTTAACAACTTCCCGCGTCTAAGAGCCACCGAGCCTGCAACACTAAGCATACCTCATCTGGTTACATCCCTCAAGACAGGCTCAGAGGCAACTCAAGAAGCTGCCTTGGATGCGTTGTTTCTTCTCAGACAAGCTTGGTCAGCCTGTCCTGCTGAAGTTTCCAGGGCCCAATCAGTTGCTGCTGCAGACGCAATCCCTTTACTTCAGTACCTAATCCAATCAGGTCCACCACGGTTCCAGGAGAAAGCCGAATTCCTCTTGCAGTGTTTGCCAGGTACTCTTGTGGTCACAATCAAACGCGGTAACAACATGAAGCAATCCGTTGGCAATCCGAGCGTGTTTTGTAAGATCACACTCGGTAACACTCCTCCTAGACAAACCAAGGTAAGAAAAGACTCATCACCCCTTGTTCAATTCACTGTGACTATTAATTCCCCCAAGGAATCAACCTTATCTTTCGATTTTTTTCAGGTGATTTCGACAGGTCCTAATCCAGAGTGGGACGAGAGCTTCTCATGGTCATTTGAGAGCCCTCCCAAAGGTCAAAAACTCCATATTTCATGCAAGAACAAGAGCAAAATGGGAAAGGTATATCATCAAAAACTAAACTTGACTCATATTTGACAGTTCCAAATTTTTGCGGTCTATTGGGTTTTTATCTGAATCAGAGTCCTTTCGCTTTTGTTTTTCTGCAGAGTTCCTTCGGGAAAGTAACGATCCAAATCGATCGGGTGGTAATGCTGGGAGCCGTTGCAGGTGAATACAGTTTGTTACCAGAAAGTAAAAGTGGCCCCAGAAATCTTGAGATCGAATTCCAGTGGTCTAACAAGTAAAAACACCACTTCATTTTTCTTTTTTTGAGGGTGAGAGTTCTTCAGTCAAAACTTTGTTTTCTTGGCCAATTTTTCTTATATTCATTTTGTTTATTGTGTAATGCTACTGTATATAGTTTGTATTGTAATGCCATGGTTTGGTGATTTATACCTTCGGTCTTTTAATTCTTTTTAACTGTGTATTCAATTCATTTGTAACATTTATTGCCATTTTGTGTTTTCCGTAGCTTCATTTATTCATCTTCTGGTGTGCCTCTAAAATTTAAACTTGAAATAATTCGAGAACCTTTTTTTACTTTTGCTTTTAGTTTTGATGAAAGATAATGCATGAGCAAAATGAGAACTGTTCTGCACTTGTATGTTTATGGAAGGAGAAATATATTGAACTAACCTAATAGGAAACAAATTACAAACACAATTTAACAAATGAAGTGTAAACACGATAAGAGAAAATGAGAGGGTTCAACGGCATATAACATAACGAAAGAAGTTACAATACGATTTAGTTTTAGAGAATGGGAGACAGTTTTTAAGTTGCAGTAACATTTAGTTTCACGAAAAAGAACCTCACCAAGACTAACTGGAAGGGTCGACGAAATCACCAATATATAATCTATCTTTAAGTAATTCCACTTCTGCTGCAGCTTCTGTATGATAAGGCAAGAAAAGAGGAAATGGTTTTAGTTCTACAAGATGATTAATTAAATCTGCACTGCCAGTAATAGCAAACATAATTCAACCAAATGGATAGCAAGCCACTTAGCCACAAAAAAAAGTATATAAGAGAGCTTTGATGCATTACCACAAACATGGAGGCACAACCTAACTAAAGAGAAAAATGAGAGGAGTTTAAGGCATACCCTCGGATAGAAGAAGTTGCGGAGCGTAGTTTCAGAGAGGGAACCTTAGTAAGAAGAATCCTTGTCTTCTTCACCATTTTCTTTTTTACCACTGTCTTCTTCACCACTGTCTGTGTCGTCCAACAAGTCCACTTCTGTTGCAAATACGGTAAGAAGAAAATGGGAAGATTTTCAGGCATGACCCATAAATTTCATGTAGTTACATTATTAATTCATAGATGCGTGGGAGGTAGAAACAAACATAGACTTACTTTTTTTGTTAAGGTCATGGCGATAACCGCGCTTGTCATTTTTTCCAAGCATTTTTAAAAGATCACGCTCAATGTACATAAGATAGATGTCTCGAAGCTGTTCCTCTTCTGTTGCTGCCTCATGGTCACCCTGATTTGACACGAAAAAAAAATTTGTCTAAATTGAAAAACAAAAGAAGTACCTCTACAAGATGATCGATCGATGCAAATCATTACCGTGGACATTAAACATTTCATATGAAACACGTCCTCGCAGTGATGGCAGAAGTAAACCCTTTTATAGCAATGTGTTCCACATAGAGAACAACTTTCCAGTCCTTGGAGTTCAGAAGAAAATGATTGCTCGACAGTGTGCTGGTGCAGTTGGTTTTCACTATGGCTGGAAACCTAAGGCACTCTACATGGGCATTGAAATTACAATCAATACATCCATAGAATGACTTACCACACAGTCTTGAACAAACATTGCAGGTTCGAGCCAACTGCCAATCATCAACCCAATAGTTATAGAAAGTGTGACGGTGAGACCACCTGATACTGAGACATCCACTGCTTTGCTGCATTTAATATGAAATCTGACTTTGCAAATGAAGCAACAGAGGCCATACTTTGTAATATTTAGATTGCAGGAACTGCACTTGGATCCACTTATCAGTTTTACTTTTAGTGGGTGATCAGAATGAAGAGGATGACTGAGTCGCTCTTGTCCCCCAAGTTCGATACACCGAGAATGATAGATATCATGACATGTCATACATGACATAACTTTTCCAGACAACCTCTCAACACAAATAGTGCAACCTATCGGATATGACCTCGATACCATAACTTCAACTACGGAATGTCTGTGTTGCAAGCACTTACTTAATTCCTCAGTAGTTGCAATGAATTTCTTCCCACGATGTATTTCTCCAAGAAATTGTGTAGCCTTTACCATGCATTTGGTGCATATGATAAAATTGCATATGCGACAGAAGAGATTGAAAAAAGACACTTGGGAGAAGTGTCAAAAGATGGTCCAAATGAAATCGATACTTCGATGGTTTCCCTAGCTTTAGACATATATCATGTGCCTCGAATTCACATGCCTTGCATTCCCATGATTTACCAATTAGTATATCCTCAAAGCATATACTACACTCCACAATCAATTCCCGAGTGGGGGCCAATATCAGCACATGAGTATGGTCAGTATCAATAACCTGCACGATGTACGAAGAAAAACAATTGAAGGAAGGTGGCCCTAGCTGGCTAAACGAAGAAAAACTTTCTAATCTCTTTCAATACTACTGTGTGGAACCTTACCATAAGTTTGTTATCTAATTTGTTGGTTTCACTGTCTTCTTGATCTCCTGGCCTCGTGACGTCTTCTCCATCAGAATACAGGTCTTTGAAGTATAATGGAGAAGGCACTTCCTGTTGTTTGTGTGTAAGAAATAATAGTCTCTTAGTTTCTTAATAAATTACCATCAATCCTTAAGAAAGAAAAACAAACATAAAAATTGGATATTACCTCACGTAGAATGCATTCAATGTGACCCAGAAAATCGCATTCTTTGCAACAATAAGCAGGATGTCCCGCATGTACCATTGTCTCACATACTTCACAATACTCCATAGAGTTGTCTTCGGCTAGGAATATCTTACGGAATAGAGGATGAATGTGATAAGATTTCCTGACCACGGACTCGGGTATCCCAAGACAATCAAAATGAAACAGAAAACCACATTCCACACAGTGATAATAGTAATCGAGAGAGTTATCAGTTCCTTCCATGCATATTTGACACGGCCTTACCTCATTAAAAAAAAACATTCCTAGCACCAGTAGCAGCATAAAACAACCTGTGCTGATGAGACTTGTGCATCAGACCTCGCAACAAGGAGTCTGCACACCTCAGGTGAATAAAAAATTGCATTCTAGGCAACCAAACGGGGCATTATCGAGATCAAGTCTGCATGCATCGCAAGTTCTTACATCACCACAATTATATGTGAAATCAAGGCGTATGAGAGGGTGTGCCGGATGCATAGGATGTTGAATCTCTCTGGGAAGATCAAGACAATGCTGGTGAACAAACGAGGAACATGGAACACAACCATAACATATCGCAGAGGGAGAGAGTGGAAGCTCACAGAGTATGCAAGAGCCATTGGCGTCAGATCCTGGTTTACACCTCCTAAGCAAGTGGACATGGCTATAATGGAGCAATTCCTCGGCTTCCCAGCCAGTGATTATGTTCTGGATCCCACAATCGAGATCCAGATAGATCTCGCACTCTTTACACTTGAAGTAAAAAGAACCAGAAAACAGATTCCCACACCCAGAGCAGAGCATGCATCTAGTCTTCTCATCATTTTTCCCCATACAAAACTCTAAGGGGTGTTGTGGGTGGAAACCATGTGACACCATCTGTGGTATCATGGAGCATGGTTTACAGAGATCGAAATTACATGTGTTACAAGCGAACTCCACAGGTTCATCTTTGTAACACATGTTGCAGATGCCATCGGCAACGATCTCCGGCGAGGTCAACACACATTCATGGGCGCCGTGTTTGAGCTCTGCCATAGCTATGCGAGCAAAGGAAGTCAACGAGGAAGAACTCAAGATTAAGAAAGAGAGCAGAGGTAGTGATCGATCGCTTAGCTTGGTGGCTAGGTTAAGCTCTGTGGAACAAATAAGAGATTTACATAAAATAGATTTGTATCTTATTGAACATTGAGCTCCAATCTGAGTTATTAGTTTTTAAAGACTGGGACGTGAGACCCGCGAACCTGAAAGGCCAGTTTTTTATAAGTCAACGAATTAATATTAAATAAAGACTCAAGATTGAGATCCAATCTTCTTATTACTGTATTTTTAAAATACTAGGACGTGAGACCCGCGAGGCAGATTTTTTTATTTTCTTAAATATAGAACGACTCGTACAATAGCAATATAGTCCACAGAGATAACAAATCTTACTTTAACCTTGAGTCATTATTGGGCATCCAAATGTGGAGAACGAGTGAAAAAAGCAGCACCATTTTCTACGTCATCGGTCTTAATGGCTCCATTGTGAGACATGAGAACTCTGTATATTCGCTTTGAACAAACCTCACCTAACCTTATGTCTCCTCCTACTAAACCTTCCACCTTCAAGTCTTTCAGTAGAAACTCCTTGTCATGAATCTGTTTCCGATATTTGCCTCAGAAAAACCGTTGAAAATAAATAAACTGAGTCCGCACGTTTTACTTACCGATTTGTTAGGATCCATATAAACACTAAGAAGAGACTTCATGGATGGATATTTCTTCCACACTGCTATGGCGTATCTTGGCTGCACCTTTGGTATTGCCACTAACGCTTTTAACCTATAGACAACAAGTAAATATAGTTACTTAATTAAACAGATACAGAGAGACTAAAACACAACCTAAAGTGATATATATATAGGTTTTATTTACTTTACCATGGACTCTTTTTAATCAAATGTTTGTCAACTGCATCCTTGGAGACTAATGCACCATTAGCGTTTACTGATAACATAGTTAATTTCTTCCTGTGCACCATACAGTAGAGCCATGATTAGTCTACTTCAAAAATAATGCAGATATATACATTATTAACCACACGTTTTATATATCAACTCAAGAAGACCAAGACATGAAGATGTGTTATATAAGTTTATCTCACGACGTGCCTACAGCCCAGTTTTTCATGATAAGCTTTAGAGCTTTATTGCATTGAGTCAGTGATCAGTGATGTGATTTGGAATTTATTGGTTTCCATCAAGAGGTGATTAGTCTAAAGGGATCCTCCAAACCAACTTAGTAATTTGGGGAAAGAAATTGAAACTATTATCCATCATGATATTAGTACCTGAACTGGCAAGAGGCTAGACTGCTTGTTAAACCGACAACATGTTCAGCGACCTCAGCCTCGTCTATACAGTGTCTGGAATGTACTCTAACATAATGAGTAGTTAATTTTGCAAGTACCTGTGTAATAAACATCAAATACCACAAAAGTAAGTACGTTTAAGAAGTCAAACAAAAGAGCAACAAAGATGTTTTGTTTCAAAACACTGCTCATTAGGTACTACAGTACCTCATCGATATGAGGCCGTCTCCAATTTCCCGGGTTCTTGTACTCTTCCTTTTCCCTAAAATTGATTTTTTCAGTTTCAGGATGGAAACACTGAATCAATACAAATTCGCTTTATCAAACTTACCTTTTCTTTACGTAGGACATTAACTTATTGGTGAGGCAGCACACCGTATAAGATGGGTATTGGTCCTGAATTCTTGAGATGTTTTCTAGAAGCCTTTCATTAGCAACAAGATTACAAAACTCTTCAGCCTCATACACAAGTAAGACATAAGGAATCTTAGGCCCTTGGGGAAAAGCCTGCAGCACAGTAAAGAAGATGCAAATTAAAGTAAAAAATAAGACACTAGTGTACAGATGATTCGTATAGTTTTCGTCTAGTAATGATCTCCCCAAGGCCCTTCAACTCATAGCAAAAGGGATTCATTTCTAATATTTCATAATATGTAACTCAGTTCAATGCCAGGTGTTATAAAGTAACACTTGATCGATATCTTTCTAATAAACAATTATCTCATTCTGAAAGATGGAAGTTGAAGAAAACTTTAGAAGGAAACGTATCCTTCTAATGAAACATAAACAAAGCGACTGAGATTTTATCGTACCGGAGCAATATCCTCTGGAATTGTCATCGTCCACACGATGGATCTCTCAATAGGATTAGGGGCTACACGGAATGTAATGCCTTTCTCAGAGAACCTTGAAAGCAGAAGTCCTATGCCATCAATATACAAGAGGAACTCAGTGTCTATACATATGTCACAAACCAGCCATTCATATGAAACAAAAAAGAGAGTCAAAGAACAAACATCCTACGCATATGTTGAAGGATAATATAATACAGAGAATAGAGAAATTTTTTTACCTCCAATGGATCCTTCAACCACTTTAGTATCAATCTCAGCAACAATGGATTTAAGAGCTAACTTTCCCTTTTCCCATTTCTGCTTTTCCTTCTCTAACTTTTTACGCTCAGCTTCTTCTGCTTTCAATGCTGCTTTCTGTAACTTCTCTTGCTGGATGATGGAAGCCAATTAACTATTGATCAGGATGCAAAATAGCAAAGTCAAGTAAAGAACATTTACCTCTTTTCTTAGTTTTTTTTCCTCCATTTCATGGATTTTGTCTTCCTTCGACGGCCGCTTTTTAGGAATTCCGACACCCGAAAGAGTTGTAGTTTTAGAACTTCTGATCCGCTTTTTATTACCCATTTTCTCGATGCTTATATTTTCTTTTTCTTGGTCAGAATCTACCTGATATTTTTGAGTAAATCAAAATAATAGCAGAAGCAAGCAAATTCAATATGTATACAGCTATTACCATTTAGAAATGAAAGTAACACAAAATTACGAAACAAAATGAAAGAAACAACAGCAGCACACCCTGAACTCTGAAGACATAAACTAATGACACGTTACGGGAATCGAGAATTGCCATATCCTCAAAAAGGCAGCTTTGCAAAAAAAATACACAACAAATAGAGTCAAAGTTCCTAAATCATGTACCAATGACGAACAATATGGAAATAGTTCCTTGCAAATCAGTACCTCGATAGTATCATTGGTCGGCGAAGAGCGTAGACTGAATTCATGCATCCAATTAGTATTATCATCTGAAAGAAATCAGCAACCCCCATTTATAAGTGGACAAGAAAAACGAAGTTCATCAACCATAAGAGTTTGGTTTTAGGGTAAGCAAACCACTGTTTGGCTCACTTATTCTAGTATTAGCCTCAATAGAATCTGCATCACTTGATCTAGAATCCAATACACGATGCGGTTTCGTAAAATCAGCAAGCATAGGCTCATACTTCCTCGAAGTTTCAGGTCGAGGAATATCCTCAAACTCCGAGTCCAGAGATATTACCCTTTTGCCTAAGTGAAATTCCAAAAGAAACATAGAAAAGTAAACATATTATCGTTCACCACACATACTTTGGTATAGACATTTAAGTTTGGTTTTTGGGGTAAGTATACCAATGCTTCTCTCATGCATTCTAGCATTCTCATAGTTCATCTCAACAGAATCTGCATCACCGAATCCAGATTCCACTACTCGACGTGAGTCCCTAAAATCAATAAGCACGGGTTCATACTTCCTCAAAGTTTCAGGTCGAGGAATATCTTCAAACTCCGAATCCAAAGATATTATCCGTTTTCCTAAGTGAAATTCCAAAAGACACATAAACAAGTAAAGAAGTTATAGTTCATTATGGATACTTTTGATAGAAACATTTGACTGTAAAGCATACCTATGCTTCCCTCAGTTATTTTAGCATTCTCATAGTTCGCCTCAGTAAAATCTGCAACACTGAATCCAGATTCAAATCCTCGACTTGGCTCCCTAAAATCAGCAAGCATAGGTCCATACTTCTTCGAAGTTTCAGGTCGAGGACTATCTTCAAACTCAGAATCCAGAGATATTACTCGTTTGCCTAGTGAGAATCCAAAAGAAACATATAGTAAAACAAGCTTCCCGGAATCAATTCCATGTTAGCCAAATCATTCCATAAAACCCAAAAACCCTACCTAATGAGGATTGAAAGTTAAACTTACCGGAGAACTTGTCTTCGCGGTTCGAAGCTACAGCACCGGGACCAAAGGAACACTTGACGACAGAGAAATCATCAGAGAGAGGTGTATCAGGGACGAACAAAGGAGTAGAAGAAGATTCCGGCGGCGGCTTCTGCGGCGTCGGGTCGGAATCCGATATCAGTATCGCAGAGATGGGATCTTTCCGAGCCCGTTTCGAAAGCGATGGGAGTGGAGTAACCGGATCTTCCCCGTCGGAGATCAGAATGTGATCCTTCATGGAAGAGAGAATTTGGATTTCGCAAGGAGCACAGATTCAAATGAGCGCGGGATTATCGAGGAAGATGAGGATGGTTCGAATTCGAAATCGCCGGGTAACAAATTGGGAATGTAAACAGTGTTTGACTACACGGTCTATCAGTTACAGAGTTACTCTACTCGGGGATTTGAAGAGTGTTTGGCTGCAAGTTCATCTTCATTCTTTGCCATGTGGCCGGTGGCCCATATAAACTCACTATTGGGCTGGTGGCCCATATAAACTCATTATTGGGCTGGTGGCCCATATAAAATTACTATGGGCTCTTGTAAATATTTTTTTGCCAACTGATGTTAATAAAATGTAAATATGTAAATGGGTAAAATTCAAAGAGTGAATAAGCCTATTTGGCAGTACAACAAATAAAGGTACAGATTATCAATTTTTTAAAAAGTATAAAGATTATATTACCATTTTTTTTATAGAAATTACAAAAATTACAAACAACAAATTAACCAAAAAAAAAATATTAACAACTCCACAAAAATAGCAGAGAACAAAGTTAAAGAAACAGCGAGATAATAAATAAAAGCCAAAACAAAACTTGATGGAAAAGCAACAGTCATACATTAAAACGCGTACCACCCTATTTTGCCGTATCTCCAAAGAACTAGAGTTCTCATCATTGTTGACACAATTATCATCTTGAAGCTAGCCTTCAAACCTCAAGAATGAGATACCTACAACTTCTCCAAAAACAAATAGCATTTCCAGATCTGTAATAGACTAACTAGCAACCATCCTTTGATAAAACATCCGTCCTTTCATTTCGCTCCCTATAAACATGACCCAAAGAGCAAGAGGGTGCTTGGTCACCCAGTAACGAATATTATATAATATATTATCAATATCGAGATTTTCTTCTCTTCGATTAACCACTATAACTAACTCCTTATTGTCACTTTCAAACCATACGTGTCTGCACCCTTGAGCCCAAACAAATTTTAGTACATCAAGAAATCCACATGCTTCTGCTTGTATTGGTGAGAACTGACTTCAATTTTTCATTTTAACTAATGTTATTGTTGGGACTTTCACAAAAAGATGTTTTACTTGTCTTAAAAACTGGATTTTCTGCCATTCAAGAGTATTTTCATTTATTCTATTTTACCTTTATCATTTTAATTATTTCAAAGAGAAAATATAAGTAGAAAAATTAATAAAAATAAGGATCCGGTTGTAATTCCAATTAGAATATCATAAGGAGTAAAATTTTTTGGATCGGATAGTTTACATTACTGTCATCACACACATTCACGGTTCACAAAAACATAGAACAATTCTCCAAGAGACCCACATTCAATTATTGATTCATAGGATCTAAGATTTCATTTTCTTGTCCGTTGTGAACTTGTGATGAGTGAAGAGTAAAATGTTCAATCATGTCATGTGAAAAAATTTGGTTGAGGATGAGAAATGGTCGATGATTTTCAACCCCAAAAGAAATTCACGCCGAGACTAGGCTGCCACTTATACAATATGGATTGTTTCTTTTAGTGCCCAAATAAAGAGCGCTCCTACTTGTTATGGGCTTTTTTAATTTAATTTTAATCTTAAAAGGTTCTAAGAAACCAATAAGAAACCAGCAATAAAGATGGTCTAACATGCTCAATCATGTTATGTAGGTTACATGATGTAACTATAGTTTAATTTTTTAACTCCGTGATGTAACTATATATCATATATGTTACATGAAGTAACTATATTTATCAACTCCATGATGTATATCATGTAGTTGGAGAAGCGTATGAAGTGAACGTGGCAACTCCTGGTTCGTTGTGAATTGTGCTGAGTGAAGACTAGTAACATGCTTAATCAAATCACGTAAATATTTGTTTTTACCTCGACGCATTTCGTTCATATTCTATAAAACTAATCAGTCCAATTAAGTATATATATATATATATATATATATATGATGTCGACAAAAGTAGAATGATATAAAAGAACTGTTTTTTCTATCCTCTTTTGTTTAAAGTATATGAAACAAATGTAGTTTGGTATTGTTTTGTTTGATTCTCTTTAATCTGAAATAAAACGTGGTCTTTTCCACTGAAAATGTCACCTTTCGTTGTAGTTGTAATCTGGCCCCATTTTTTTGTTTCGTTGTAATGAGTGAAGAATATTTTCAAGGATCCAATGAGAACGTGATTAACTCGGTGGACTGATTACAAAACAAATATGGTTTGTTTCTATATATTTTATAGGCATGGGGTGTCAGTTTACGCTCCAACATATGGAATTCTTTTTCTTTTTTTTTGTTACTCACAAATTTTATTCGATCGAATCATTATTGCTATCATGTTCACTATACTAAAAAGTGAAAGAATAATTCGCTATCATGATCACTATAATTTAAAGTCGTCAAAAATAATTTTCGAAGAAAAACACAAACGCATTCATTACCTTCGCAGATGAATTTTCGTCCTCTTATAGCTGTAAGAAACCATGATTTTTACGATATAATAAAACTGAATACTAAAAAATATTGATATATAGAAAACAGAATTAATAATGACTATATCGATGATAATAATAATAATAATATTTTAAAAATAAAAATGGATAATTATTTTTTTTCTACAGCCTAAACACCTAAAACAGTTTAATAATCCAAACCAGAAATACCAAATTTACATACATGACATTAGACGCAAGCATTTCGTGAAAGGTTGTCGACTTTTATATTTTTCGTATGTGAAACAAATGAAAGAGAGAAAAAAGAAAATTTTTCCTTATTCTTCATGTATTCCTTTAAGTGCAAAGCAAAAACCTACCATCCATTTGGTTTAGATATTATTTTCACCAACTTGGAACAGTCGGTTGCAAATGTTACCATCATCTGATTGTTATCAAACATACAATGCATGGCCTAGATTAGAATCTCGAATTCTGCATTTAAGGGGGTTAGACTGCGTCGTAAATTCCTTACTCCCATTACCGTGTAGAGACGCTCGAGATCTTGTCACCCTAAGCCCGAAAATGGACTAACAGTTTGTTTAGAGACGCTCGAGATCTTGTCTCTTAATTCTTTGATTGCATTTGTTGTGTTTGATACAATCAAAATTCAGAATTTTAGAAATCCATGAGCCACACAATTATTATTATTATTTTTTGGTATGCAACATTTAACAACAAAACTAAAGAATCCAACAAAGTATTGTACTCACAGACTAAAAGTACAGAAAGAAAAAAAAAAAGAATGATGATCAAATAGAATTATGATCAAATAGATATGAGAGAATCCATAATCAAATTCCATAAATAAATAAGAAGATTCATAAATATTCTCCAAATTTGTTAAAAGTGATGAAGAGATCTTCTCCAAGAATACAATTGAAAGTTATAAAGTTATTTACACAAACTAAAATTGAAAGATTTATAGGTCTTAAATTGTTTTTGGTAGAAACAGAAAAAAAAACCTAGAAAAAATTATGGAACATCTATATATATTTCAAACCGGTCTAAAGAATGTGTTTTAGACCTGGCTCCTTGTGTGTGAATGGCAGCTAGGGCACATGTAAGTGATCTAGACCCAACTTCATGACCGATCCAGTGTTCTTCAAAGTTCATGCTAAATTCTTCATCTGTTTATGCTCTAGTTTCTATATATTATTATTGATTTTTTTTTATAATAAGAGATAATCTGAACTTTATTATCCGATTAATGTTTTAAGATGAGTGATATCTTCGACTAATTCATTTTTCAGATTTTCAAACAGGCCTAAAATGTGGTACCATCTTCGACTGATCAAATGGAAGTGGTACTATTTATTTGTTTATGCTCTAGCTAAGTGTCTATCATTTTTCTCCTATTTTACAAAAAAAAATGGAAGAGACTCTCAAAAATTTAAAAGAGTCAAAACGAAATGAGAACACTTAAAACCAACTTATGCAATAGTTAAAATAAGTATAGACACAATCTACGTCGGCGCCGTGCATCGATCATGTCTGGATGAAGAATATGTAGACGCAATTTATTTCACGATCCTGCGAAATCAAGAAGTTTATAGCCTAATCGCTTAAACGAACCACTAGTTTTTTTTTTTTTGTAACAAGCATAAACTAGTGTCGCTGTGCAAAAGAATCATAACCTAGGGATGAGGGACTAGTATTTTTTTTTTCTTTACTAACTAGCATAAACTAGTATCGCTGAGCAAAAGAATCATAACCAAGGGATAATGATAATATTTGGGGAACTTACAGCGAAAGCAACGACAGAGACGGTGGCGATGAGGAGGAGAGAGAGGAGGAGAGCATCACAGCGAGCACCATAGTTGGTGATATGAATGTGTAAGACATGGAGATTTGATCTGTCCTGTTGGGAATCAATCCAAAGTCTCACATCGGAAGTTTGAACCAATATGGTCTAATATATAAGTAATGTCTAACTCTAATTAGTATAAGGCCTTTTGGAAAGGAGCCCAAAACCAAATCCGTGCGGGCTTTATCAGTTGGGCCCAAAGCAGACAATATCATACTAATTAGGGAGTTGGACATGGGCTTAGAAAAAACCCAATAAATAATATCAGAGCCTAGGTCAAAGAAAAGTGGACTTGGAGAAATTGGATTGGACTGAATGTTTGGTGTGGGAGAGAAACCCTCAAGATGACCTTGCGATTAAGATGTACAAGATGGGTAGTAGATATTGCTGGAGGTTGGAGACCAAGAGTTAATGTGGACTTTGGCTTGAGGGGGAGATTGTTGAGAATCAATCCAAAGTCCCACATCAGAAGTTTGGACCAATATGATCTAATATATAAATAATGTCCAACTCTAATTAATATGAGACATTTTGGGAAGGAACCCAAAACCAAATTAAATCCGTGCAGGTTTTATCAGTTAAGTCTAAAGTAGACAATATATATTAATTGGGGAATTGGATATGGGTTTAGAAAAAGCCTAATATGTCCATGGATCATGGTAACTATTAATAGCGTTCATACGCTACCACTACTCTATAAGTTGACGTGGAATTTTATGGTCCGTTATGAACTTATTATGAGTGAAGAGTAACATATAATCATGTTATGTAGGTTACATGATGTAACTATAGTTTAAATTTTTAACTCCATCATGTAACTATATCATTTATGTTACATGATGTAACTATATTTTTCAACTCCATGATGAAACTATATCATGTACGCAGTACGTACTACGTAGTATCCTGTCAAAAAAAAGAAAAAAAAAGAAACTATATCATGTAGCTGGAGAAGCGTATGAAGTTAACGTGGCAATTTTGGAGCCGTTGTGAATTGTGCTGAGTGAAAAGTAACATGCTCAATCAAATCACGTAATTTTTTTTCTTTTAACTTCTACGCATTTCATACATATTATGATACTAGTGCAATAATGGAAAACTAAGAGTCCAATTAAGTAAATGATGTTAACAAAAATAGAATAATAAAAGAACTGTTTTTCTATTTTCTTTTGTTTTAAGTACTATGAAACAAATGTAGTTTGGTATTGTTTTGTTTGATTCTCTATAATATTAAAAGAAAACGTGGTGTTTTTCGACTGAAAATGTCACCTTTCGTTGTAGTTGTAACCTGGCCCCATTTTTTGGTTCGTTGTGATGAGTACCGACTACCGAAGATATTTTTTTGAGGATCCTATAAGCATGTGATGATTAACTCGGCGGATTGATTACAAAACAAATATGGTTTGTTTGTACTTTGTGGGCATGAGGCGTCAGATTACGAAACTACTCCTCCAACACACATAGAATTCTTTTTTTTTTTTCTTTTTTTTTTTACTCACAAATTTTATTCGATGGAATCATTTTTTTCTATTGCCATCTCATGTTCAAAATACTACAAAGAACAAGTCTCCAAGACCAGACAAAACAAAATTCCCTTAGCAATGAATTTTCGAAGGTTCAAAAATCTAGTCCAAATTTATTTAAAATGGTGAAGAGATCTTCTCCCCAAGTATACAATTGAAGGTGATCAAGTTATCTACAAAAAAACTAAAGCATACTCTAAAACATAACTAAACTTAAGTATTTATATTTCTTTATTATTTTTCGTCAAAACAAGGTAAAACTCTGGCGAAAAAAAAAAACCTGGATCATATGTGTTTTAGACCGGCCAAAAAGTGTTCTGGATGGAGATCCCTTGTGTGCGAATGGAAGCCTGAGTGCAGTAAAGTCTAGACCCGACTTCATGACCGATCCAATGTCCTTCAAACTCCAAGCTTGATTTATCATCTGTTTTAGCCCTAGCTAGTTTCTATCATTTTTGCCTATTTTGCTAAAAAAAGACTTGAGAGACTCTCAAGACATTAAAAATACCAAAAAGATTAAAAAAAAATTAAGAATAAGATTTGAAACAATTTTTTTCAACAATTTTTACAAAAAAAAAAAGATTTGAAACAATAGTTAAAATCCTTGAAAATACTATTCATCAGTAGAATGTGTAGACACAATCTAATTCATCGTCTTGCAACAAGAAAATAAATTATTTGTTTCAACGGGAGAGAAGTGGACTTTGTACCCTAATGATTTGAATTAGTGGCCTATCGTATCATGATCTAGAATTAAACTAGTAATATGTGTGTCTGAGTTGTAGACCATAAAAAATAGGAGGAAAAAAGAATCATAATCTAAGGATGATGATGTGATTTGGGGACAAATGTGACGATGGTAATAGAGAGAGGAGAAAGAGAGGACGAAAACGTCACGACAAACCATCATTGGTGATATGAATGCCAGAATTGGAGAAATGATCTATCCAAATTCCAAACTATCGATACATTACAATGATTTAATAAACACTCATTGGAATAATCGAAACAGAGTAACCGTATCTATTTTTATTTTTATGATATCCGACATATAGCAATGTGAATATATGATCATGCAGAACAAACTTAAGCATTCATCACACTAATTAATATTAAAATAGGATTGAACCCGCGCTAGCTATAGCACGGAATAATTTTTTTAATTAAAATATTTTAAATCTAAAAGAGAAATTGTTTTTACTTTAATTTTATTATATGTTTAACTATTCAATCTGTTTACTTAATCCACTTTGAATTGTATTAAATTTTTGTTCTGACTAACCCAGAAAAATATCTTGAATACATAAATTTAATATGCACCCTTCAATGATTCTAGTTTTTGTGGTTAGTCAACAAACTCTTACAAAATTTAATTTTCTTCTGTTTAATTATTTTATAAATTATAAAAATATTTTTCAACTTTTGTTTTATATATATTCAAATGAAATATAATAAATTATTATGAAAATATGATAAATCTTGAATATATATATATATATTTTAATATGTATATAGATTACTATTATTTATATATATATATATACATAATAATTAAGAAACTAAATAAGAAATAACCTCTTTAATGAAAAATATATACTTTTCAAATTTTCTTACATAATCTCAAAAAACAGTTATATCATTTCCTTTTTAATTATATTTTGTTATCTGTAATGGCATTTCATGTAATAACTTATATATTTAACTATTTAAGTTTCTTTTTAAAAATATATACTTTAATAATAATATAGAGATGTTAATGACTAATATGTGGGAAAAATAACATTTTAAAATATGGGAGAGTTTCAGATTTAACCCATATTTCAAAGTCAAACACCAAACTAACCTCTTTTTTTTCTCTCTCCAACTTTTGCCATTTTCTCACAATTTTATCCTTCTCATTTAAACTATTAACGAAAATGTCATTATACATCTATTATTTCGATTTTTCTTTAATTTGGCTAAAGTCTCCTTGGACCATCTAAAGACCTTTTCATTACGAGAATGCTATCTTCTTCAATTTCTTCAACCACCATGAACAACCATGAAAATGGAATAAATGATTCTCAACCAATTTTAAAGCTGTAATAAGTAAATATTTGAGCTCATTCACTCATAACATTCCTCATTCTTTCATAATTTCTTCTCCAAAACATCTGGGCTAAGTTACATTGCCAAAAGTCATGCATTTTTGGTGATTTCTGGTTACTTAACATCTGGGTTGCTTATTTTTGGTGAAATCATGAGTTCTGGGTGCTTAAAAGAACTGTAGCCGAGCTCAATTTTGTTAAAGGTAATCGTCGCACTTCAATTTCTCCATATTTCAGTTTTCATATCGCGAAAGTAGACTTCTCGTGAAGTATACTGAAGTCTACTAGTCAACATAAGGTTATTTTTGCAATTGACTTTTTAAAAGTAGACTTCATTAAACCTCACGAGAAGTCTACTCAATATCCTTTGAAAACAAAAAAAAAGCATTGTAGACTTCATTTGAAGGCTTAAGAAGTCTACGAAAGAAAAGAGGTTATTTTTGTAGTTGACCGTATTTTGACTTTTTAATGTAGACTTCTTTCGAAAGTCTACTGTTTACGTCTGCACAAGAAGTCTACTTTTAAGTTACTTTTGTAGTTTGACCAAAAACGTATAGGTCATTTTAGTGTTTGACTAAAGTTTTTTAAAAAATAAAAAATTCAGAAAACTCTGGAAAGCTGCAGTAGACTTCAGAAAGAAGTCTACTTATATTTTTCGGTCAAACTTAGAAGGAATCTTTTTTTGAGTAGACTTCACAGTGAAGTCTACTCAAAAAATTCAATTGCAAAAATAACCTTTTTTTTTCCGTAGACTTCTATTGAAAAAGTAGACTTCAAAAGTAGACTGTCAGAGAAGTCTACTCGTACATGAAGTCTACAATAGAAGTCTACTTTGTTAGTCAATGCATCAGTCAAATGCTAAAGTAACATTTTTGGCCGGAAGTCTACTTCTGAAGTCTACTGAAGGAAAAGTCAACGGATGGTAAATTGCAAAAATAACCTGTTTTTTAGTAGACTTCTTTAGTAGACTTCACTATGAAAAAGTAGACTTCTCCTCCAGTCTACGTTTGAAGTCTGCTGTAGAAGTCTACTTATTGCAGTTTTTTTTAAAAACGCGTTTTAGGCAAATTTTTATAAAGTATTTTTTTATTTTTTGGATTAGAAATGCTTTTTAGTAAGTGATTGAACTACCTAGTGAATTTTATTTCATTTCATTCGATATTTATTGTTGAATCAGAAGTTTTGATTTTTAAGCTACTTAGCTTATCAAAGTAGACTTCAGTAGACTTCTCCTGAAGTCTACTAAGGAAGTCTAATTAGGAAGTCTACTTTTTGTATTTATTTTAAAAACGCATATCTTAAATATTTATAACGTTTTTTCTAATTTTTAGGTTTTGACATGCGTGTTAGCAATTGATTGAATTACTCAATGGCTTTCATTTGATTTAAATCGATATTTATTGTGGAAGTAGACTTCATTTGTAATCTACGAAGTCTTCGAATGAAGTCTTCTATGTAAAAAAAATGATACTTATGTATTTGCTATAATGTTATTTGTAATTATGTTTGCTAATGTCATTTTTTATGTTTTCTTACAAAACTACCAACTTATGCTTCAATTTTTCTTGTGTTATTAGACTTACAAAAATAGTTTTCTTTGCATTATAAAGATTTCTGCTTAATGATTTAGATTGTGGAACTTTTCTTTGCATTATCACTCTTAACTATATGACGTTTGTGTCTATATAGAATAACTTGATTATATTAACAAGGCATTCTGCATAAAATAGCATCACATTTAATAAATACACATACAAAATTACAATTAACAATCCAGCAGAAGCTGTGGCGTAGGCATCAGCACTAAATCCAAAAAACTAAGGGAGAAAGGGAATACGAGGGAGAAAGGGAATAAGGGAGGTTGTTCTCGTTGTTGTAAGTGACGTGGAACCATGTGCAAGGATTCACAAGCGTAGGATCCCAGCTCGAACCTGTTCTTCCAAAGGGAATAAGGGAGGCCACTTCCGGCAATGTCAAATTCCAAATGGGTGCACGAACAGTCCGACTCTGGCGTGTGAAGCTCCCTTCTCACAGCAACATTTCCCCTTTAAAGTACCAAAACAAAGGACGGATGAGATCAGCTGATAAGACAAAGTAATAACACAATCCAAACATTCAATTATGATCAAACGATCAAACAACATTTTAATCACAGATTTTGACTATGCACTTCTCGATAATTAAAAGAGAAAGTGCTCAAACCATTTTAAACCAAGCTAAACCAAGCCTTGGTATGAAAAATCCAAATCGATTAAATAATATTTTAATCAGATAATGCACTTCTCGATAATTAAGATGAGAACGTGCCCAAGCCAATCAAAACCAAGCTAAACCAAGCTAAACCAAGCCTTGGTCTGCGAAATCCAAACCAAAATATTGCAGGTTTCGGATGGAAGAAAAGGAATTGCAGGTTTTGTTGCAGCATTTAAAATCAATAGCGAGTAAATCAAAATGAAATCTGCAAGTCATGATAAAATAGAATCTCAATTCAAGTCTGTATCGAATTCAAGTTTCGCAAAATCAAAAATCAAAACCTTTTAACAAGTTTATTTTATAATCGATCACTCTTTCTTATTAGAATAGAAAATAACCATTGCATATAAAATGCAGCTCTTGTTCACGGTTTCAAGTCTGTGAGAACGAACCACAAAGCGCCGATTATAATGAGTTCAACTAACAACATTCCAAGACATAAAACATAGATCCAGCGTAAAACAAGCTCAAACCAACAAAATAGAAAAAAAAATCAACAATGGATTTTACAAAGATGCTACAAAGAATCAAGAACAACAAATTATGTGGATGTAATCAGGAAGCACTTATCTCCTCACTAGAAACCAGAATCGGTGCGTAGATCCGCCGTCGAAGTGTGTGGTTTCCTCACCGGCGAGCTTTTCTCCATCGCAATTTCACGATTCCACACTAAAAATCAACAAAAAATCAGTAAAATCCAAAGAAATTGTGATAAAAGAGAGAGAGACAGAGAGAGTACGTTATTGTAGGGTAATAGCTTCGAAGCAACAACAATGGCGGATTTGGTATAAACGAATTCAAGAGACAAAGGAAGAGTAGAAGCTAAAGGTTGCGAGGGAGGACACCAGATCTATGAGCTTCTTAAAAGAAAAGACTCTTGGAAAGGGCTTGGCCGTAATCATGGCCGGAGAAAGCTACCGAAAACAGATAAACAGTATAAGAGCAGCCACAGGAGCAAATTTTCTACACAGCTTCACAAAGAGAATGACACACAACAAAAAAATGGTGAGAGAGACGAAGGAAGCTGGAGAAAGCGCCGTTTTATAGAATGTCTCTTTTAGATAAAATTAGGGTTTTGTTATGGTTCATTTGTTTATATAATAGGATAAAAATTTTGGTTAAAATAAAGATTTTTTGGTTCAATTTCGGTTTAAATTTTAATTAAGATAATTTATTCGGTTTAGCAGACTTCAATATAGAAGTCTACAACTTTTAAAACTTAAATAATAGATTTTCTTCTACTTAATTTAAAAACATAAATTTCCATTTATCAATATGAAAAAATAATTTATGTACATTTGGGTTACAATTACGGAATTTATGAATGTAATTTTGATACCAAAATAAATTTTTTTCTAAATTTTAAAATTAAATTTCCAGATTTAATTACTTAGTAAACTTCATTTCGATAAACGAAGTCTACTATTAGACTTCTTTTGCTCTTTAGTAGACTTCATCAGGGTGTAAAAGGTAATTAGGACATCCGTTTTTTATTTACGCATACAAGATTCAATGGTCTTTTCACTACCCTTTTAAGTTATTTCTGCCAAATGTTTTTTCAGGGGTCTATTTTTGTATTTAAAGTCAAGTTTTAGGTTATTTTTAGCAAAAACCCCTTAAAATATTAATGATTCAGTTGACAAGCACATTAGTAAATTGAAAGAATAACTCATCAATATAATCTTATTATTTTGAATCAAATTTAGTTATATATATAAAAAAGAGTCGTTCAAGTGAAGACAAACAATGTTAATGATGCTGCGCATGTTCACATCAATCACGACTTAAAGACTTTCATCGTATTAGTTTATATCTTGCTTGGGTTTTATGTCTGTTGTGTTTTTTAGGTGTTTTTACGTTAGCTTAATATGTTTAGTTTAGGGTTATTGTGATTGCTTTACTTATTTAAGAGCTGTGAGATTTATTTGTAAAGTAGCTTTTGATTAATTGAATAAATCTGGAACTTTTCAATTTATCTCTTTATTGTTATCGTATATCAAAAACCCTCGTTTGAATTTAGGTTCATTAAGTCCTTGTCGAATGGCCATTTCTAATGAATCAATGATTTTCAAGTTTATCCAGCTTAACGCTGTACTAACTGATATAGCGAAAGCTTTATCCAAGTTTAATCTAGAGATTCGATAGAATTTCTAGAGACCTGTCAACTCAATCAAGAGATTCGATAAATGATCTATTTCTCAATCAAAGAATTCGAAGAATCGCTTGAGACCGGCTTTTTGTTCTGATGAATTTAATCAAATCAAATACAAGAAATAAAAGAATCTTTCTATTTTATTTATCAATCTAAAACTGAATACAATAAGATGTTTAAACGACTTATTTATAATAAATTTTAAAACATTCAAAAAAATTAAAACAACAAAACAAAATTATCTAAATAAAATAAATAATAAAGATATTTAGAATACTTCTAAGGCCATGATGTTAATCAGTTAATCTCTGCATCAGTTAATCAGTGACATTATTATTATTTTTTATTTTTTTTTAACTGAGAGCTTACATTATTGCCGACATAAGTTCACAGTAGGAGTAATAACAAGTCTCCAAAACACACATTCATTTTTTTTCATTCATTAAGAGAGAGTTTTCTGGACCTCAGGCACGACCCGACCAACACTCTCCCTCAGCGAAACGGGACAGTTATTGCGTACGGCAGTTAGCGACGTATCGGACTCAAGCCATTGCTCAAAATCAAAGTATTGACGCTTGCTGTCAGTGTGAAGTCCGACCGTCGTGAGCTCCACGTAGTTTACAAACCAGGCTGGGTATTGTCCGGTGCCGTCAGAGGTCAGATTCAATGAACATATTGGGCTCGGAAGACACTTCTCCTTCGCACTGAAAATGTCCACATTGCTGTTCTCGAAGTAGTCGTAACCTGGTCCCATTAACCCACCCCATGTCACTAGGTTTTTTATCACGATCTCTTGTTCGGATTTGTCGGTGAGTATAGCGCTTATGATCGAATCTGTGCCAGCGCTTTTCACCGATCCTGTTTGGATGTAGAATGTGTAGACGCATTGTGGTTCACGATCCTGCGAAATTGAGAAAACAAATAATTAATAGAAGTTTACAGCCTAATTTATAACGTAAATTATTGTCGCTGGCCAAAAGAATTAATCGTAATCGAGGAATGATGATGAAAATGGGGAAAACTTACGGCGAATGCAACGACAGAGACGGTGGCGATAAGGAGGATACAGAGGAGGAGAACGTCACAGCGAGCCATAGTTGGTGATATGAATGTAAGAAATTTAGATTTGATCTTTTAGTATAAACTGCATCTACTTCAACATTTTAGGAGCTAAAGGCTACTATTTATAGAGTTCGAGACTTTTAGATTTCAATTATGACAGTAGTACAATTAAAGAAAACTAATGAATCCAATATAAATAATTTTTATAGTAGTATTTTTACGAAATGAAGAAAATATTATATAATGCATGAAACCGCATAATAATTAATAGGAAATTTAAGAAAATTATATATGTTATGACAAACATATAATGATGTGATTATTATATAAGTTTGCTATATTTTTTTATTGAATAGAAAGTTGCTATGTAAATTAAGTAGATGTTTAGCAAAATATAATGATAAAAGAACTGTCTTTTCACTCTCTTTTTTATAAATAATATGAAACAAGTATAGTATGGTATTGTTTGTTTTATTCTACATGATATAAAAACGTGCAAAATGCTACCTTTCGTAGTAGTTAACTAGTTATAACCTGGCCCAATTTTTGGTTCGTTGTGATGATTGAAGGGTATGTTAAAGGATCCTACAACAAGTACGTGATTAACTTGGCGGACTGATTACGAAACAAATCCAAATTTATCCGTTTAAATAATTTGCTATCACACGTTCACAATACGACAAAGAACACGTTCAATGATTCAATTTCAATCCCAATTCCCCATCGCATATATATAAGAATCAACATCACATGCCACACACGTAAATTAATATCTAGCTAATATGAGCCTTAAAAATATTGCTTTATTAAACTATTGCTTTACTAGATTTAGCCAAAGATCGGATCTGATAGCAATATTAAACTGGAAAAATCTTTTAGTGCGTTGATCTTCTTTTTTGTTCGTAATCAATGGACCGAATTGATCACGTGGTAGTAGGATCCTTTAACATACTACTCATCACAACGAACCAAAAAATGGGGTCAGGTTAAAACTACAACGAAAGGTAGCATTTTCCACGTTTTTATATGATAGAGAATAAAACAAAAGAATACCAAACTATATTTGTTTCGTAGTATGGAAAAACAGTTCTTTTATCTTTCTATTTTTTTAAGATAATTAACTTAATTATATAGTAAATTTATATATTTACATAAACAAAACAAAACATATATATTTCCTATTATTTTCCCATTAATTATTATGTGATCTAAAAAATTAATTAATGCATTATTCATTGTAAAAATAGTAATATATCAAAATTTATTTTTTTCGGCTATTCATCTGATTAAGTTATGTTTTATTTGGTGAAAAGATGATTTTGAGGAACCACTCTTACCGATACTGTCTGACTTATATGAGAGAATAAGATTTATTGCATTTTGAACCTTTTTTCTAAGATAATCGGCTCAGATATTTAACACCCGAAATATATGAACAATGCTGAAAAACTCAAAAGTTTTTTTTAAATCTGGCAAATGTCTAAATCCAAAACGAAAGCAAGCCAATCCATCGGATTCTCGATCATTTCGATTAAGTTATATCAAAATTTATCTATATTGGACTGGATAGTATTTTTTTTTTTAACTGCACTAGCATCATAACATGTTGAGATACATGGAGGAAAAAAATATAGTTACATCATGTAGCATACATGATATAATCCACAACGGACCAGAAAATGCCATCACACATTACAATTGAAATCTCAAGTCTCAACTCTGTTACTAGTGTCGCTGGGCAAAAGAATCAGAATCCAAGGATAATGATGACATTTAGGGAACCTACAAGGCGAATGCAACGACAGAGACGGTGGCAATCAGGAGGAGAGAGTGGAGGAGAACGTCACAACGAGCAATATATAGTTTGGTGATATGAGTGTAAGAAATGAGATTTGATCTGTCCAACTATATATAAAGTTTGAGACTTGGGATTAACATGCTCAATCATATCATTTCCTTCGCATATATTTTCGTCCTCTTATCTTACAGCTACACCTATGTTTTTAAATAAAGACAAGTACATTAAAATACATTTTTTTTCAAACTCATATAACACTATGAGGCATTTTTAGCTATTAGATAACTTTTTTACTATTTATTCCGAAATTGTCTCTAGTGATCACGATAAGATAAAAGTGGATGCAAACTCGTGGATACTGGATTAAACCCATATTTTAAAAACAATAATTATTTTTCCCTTTCTGTCTTATTTTGTATTTTTCTGTATTATGCAAGATATAAGACAATTTTTTTTGTTAGAATGAATTCTAATTTTATTTTGTCATTATTTTAAAATCCATTATGCTATATTTTATTTATCAAACAAAAAACTTTTCAAATAACATTTATAAAAAATTCAAAAAATCAGAAATTTCTTTAGATATTCATTCACAAAACAAGATGTAGATGATGCATGATGGACATATAACATGGACACGATTGCGTGGATATGTCTTCATTTATATATTCGATGTGGATATACATTTTACATTGTCCATAACATGGACATGATCATGTGGATATGTTATAGACAATGTAAAATGTATATTTATATCGAATATATCAATAAAAACATATCCACACAATCATGCTCATGTTGTGGACAATGTAAAATGTATATCCACATCGAATATATCAATTAAAACTAATTCATGTAATCGTGTCAATGTTATATGTCCTTCATACATCATCCACATCTTATTTTGTGAATGAATATCTAAAGAGACTTCTGATTTTTTTTTAAAAAAATTTATAAAGATTATTTGAAAAGTTTTTTGTTTGATAAATAAACTATAGCATAAAGGATCTTAAAACAATGACAAAATTAAATTATAATTCATTCTAATCAAAAATATAGTTTTATATCTTCTATAATATAAAAAATACAAAAAAAGAGATGGGGAAAATAATTAATGCTTTTAAATTTGGGTTTAATCCGTTATCCACTAGTTCACATCCACTTTTATTGTGAACATCAGGGATAATTTCGGATTAAAATGGTGTGAACAGTAAAAAAAATAAAAAAATCACCTAAAAGCTTAAAGTGCCTATCTTGTAAGAAAAAGTCAAGAAAATGCCTTTCAGTGTAATAAACTCTTTTAAATATTTCTAAAATTTATCGTATATATTGTGTAATTTTTTGTACACTTTATAAAAAGTATTGTTTCTGATTTTTTTAAAAAAAAAAGAAAAACAAGTTTATTGTTGCTGTAAGTTTATTCTTAGCAAACAAGTATTGTTTCTTTTTACAAGTTTGTTCTCGGCAAAAAAGGTTTTTTGTTGATGAGTTAATAACAGTCAACCATGATTTTTAGGAAATAATAAAACTGAATAATTAATAAATGTATTGATGTTTAACAATATATATATATATATATTTTATTTTATATATAAAACTTGGCCAACTTTCTCCAGCTGCTTACCACATCAGCATTGGAGAAAGCGCCACCTGTCCATCTAAAATCTTAATAAAATAAATAATTAATTACATTTAAAGAAAAACATTTAATTAATCACATTTAAAGAAAAACATTAAAGCACATTAATAAATATTAATATGTATATGAACAAAAATATTTAAATAAATAAAATTTAAATTTATTTTAAATATATCAATAAAATATATATAACAAAAAAAACTCAAAATGGTAAATTTTTCTATGAAATATTACGTTTTTATACTTAAATTAAAATAGTAGATCTTTAGTCTCTCATTACCGTAGGAGAAAAATCGGATTATTTGGCATAACTTATGTCGAAGAGATTACAAATAGGGTATCATCTAGAAGAAATCGAAGAAAATATAAATATTTTAAACGAAAAAATGATGGTAAAAATGTAATTCAAAAAAAATTCTAAAAATGTATAATTTAAAATATAAATTAAAACAATATCCGCGCATATGTGCGGGTTCTCTCCTAGTATTAATAAAAATTGAAGCTAGATGCTTCTAAAGGTGTCCATATAAGATTTAAGAAATCAATTTAATGGTCTACAACAACATTCAAAAATAAAGAAATTTTACAAATTGTAATATTATTGCTGAAAAAAAAATTATGAAGATATCCACATAGGATTTAAAAAAATCAATTTTATTGGTCATCATCAATATTCAAAATTAAAAAAAAATTACAAATTGTAATATTATTGCTGAAAAAAGAAATTAAGAAAGTTTATTGGTCCAATAATTTTTTTTTATTGTTCTACCTCAACATTGAAAATTGAAAAATATTTGTATACATTTTTTATTAGTCCACCTCAACATTGTAAATTGAAAAATTTCCAAATTCTATTATTGTTTTTAAAATTATTAAAAGTAAAGAAATTATATATAAAATTGATATTAATAATAAATTAAAATAAATAATATTAAAATAGAAATTTTTAATTTAAATTAGTTATATACACACATATTTAGAGACTCTTACATTAGCATCCAATTTTTTTGTCACATAATTATAATAATTTTTAAGTTTTTTTTTTTATCTGTGTGTGCAACCATGTAAAATAAACAAAAACAAAATATAGAGTAAGGTTTCACTAAAATATGAGTCATTACAACGTAAAAGAACTAACTTGACTAAACTATATGTTTAACTATTAACTAAATTAAAAAGAATACAATGAAAGTAGATATAAACGAAACCACTACTAGAAAAAACTTGACTAAACTATATGTTTAGTTATTAGCTAAATTATAAAAAATATAATGAAAGGAGATATAAACAAAAGCACTACAAACCACTTTAATATTGAAAAAGAAACCGTAAAATCTCCAAAGCTTGGCCACTAAATTTGAAAAGAATAATAAATTTCAAGCAATCCGAGAAACATGTTAAATGATTGATACTCGACACTTTTGAAAAACCAAGCACTGAAAATAGAGAAAAGAACATAGCAGAGAAGACTAAGGTATCTGAGGAAATTTTTTGAAATAACATAGCATCTGAATGGGTTTTAACAACCCAACCTGCACCACAAAAGTAACAATTAGCTGATCAAGCGGCATCTGAAAACATTCGATAAGCCTTAAAACAAAGAGGAGAGGCTAAAATCACTTGCCGCAATGGGTCTCGTGTGAGATTTTCCAGTTTTAATTTCTAAATCTATTACTAATAATAGTTAAAGCTATATGCCTCTAAAAATATCCATATATAATTTAAAAGTTCAATTCTATTGGTCCACATCAATATTTAAAATTAAGAAAATTTGTAAATTTTTAAATTATATTGTTAACAAACAAATATATTTAAAGAAAAATAAAAGTTGAAGCTATATGCCTCTAACAATTAGCTGACCAAGCAGCATCTGAAAACATTCAATAAGCCTTAAAACAAAGAGGAGAGGCTAAAATCACGTGCCGTAATGGGCTTCGTATGAGATTTTCTAGTTTTAATTTGTAAATCTATTACTAATAAAAGTTAAAGCTATATGCCTCTATAAATGTCCATATATGATTTAAAAATTTAATTCTATTGGTCCACATCAATATTTAAAATTAAGAAAATTTGTAAATTTTTTAATTATATTGTTAACAAACAAATATATTTAAACAAAAATAAAAGTTGAAGCTATATGCCTCTAAGGACATCCACATAAGATTTAAAAGGTCAATTTTATTATTTCACATCAATAACTAAAATTATTTTTTTTTTCTAATAATGAAATTACATTATTAATACAAAATAATATAAGAAAAATTATTAATTAAAATTATTCTATTATTAATGACAGTTAAAACTATATTATTTTCAAGGCATCCACATCAGCATTTAAAAATTTATTTTTATTCTTATATATTAAAATTATAAATTAAAAAAGTTTCATAATTCTAATATTATGGTTAAAAAAATATATTAATAAATAAAACAATCTCTATTAACCAAAAAAACCAACATGATGTTAAAATCTTCATTATCACTGTTTAAATCACAAATTTAATTTATTATCTATAAAAAAATATATGCTACTTATACAAGTTTAAGTTACTTGATTTTAAAGCTTTTCATGTAGAATTTTAAATAACTAATATTTATGATTTATATTCATCTAATTGTTTTTATGCAAAACATATCATCGAAATGAGAAAAATGAAAAATGATAAATTTGAGAAAAATGATAAACGAGAAACATGTCATGTGATTGATACTTGACACTATTGAAAAACGAAGCACTGAAAATAGAGAAAGAGGTTATGTCATTAAGACGAAGAAGACTACGATATCCAATGAAGATTTTGGAAATAACATGACATCTGATGGAGTTTTAATAACATGATTTTAACCACAAATGTAACAATTAGCTGACCAAACAGCATCCGAATACATTTGATAAACCTCAAAACAAGGAAGAAAGACCAATATCACGACATTTTTGACAAATCACTAAAAATAGAGAAAGAGATTACTTAGATGGTGTCCACATATGATTTTAAAAGACAATTTTATTGGTCCACATCAACATTCAAAATCAAGAAAGTTTACAAATTCTAATATTATTGCTGAATAAAGAAATTCTATAATTTTTTTTATTGGTTCACCTCAACATTGAAAATTAAAAAATTAAAAAATATTATTATTGTTTTTAAAAATTATTTAAGATAAATAAATTATATATAAAAAATTATTAATAATAAAAAACTAAAATAAAAAATTTTAAAATAGAAAATTTTAAATTTAAATTAGATGTGTACACACATATTTAGAGACTCTTACATTAGCATCCAAATTTTGTCATATAACTATTATAAATTTTAAGTTTTTTTTTTCTGTGTGTGCAACCATTTCAAATTAAAAAAAAAATAGAGTTAAGTTTCACTAAAAATGAGTCATTACTACGTAAAATAACCAACTTGACTAAACTATAAGTTTAGTTATTAGCTAATTTAAAAAGAATATAATAAAAAGAGATATAATCAAAGCCAATACAAGCTGATTTAATATTAAAAAAGAAACCATAAAATCTTCAAAGCTTGGCCACTAAATTTGAGAAATGATAAATTCCAAGCAATCCAAGAAACATGTCAAGTAATTGATACTCGACATTTTTGAAAAACGAAGCACTGAAAATAGAGAAAAATATTCTATCATTAAGATGAAGGAGATTGGTGTATCTGAGGAAATTTTTGAAATAATATGGCATATGATGGGTTTTAAAAACGCAACTTGAACCACAAAGGTAACAGTTAGCTGATCAAGCAGCATCGGAATACATTTCGTAAGCCTCAAAACAAGGAGGAGATATCAAAATCACTTGCCGCAATGTCTCTTGTGTGAGATCTTCCAGCTTTGATTTCTAAATATATTACTAATAAAAGTTAAACCTATATGCCTCTAAGAATGTCCACATATGATTTAAAAATTCAATTCTATTGGTCCACATCAATATCTAAAATTAAGTAAATCTCCAAAATTAAAATTATATTGTTAACAAAAAATATATTTATTAAAAAATAAAAGTTGAAGCTATATGCCTTTAAGGACATCCACATATGATTTAAAGGGTCAATTTTATTAGTCTACATCAATAACTAAAATTAAAAATGTCTAAATTATAAAATTACATTGTTAATACAAAACTATAAATGAAAAATTATTAATTAATATTATTCTATTATTAATAACAATTAAAGCTATATTATTTTCACGGCATCCAGATCAGCATTTAAAAATTTAATTTTATTTGTATATATCAAAACAGTAAATTAAAAAAAGTTTCTTAATTCTAATATTATGGTTAAGAAAATAAATTAAAAATAAAGAAATCTCTATTAACAAAAAAAAAACAACATGATATTAAAATCTTCATTATAATTGTTTAAATTAGAAATTTAATTTATTATCTATAAAAAATATATGCTTCTTATACAAGTTTAAATTACTTGATTTCAAAGCTTTTCACAAAGAATTTTAAATAACTAATTATTATGATTTATATTCATCTAAATTTTTCACCTATGAAAAACATATTTCTACATAATCTCATGTAATATATTATGTAAAAATGATCGAAAAAATTATATTTTGTATATTCGATTTGGAATTACTACAGATTAATGTAGAAGTTCTTAGTTTTGAGTTGTTCAATTTGTTATTTTATTTTTTAAAATTTGTATGTATTAAAATTATACTGGTTTTTGCCTACTTAATTATAATTAGAAGAAGTAAGAATGCATGTGATGAAACTGATTATAATCATACAAAAATTAATAAAATAAATAAATAAGATATATCCATTTAAAAAATATATATAACAAGAAGAAAAGTGAACATGATGAAAAAATATTTCATTCTTATTAGAAGAGATAATGTATAATCATTGAAAAATTATTTAAAATTTAAAAAAACCAATTAACAAAAATATATTTACTTCACAAATTTTGTGTGATTTTATTTATTTTATACTCAAATATTGTTTTAGCTTCAAATTTAAAGTTGTTGTTAATCTCAAAGCAAATTTTTTATTTATTAGTTATATTTTAAATAAATATATTAAAATAAAAATTTGTATTGGTTAAACAAGAGAAGAAAAAGATTAAATTTTAAAATGTTAAATTATATAGATTCAAAACAAAACCGTTAAAACCTCATTTACATAAAAAATATTAGATGAACACTATTATATTTTTAATATATTATTAAAACACTAAAATATAAAATTTATATCTCTATAAATATAATTGATTGCATATAATTTTTATCTCTAGAGCTTTATTGCATTAAGTCAGTGATAAGCTTTAGAGCTTTATTGCATTAAGTCAGTGATCAGTGATGTGATTTGGAATTCATGGGTTTCCATCAAGAGGTGATTAGTTTAAAGGGATCCTCCAAACCAACTTAGTAATTTGGGGAAAGAAATTGAAACTATTATCCGTCATGATATTGGTACCTGAACTGGCAAGAGGCTAGACTGCTTGTTAAACCGACAACATGTTCAGCGACCTCAGCCTCGTCTACACAGTGTCTGGAATGTACTCTAACATATTGAGTAGTTAATTTTGCAAGTAACTGTATAATAAACATCAAAATACCACAAGAGTAAGTACGTTTAAGAAGTCAAACAAAAGAGCAACAAAGATGTTTTTTTTTTTCAAATAACATGCTCATAAGGTACTACAGTATCTCATCGATATGAGGCCGTCTCCAGTTTCCCGGTTTCTTGTACTCTTCCTTTTCCCTAAAATCGGTTTTTCAGTTTCAGGATGGAACACTGAATCAATACAAATTTGCTTTATCAAACTTCCCTTTTCTTTACGTAGGACATTAACTTATTGGTGAGGCCGCACACCGTATAAGATGGGTATTGGTCCTGAACTCTTGAGATGTTTTCTAGAAGCCTTTCATTAGCAACAAGATTACAAAACTCTTCAGCCTCATACACAAGTAAGACATAAGGAATCTTAGGCCCTTGGGGAAAAGCCTGCATCAAAGTAAAGAAGATGCAAATTACAGTAAAATAAGACACTAGTGATGATTCGTATAGTTTTAATCTAGTAATGATCTTCCCAAGGCCCTTCAACTCATAGCAAAAGGGATTCATTTCTAATATTTCATAATATTTAACTCAGTTCAATGCCAGGTGTTATGAAGTAATACTTTATCGATCTCTATCTAATAAACAATTATCTCATTCTGAAAGATGGAAGTTGAAAAAAACTTTTGAAGGAAACGTATCAGTTGAAAATCCAAAGCGACTGAAAAAAACTTTTTGAAGGAAACGTATTACTTATTGTCACTTTCAACTTCAACTTCATCTTCATTCTTTGCCATGTGGCCGGTGGCCCATAAAAAAACACTAAGCTCTTGTTCTTTTTTTTTTTGGTGAAGTCCTTATTGTCACTTTCAAACCATACGTGTCTGCACTCTTGAGCCCAAACAAATTTTAGTACATCAAGAAATCCACATGCTTCTGCTTGTATTGGTGAGAACTGAGAACTGAGAACTGATTTCAATTTTTCATTTTAACTAATGTTATTGTTGGGACTTTCACAAACGGATGTTCTATTGGTCTTAAAAACTAGCTTTTAGTATTTGTCAATTTTCCTTTTTAATCGTTTGGAAAAATTATCCATTACAAACTATGAGAATGATTTTTACGAACGACAATTCTACCTGTTTATAAAGATCTACGATTAACGGTTTTGCCTGACACCATTGTGATAGAGCCTTTAACCTTGATATGATAGATCATGATGAAAGCCCTCCTTGTACCAAAAATTTCAGAGTAGACTCATTTTTCTATTTTACCTTTATCATTTTAATTATTTTAAAGAGAAAAAATAAGTAGAAAAATTAATAAAAATAAGGATCGAGTTGTAATTCTAAATAATTAGACCATTATTATCGCAGGATTTAGGATGGTTTTTTAGTCCAAAAAAAAAAAAAATTATTGATTAAAGCTCAAATTTATTAGGAAACGATTCTTATTTGGGACCATCAAGGATCGATTCTTATAGAACGCCTGTCAGTTACAGATTGGCTTGACAATCTCTTGGACAAAAAATTTTAGTCTCGACCATTTTTGGTCGACCAAATTTCTGCTGTCTCGACCATTTTTCTCTAATTTCTCGTTCTCTCCGCCGACCAAATCATCACCGCCACGATTCATCCTTATCTCCCACGCTATCTCCTGCACGATGCCCGCCTCCTCCGGGTCGATTCTTCTCCTTTCGAAATCATCGTATCTCCGTGACCAAATCATCATTCTTCTCCTTTTGATAATCAAGCATTGAATTTGTCGAAATTTTGATTTATTGATTATATCGAAGTATACGCAGCTTTCTAAATGTGTTGGCGTTCTCGAAGATTTTGAAGAAGTATGATAAGGTAGGATTTGGTTTGAACAGAAACTTTTTGATTTTAGAGTTTTGAAAGAGTATGTTCTCACGACTGAAAGGTGTTCAACAAAATTACATTCACAGATAACTTGGAGAAAATCTTCCAAGCCTTACATAAAAATGGTTGATAGTTCGTACCTCGGAAGCTCTGATGATGTGAGCTTGACTAGTTCTTTCTTAAATTCGATCTAAATTAGATAATTACCTTCATTGATTATTACTCTGTTTTGATCCTTGCATTGATCTTCTCTTGCTTCTTTTATGTCACAGCTTATGAAACTGATACAGCGTGTTTAAGCTACATTCATAAAGCATTTCGCAAATGGTAACAGAAGAAAAGGAATGAACATCTTGAGATTACATCTTGGAATCTTTCAAAAGGAAAGCTACAAAGATTACATGATCACTATGTTCCCTCTTTATAGGTAAAACTTACTTTGCTAATTTGAGGATTTTAATGTGAAACGTGATTCTTAGACTTTTTTATTCTTTGTCGTTGTTCTTGCAGCTTATTTGGGTTCAAGCAAGGAACTGAACTCGGTTACAGACAAGTTCTTTTTATGGGATTCAGTATTGGAGCGTTTGCGTTGCTTTGTGTTCTTGGAAACCTTGATATGCAAGTAGACCCCAAAACTAAAAATTACCAAGCTTTAACCGAACTTCTTCCTCTTTTCATCATGTCGTAAGTGCATAAATCCAAAATTGGTTTCCTTTTTAACTACCAATGGACCATTAAAAGCATGAGGTTTCTAAATAAGAGTTCTTAACCCATAATTAATAATAAAAAATTGTTAAGAAACCCATTAAGGGTTACAGGGATAATGATGCTCTTAGAATCATAGGGAAGTAAAATTTTATTCAGTCGGATAGTTTACATTATTGCCATCACACGTTCACGGTTCACAAGAACATGGAACAATTCTCCAAGAGACCCACATTCAATTATTGATTCATAGGATCTAAGAGAGACTCATACTGATCTGATCAGACCCGACCGGACCGACACCCTCACTAAGTGAAACCGGACAATTGTTCCGTACGGCAGTGAGGTTATATGGCGGAAAATCGGTCGAAAGCCATTGCGATACATTGAAGTATTGATACATGGAATCAGCGTGAACTATGGAAGTCGTGAACTCCACGTACTCAACATACCAGATAGGCTTGTGGCCGGAGTTATCAGAAGTCAGAGATAAAAAATAAAAGCCAAAACAAAACTGGATGGGAAAGCAGCAGTCGCACATTGAAAAGAGGACCACCCCATTTTACCGTATCTCCAAAGAACTAGAGTTCTCATCATTGTTGACACAATCATCATCTCGAAGCTAGCCTTAAAACCTCAAGAATGAGATACCTACAACTTCTCCAAAAACAATCAGCATTTCCAAATCTGTAATGGACTAACTAGCAACCATCCTTTGATAAAATATCTGTCCTTTCATTTCGCTCTCTATAAACATGACCCAAAGAGCAAGAGGGTGCTTGGTCACCCAGTGACGAATATTATATAAAATATTATCAATATCGAGATTTTCTTCTCTTCGATTAACCATCATAACTAACTCCTTACTGTCACTTTCAAACCATCCGTATCTGCACCCTTGAGCCCAAACAAATTTTAGTACATCAAGAAATTCACATGCTTATGCTTGTATTGGTGAGAACTGACTTCAATTTTTCATTTTAACTAATGTTATTGTTGGGACTTTTACAAAAGGATGTTTTACTTGTCTTAAAAACTGGATTTTCTGCCATTTAAGAGTATTGTCATTTATTCTATTTTACCTTTATCATTTTAATTATTTCAAAGAGAAAATGTAAGTAGAAAAATTAATAAAAATAAGGATCGAGTTGTAATTCCAATTAGAATATCATAGGGAGTAAAATTTTATTCGATTGGATAGTTTACATTATTGCCATCACACACGTTCACAGTTCACAAAAACATAGAACAATTCTCCAAGAGACCCACCTTCAATTATTGATTCATACGATCTAAGAGAGATTCATACTGATCTGATCAGATCCGACCGGACCGACACCCTCACTAAGTGAAACCGGACAATTTTTCCGTACGGCAGTGAGGTTATACGGCGGAAAATCGGTCGAAAGCCATTGCGACACATTGAAGTATTGATACGTGGAATCAGCGCGAACTTTGGAAGTCGTGAACTCCACGTACTCAACATACCAGGCGGGCTTGTGGCCGGAGTTATCAGAGGTCAGAGACAACGAACATACTGGGCTTGGAAGACACCTCTCCTTACCACTGAAAATGTCCACGTTACCGTTCTCGAAGTAGTCGTAACCTTGTCCCATTAACCCACCCCATGTCACTAGGTTTTTTATCACGATCTCTTGTCCGGCTTTGTCGGAGATATTAGCGCTTATGATCGAATCTGTGCCGGCACCATCCAAGGAACCGGTTTTGAGGTAGAATGTGTAGACGCAATCTACTTCACGATCCTGCAAAATGATCAAGAAGTTTATAGCCTAATCTCTTAAACGTACGACTAGTGTTTTTTCTTTTTTCCCTAACAAGCATAAACTAGTGTCGCTGTGTAAAACAATCATAACCTAAGGGAACTTACGGCAAATGCAACGACAGAGACAGCGGCGATGAGGAGGAGAGAGAGGAGGAGAACGTCACAGCGAGCCATAGTTGGTGATATGAATGTGTAAGACATGGAGATATTTGATCTGTCCAGGGTAACTATTAATAGAGTTTAAGACTTAAGATTTCATTATATGAGTAGCGGTAGCGTATGAAGTTGACGTGGAATTTTCTTGTCCGTTGTGAACTTGTGATGAGTGAAGAGTAACATGCTCAATCATGTCATGTAGGTTACATGATGTAACTATAGTTTAATTTTTTAACTCCATGATGTAACTACATATCATGTATGTTACACTTACATGAGGTAACTATATTTTTCAACTCCATGATGTATATCATGTAGTTGGAGAACCGTATGAAGTTAACGTGGCAACTTCTTGTTCGTTGTGAATTGTGCTGAGTGAAGAGTAACATGCTTAATCAAATCACGTAAATATTTGTTTTTACCTCGACGCATTTCGTATACTAGTGCAATAATGAAAACTAATCAGTCCAATTAAGTATATGATGTCGACAAAAGTAGAATGATATAAAAGAGCTGTTTTTTCTATCCTCTTTTGTTTAAAGTACTATATACTAGTGCAATAGTGAAGTTTGGTATTGCTTTGTTTTATTCTCTATAATATGAAATAAAACGTGGTGTATTTCTACTGAAAATGTCACCTTTCGTTGTAGTTGTAACCTGGCCCCATTTTTTGTTTCGTTGTAATGAGTGAAGAATATTTTCAAGGATCCAATGAGAACGTGATTAACTCGGCGGACTGATTACAAAACAAATATGGTTTGTTTCTATATATTTTATAGGCATGAGGTGTCAGTTTACGCTCCAACATATGGAATTTTTTTTTTGTTACTCACAAATTTTATTCGATCGAATCATTTTTCCTTATTGCTATCATGTTTACTATACTACAAAGTGAAAGAATAATTCGCTTTCATGATCACTATAATTTAAAGTCGTCAAAGAATAATTTTCGAAGACAAACACAAACGCATTCATTACCTTCGCATATGAATTTTCGTCCTCTTATCTTGGAGCTGTAAGAAACCATGATTTTTACGATATAATAAAACTGAATACTAAAAAAAATATTGATATATAGAAAACAGAATTAATAATGATTATTTCGATAATAATAATAATAATTTTCAAAAAATATAAATGGACAACTGCTTTTTTTTACAGCCTAAACACCTAAAACGGTTCAGTAATCCAAACCAGAAATACCAAATTTACATACATAACATCTTGACGTTGGACGCAAGTACTTCGTACAAGGTTGTCCGCTTTCATATTTTTCGTATGTGAAACAAAATGAAAGAGTGTAAAAAGTAAACTTTTCCTTATTCTTCATGTATTCCTTTAAATGTAAAGCAAAAACTTACCATTCATTTGGTTTAGATATTACTTTCACCAACTTAGAACAGTCGGTTGCAAATATTACTATCATCTAATTGTTATCAAACATACAATGCATGACCTAGATTAGAATCTCGAGTTCTGCATTTAAAGGGGTTAGATTGCGTTGTAAATTTCTTACTCCCATTATCATTATCGTGTAGAGACGCTTGAGATCTTGTCACCCTAAGCCCAAAAATGGACTAACAATTTGTTTAGAGACGCTCGAGATCTTGTCTCTTAATTCTTTAATTGCTTTTGTGTTTGATACAATCAAAATTCAGAATTTTAGGAATCCATGAGCCACACGATTTTTTTTTTTGGTATGCAACATTTAACAACAGAACTAAAGAATCCAACAAAGTATTGTACTCACAGACTAAAACTACAGAAAAAAAAAGAATGATGATCAAATAGAATTATGATCAAATAGATATAAGAGAATCCATAATCAAATTTCATAAAAATAAGAAGATTCATAAATATTCTCCAAATTTGTTAAAAGTGATGAAGAGATCTTCTCCCAAGAATACAATTGAAAGTTATAAAGTTATTTACACAAACTAAAATTGAAAGATTTATAGGTCTTAGATTGTTCTTGGTCGAAACAGAAAAAAAAAACCTAGAAAAAATTATGGAACATCTATATATATTTCAAACCGGTCTAAAGAATGTGTTTTAGACCTGGCTCCTTGTGTGCGAATGGCAGCTAGGGCACATGTAAGTGATCTAGACCCAACTTCATGACCGATCCAGTGTTCTTCAAAGTTCATGCTAAATTCTTCATCTGTTTATGCTCTAGTTTCTATATATTATTATTGATTTTTTTATAATAAGAGATATTCTGAACTTTATTATCCGATTAATGTTTTAAGATGAGTAATATCTTCGACTAATTCATTTTTCAGATTTTCAAACAGGCCTAAAATGTTTAGAGACGCTCGAGATCTTGTCTCTTAATTCTTTAATTGCATTTGTTGTGTTTGATACAATCAAAATTCAGAATTTTAGGAATCCATGAGCCACACGATTTTTTTTTTTGGTATGCAACATTTAACAACAAAACTAAAGAATCCAACAAAGTATTGTACTCACAGACTAAAAGTACAGAAAGAGAAAAAAAAGAATCATGATCAAATAGATATGAGAGAATCCATAATCAAATTCCATAAATAAATAAGATGGTTCATAAATATTCTCCAAATTTGTTAAAAGTGATGAAGAGATCTTCTCCCAAGAATACAATTGAAAGTGATAGAGTTATTTATACAAACTAAAATTGAAAGTGATAGAGTTATTAATACAAACTAAAAAATAATTAAAAATAGGTATTTATAGGTCTTAAATTGTTTTTGGTCGAAACAGAAAAAAAAAACCTAGAAAAAATTATGGAACATATGTATATATTTCAAACCGGTCTAAAGAATGTGTTTTAGACCTGGCTCCTTGTGTGCGAATGGCAGCTAGGGCACATATAAGTGATCTAGACCCGACTTCATGACCGATCCAGTGTTCTTCAGTGTTCATGCTAAATTCTTCATCTGTTTTTTAATTTCTATATATTATTATCGATTTTTTTATAATAAGATATAGTCTGAACTTTATTATCCGATTAATCTTTTAAGATGAGTGATATCTTCGACTAATTCATTTTTCAGATTTTCAACAGGCCTAAAATGTGGTACCATCTTCGACTGATCTAATGGAAGTGGTATCATTTATTTGTTTATGCTCTAGCTAAGTGTATCATTTTTTTCTTATTTTACCAAAAAAATGGGAGAGACTCTCAAAACTTCAAAAGAGTCAAAACGAAATGAAAACACTTGAAACCAACTTATGCAATAGTTAAAGTAAGCATAGACACCATCTACGTCATTGTCTTGCACCAAGAAAATAAATTATTTGTTTGAACGGGAGAGAATTAGTGGACTTCGAACCCTAATGGTTTGAATTAGTGGTCGTATCCTGTCATTAATTACATAGATTCAAACCTAGTAAAATGTATGTCGAGTTGTAGACCAAAACAAATAGGGACACTATTTGTCCTCCTATATATTTAGTTTAGCATAGAATTAGAGAATCGAAAAAGTACCTCATTGATATAATAATAATAGTATATTTTAGTATAGTTTAACTATATACTTAAGTTTTAAGCTAAAAAAAATTGAGTCATTCATAAGACAACAATTTTATTTCGATCGGATCGTTTACATTATTTTCAAGAGGCCAAGACAAGACACACACATTCTTTCATTGATTCATTCGATCTTATAGGGAGTTTTACGGACCTAAGACCCGGCCCGACCGACACTCTCCCTCAGCGAAACCGGGCAGTTATTGCGTACTGCTTCTAGAGACGTATCGGACTCAAGCCACTGCTCCACATTGAAGTATTGACGTGCGCTGTTAGCGTGAAATCCGACGGTCGTGAGCTGCACATAGTTTACATACCAGGCATGGAATAGGCCGCTGCCGTCAGATCTCAGAGTCAATGAACATATTGGGCTCGGAAGACACTTCTCAGTAGCACTAAAAATGTCCACATTGCCCCTCTCGTAGTAGTCGTAACCTGGTCCCATTAACCCTCCCCATGCTTCTAGGTTTCTTATTACGATCTTCTGTCCGGTTTTGTCGGAGATTATAGCGGTTATGATCGAATCTGTGCCGGCGCCGTTTATCGATCCTGTTTCGATGAAGAATGTGTAGACGCAGTCTGGTTCTTGATCCTGCGATATTAATTAAGAAGTTTATAACCTAATTGCTTCGACGACAAGTGTTTTTATTTTCCTAACAAGTATAAACTAGTGTCGAGGTAGAATGTGTAGACGCAATCTACTTCACGATCCTGCGAAATGATCAAAAAGTTTATAGCCTAATCTTTTAAACGTACGACTAGTGTTTTTTTTCTATTTCCCTAACAAGCATAAACTAGTGTCGCTGTGCAAAACAATCATAACCTACCTAAGGGTGATGCGGAACTTACGGCAAATGCAACGACAGAGACAGCGGCGATGAGGAAGAGAGAGAGGAGGAGAACGTCACAGCGAGCCATAGTTGGTGATATGAATGTGTAAGAAATGGAGATATTTGATCTGTCCAGGGTAACTATTAATAGATTTTAAGATTTGAGATTTCATTATATGAGTAGCGGTAGCGTATGAAGTTGACGTGGAATTTTCTTGTCCGTTGTGAACTTGTGATGAGTGAAGAGTAACATGCTCAATCATGTCATGTAGGTTACCTGATGTAACTATAGTTTAATTTTTTAACTCCATGATGTGACTACATATCATGTATGTTACACTTACATGAGGTAACTATATTTTTCAACTCCATGATGTATATCATGTAGTTGGAGAACCGTATGAAGTTAACGTGGCAACTTCTGGTTAGTTGTGAATTGTGCTGAGTGAAGACTAACATGCTTAATCAAATCACGTAAATATTTGTTTTTACCTCGACGCATTTCGTACATATTATGATACTAGTGCAATAATGAAAACTAATCAGTCCAATTAAGTATATGATGTCGACAAAAGTAGAATGATATAAAAGAACTGTTTTTTCTATCCTTTTTTCTTTAAAGTACTATATACTAGTGCAATAGTGAAGTTTGGTATTGCTTTGTTTTATTCTCTATAATATGAAATAAAACGTGGTGTATTTCCACTGAAAATGTCACCTTTCGTTGTAACCTGGCCCCATTTTTTGTTTCGTTGTGATGAGTAAAGAATATTTTGAAGGATCCTTAAGAGCACGTGATTAACTCGGCGGACTGATTACAACACAAATATGGTTTGTTTGTATATATTTTATAGGCATGAGGTGTCAGTTTACGCTCTATGGAATTCTTTTTTAATTTTTTTTTTTTGTAACTTCGATCGAATCATTTTTACTTATTGCTATCATGTTCACTGTACTACAGAGTCAAAGAATAATTCTCCAAGACAAACACAAACGCATTAATTCATTACCTTCGCATATGAATTTTCGTCATCTTATCACATGCTTTTTACGATATAATAAAACTGAATACTAAAAAAAAGTGTTGATATATAGAAAACATAATTAATAATAACCATCAATAATAATCTAATATATAATAGTTAAAGAGAATTTTCCAGGAGTTGACACACCATTAGTGAAGGTAAGTAGAATAACTTCCTCAGCAGATACTATTCTATACTATTTGATATAGCAGATAAAAGAATTTTGATGACTGCGTAAACCTGAACATATTGTACTCAGGCTACAGATGAGTATGGACGTATTTTATCATTTTACTCAATGCCCGAGTACAAGAAATGGAAAGAACAAGACCGCAATGATAATCTAACCGGATGGACTATAAAATACGACAAGGTTTGATTTCTGTTGTAACCACTTTTTGATAGTGCCCATGTTTTCTACATTACTAATTTGTCCTTGTATCTTTTTCCAGGGTTTGGGTACAAATACTTGGGAGGACGGAAGATCTTATTTTCTTAATATTAATGAACATCTTCAGTTTTTTGTTTGCGACGAGGAACTTGATGAAAATAAAGCTTTTGAAACTGCATTCGGTACAAAAATCAGACCTCGACAATCTTGGATGAAAATTTATGTGGTATGAAGGATTTGATTTATTTTTAAATATATGTTCTCTTTACTATTTTATTTATGCTGGTTTTGACTTTTGATATTCCTTATTTTGGTCAACTGCTTATCTTGATCCATTGCAACCGCAAATCACGTGCACCGAATTCATCAACAAGGGGCTGATCTTGTATTCCGTGGCGAGTCTTCAAATGTCAATTCCGTCATTGGTTGATGGGTTCTAACCAAGTTCAAGAATGATAATTTTTTGCGCGTTCAAGAGAAATCTAGTCACCGAGACCAACGTTGTAGCAAAGCACTCACCATATTTTTACAGTGAACATAATCTAGCAAATACAATCATTGGCATGGCGTATGATTACGTTGGTAGTAACAACATCAATCTACTTGAACCAATTAGTCAATTTGGTATCCGTGCTATGGAAAGTATCAGTGGCAGACCCATAAATTATTTTTGTCGGAGTCATAAAAACGATTGATGAAACCAAAACTAGCCCAGCTTGGAAAATCAAAAAGAAAAAAAAGAATATTCTCTCTGGAGGGTGATTTGAATAGCGATCTAGGGTTTTAGATTCCGCCGCACGATAGTATCCCTGCCGCCGGCAACGTCATGTCGGAAGAGAAGGAGGCCGCTCCTCTATCGACTACTCAGTCATCTGAAGTTTCTCTCTCGCAAGTTTCACAGCCAACCGAGGTTCAAAAGAAGGGACATGGGCAAGTGTGGTGTCGAATAAAAAGAGTCTGTCACAACATGATTTTCAAGTCTTAGAAGTCGAAGGTTCAGTAAAGGTCATTGTCCCAGCGGAGGTGCAAGAAGGAACACCACTATGGGACGATCTGCTTGTCGGAAGTTTTTTATCAGTAGCACAGCACGTTGCAAAGATTCACGTAATTGTAAACAAAATCTGGCCACTGGGGGATAAAACAATCAAGATCGACGTGTATGAGATGTCACCAAAGTCGGTAAAATTCAGGATAAGGGATGCAGCAGTTAGAGCAAGAGTTTTAAGGAGAGGCATGTGGAATATTGCAGACATACCGATGATGGTATCTAAGTGGTATCCGATCATTGAAGATACACAACCAGAGTTGAAACTATTCCTATGTGGGTTACCATAAAAAATGTCTCTCATTCTATGTTTTTCGTGGGAGGGACTGGGTTTTCTAGCGAGTGCAGTTGGAGCTCCCAAAAGACTGCACCCAGACACAGAGTTATGCAAGAGTTTTGAGGAAGCTGACATGTCTAAGGAATTGCCTAAGCAACACCAATTTCAGCTAAAGGAAAACGTGGACGCTGTAGTGGACTTCTCTTATCCTTGGCTTCCACCATGATGTTCAGCTTGTGAAAAATGGGGTCACTTAGTGGAATTATGTAAAACAAACATCAGTCCAAAGAAAATCATGCAGCGTAAAGAGGCAGAGGTGAATCAGGACAATGTGAAAACTGCAGAGGGGTCTGCAATAAGAGTAGAGAAATCAGTAACTAATGCAGAAGTGATACGGCAAACTGCAGAGGATGGAAAACGTACCAAGGAAGCAGAGAAAACCGTAGCAAAGAATTCAGATACATAAAATCTACAAAAACCAGTGCAGACTGATAAAACTGTCGCTAGTGGAATCAAAGAAAGGGTAAAGGACGTTGGAAAAGACAAAAATAACTGGCAAGAGGTCTCTCCACACAAGATGGGCAGATCATCGGAGCCAAAAACTGGGTCAGAAACAGAGATTTTTTCTTCTCCATCTCGCTATGCAATTCTAAGTCTAGCGAATGAGGGAGCCCAAGAGTCAGAAAAGCAGACTGAGGAGAATGCTGTGATTGACGAGATAGAGGAGATAGAGGAGGGAGAATGTCAGAAAGAACCATTCACTGAATCTGATCCAGTGGCATCTCAAAACATTGGAACAAGGATGAGGACCTCTCTCCCTCGAGCCTCTAAAACCTCTCACAGGTACTTAAGGGAACAAACCATCTCAATCCCAAAGAAAAACCCCAAAAAGAATTAGATGCCGGGTTTCTTTTGGAATGTGCACGGATTAAACAAACCTTCTAAACATTCCATTATCAGACAGTGGATAGATTCAGCTTCGATGCAATTTGGTTGTCTGCTGCTTGAGACGAGAGTCAAGGAAAGTAAGTCCATACAGATTGCATTTTTGGTTTTTCGAGACTGGTCTCTTATGACAAATTACGAGCATCATCGGCTTGGCCGGATTTGGGTGGTATGGAAAGACAGGGTGAGGTTAACCCCTATTTTTAAAAATTCTCAGATGATTACCTGTTCTATTCTACTGGATGGGAAAGACCATGAATTCTTCTGTAATTTTGTTTATGCTTCAAATTTTGTGGAGGAAAGGAAGCTTCTTTGGGATGATCTGCAAAATCATTATAACTCACCAATGTTTAGAAATACATCTTGGCTGATTTGTGGTGATTTTAATGAGATCATAGATGGAGAAGAACATTCAAATTACTCAGTTTCCCCGACGATTCCAGTGGAAATGAAGGATTTTCAAGACACAGTGAGAGACTGCTCTGTTTTTGATTTGGGTTACCATGACCCTCTCTTTACGTGGGCAAATAAGAGAAGCAAAGGACTTGTATGCAAGAAGCTTGATAGAGATTTGGTAAATAATGCCTGGAACATCGAATTTCCGGAATCTTACTGCACGTTCGAAGCCGGAGGTTGCTCAGACCATCTCAGGGAAAAGATTTTGCTTGATCCAGAAACTAAAAAGGCAGAAAACCATTCAAATTCGCGAATGTTTTATCTACTCTCCCACAGTTCTTAACGGTGGTTGGTGGATTCTGGGAAACTACTACTCCATTATATGTCTCCACATCGGCAATGCATCGGTTTTCTAAGAAGTTAAAAGCTCTAAAACCCCTTCTGCGAGCTCTAGGTAAGGAAAAATTGGGAGATTTACCGAAACGGACTCGCGAGGCATATGATGATCTGTGTATCAAGCAGACTCAAACTCTGCAAAATCCAGATCCAGAAACTATGGAAGAGGAGAATCAGGCGTATGAAAAGTGGGATTTTCTAGCTGGGTTAGAGGAAAGTTTTCGGAAACAGCAATCTAAGTTGCACTGGTTGAATGTGGGAGATGGAAACACTAAAGCTTTTCCCCGAGCTGCCCAAGTTCGGAAAATGCAGAATACCATTCGTGAAATCAGAAAGCCAGATGGAGAAACAGTCACAGACGGAGATGAGATCAAACAGGAAGCAGAAAGGTTTTTTAAGGACTTTCTCTCACATGAGCCCGATGATTTTCATGGAATGGAGACAGAGGAGATTGGGAATTTGCTGGATTTCCGGTGTGATGAAGAGGATACCAGTTTGCTTGAAAGGGAAGTAACAGCTGAGGAGATTAAAAAGACGTTGTTTTCAATGCCGACTGAAAAATCCCCTGGTCCCGACGGTTTCACCAGTGAGTTTTTCAAAGCGGCCTGGTCAATTGTAGGAGATGGTTTTATTGCTGCGATCAGTTCCTTCTTCGTAAAAGGTTTCCTCCCTAAAGGGCTCAATGCAACGATATTAGCTCTTATCCCCAAGAAAGAGGCGGCTCTTGAGATGCGAGACTATAGGCCGATTTCGTATTGTAATGTACTTTACAAGGTTATTTCAAAGATTGTGGCAAATTGCCTGAAGATCGTTTTGCCGAAATTCATCTCGCAAAACCAGTCTGCATATGTAAAAAATCGGCTTCTTATGGAAAATGTCTTATTAGCAGCAGAGCTAGTAAAACATTACCATAAGACTTCTCTATCATCCAGATATGCAATGAAGATTGATATCTCTAAAGCATTTGACTCAGTTCAATGGCCTTTTCTTATCAATGTTTTAACCGCCCTGGACTTTCCAGAAAAGTTTATTCATTGGATCCGACTATGTGTAACCACTGCGTCCTTTTCGGTTCAGGTCAATGGGGAATTGGCTGGGTTTTTTCAGAGTAAACGAGGCCTCCGGCAAGGCTGCTCGCTTTCACCATATCTTTTCGTCATCTGCATGGACGTACTCTCAAAAATGATAGATAAAGCTGCGATTGATAAACAAATTGGATATCATCCAGGATGCAAAAATCTAGGGCTGACTCACCTTTGTTTTGCAGATGATCTGATGATATTTGTGGATGGAAAAAAGCGATCTATCGAGAATACTATCAGACTTTTTGATGATTTTGAAAAACGATCTGGGCTTCAAATCAGCCTGGAAAAGTCTACCTTGTACCTTGCCGGTGTGTCTGATCAGAGCAGGGACTCTATTCTCGAAACTTTCCCGTTTGGTATGGGCCAACTCCCAATCCGGTACTTGGGGTTACCTCTCCTAACGAAGAAGATGGCAAAGATCGATTACGAGCCATTGTCGAAGAAAATTAGAGGAAAGATTAGCTCATGGATAGCTCGCTCTCTCTCATTCGCGGGGCGTCTACAGTTGATACGATCTGTTCTTATGAGTATATCTAACTTTGGATGGCAGCATATCGTCTGCCTGGAGAATGTATACAAGCGGTGGAGAAGCTTTAATGCTGCTTTTTTTATGGTCCAGAGCTAAATCCGCGAAGAGCTAAGGTTGCCTGGAAGGATGTCTGTAAGTCTAAACAAGAGGGAGGACTAGGTCTTAAGTTACTCTCGGATACAAATAAGGTATGCTGCCTGAAACTTGTATGGCGAATTCTCTCAGAAGATTCTTCTCTGTGGGTTCAGTGGATTCAAAGAACTCGCTATCGGCATGGATCTTTCTGGTTGGTAAAGGAGAATACTCAGTCGGGATCTTGGATGTGGTGAAGGCTTCTCAAATACAGAGAAATCGCAAAGTCATTCCACAGAGTCGAGGTGCATCGCGGAGATTCCACCTCCTTCTGGTGCGATGATTCGTGTGCTCCCGGGCGTCTGATTGAGTTAACTGGACCACAAGGATATATTGATCTTGGTATTCCAGCCCAAGCGACAGTTCGACAAGCCCTGGTCCGTAGGAGGAGACGCCATCGACTTGCCATCCTCAACCAGACAGAAGCTGAACTAGATGCTCTGAGATCGCGAAGGCGAGATGATACAGCTGATGTAGCACTCTGGCTCAACTCGGGTAATGTCTATAAAACAAGTTTTGTGACAAAATGGACTTGGCAACTTATCCGAGAGGTTAATCCTATTCAAGAATGGCATAGAGGTGTATGGTTCCCAAACGCTACACCTAAGTACTCTTTTTTCACCTGGCTTGCCCTGTTAAACCGGCTATCTATGGGGCATAGGATGCAGAAGTGGAATGTCAGAGCAAGAAGCGAATGTTTCCTCTGCGACAATCAGACTGAAACTCGGGATCACCTCTTTTTTTCCTGTAGTTACTCATCGGCTATTTGGAGGACTCTCACTTCTAAGCTTCTCGGTGCAAACTATACCAGCTCTTGGAATAATGTTGTTTCTCTTCTCAAAGACGCAGGACAGGGACGAGTGCAAACTTTTCTCATATGGTACGTGTGCCAATCTACTATTCACCATCTCTGGAGAGAACGAAACAGACGCAAACATGGTGAACCTGATCTTCCTCAAGAGAAGATAGTCAGAATCATTGATAAAAATGTCCGGAATCAAATCAGCTCTATACGGCTAAAAGGAGATCAAAGATACAACGAGGGGCTTACCATTTAGTTTGCCTCTAGACCAACTTAAGGATATAATAGCATACTTTTCTTTTGCTCTCAAACAGAAGTAATATTTATTGTAAAAACGTTTGTTTGGTGAATACAATTTTACATTCACTCAAAACAAACGAAAAAAAACCAGCCCATAGATTAAAATGAAAGAATTAAGAGAAAAAAAAATTGTTTGTACACTATTTTTGAATATGATTTTTGTTTTTCGTTGAGAAACGATAGTCTACATGATCATCGAACATATTTTCATGAAACATATTTTTTTATAAAAAGAAATATCTATTTTTTCTTATACATTAAACAAAAATAATCAGAACAACAACAAAACTATAAAAAGTGATGTATTCTTTTTCAAAATCCATGCTAAATTCTTCATCTATTTAAAAAAAAAAAAAAACATTCTAATTCTTCATCTATTTATGTTCTAGTTTCCATCATTTGACTATTTATGCTCTGGTTTCTAACTTTCACCTATTTTATAAAAAAAAAAATTCCAGAGATTCCCAAAACTTTAAAAGAATTTAAACGGAGTGAAAACGCGAGAAAAGACTTCATATAACTTTTTAAACAACAGTTAAAATAAGTGTAGACACAATCTGCATCATCATCTTGAAACAAGAAAATAAATTATTTTTTTAACGGGAGAGAAGCGGAATTCGCACCCTAATGGTTTATATGAGTGGTCCTAAATGATCTATCGTGTCATGATCTAGATTTAAACCTAGTAATATGTGTGTTGAGTTGTAGACCAAAACAACTAGGGCTACTACTTGTCTTCCTATTGAGTTTAGAATAGCATTATAAGATAATTGAGAAAAATATATCATTGACATAATAATGGTTTTCGAGGCAGGAGCGCAATTCTATCAGCAGTTTTCAACAGCTCTCCGCTTTGTTCCTTAAACAATACTCGATGTTTATGGACAGAGGAACATCTGATGCCGACCTGTGGACACTATCCCAAGGACCGAACGAGCCGCTTCGGGATTACATGGCAAGGTTCAAGGCAGTCGTATCCAAAATAGAAGGGATAAGCGACAAGGCTGCACTCGAGGCTCTGAAACGATCTTTGTGGTACAAGTTTGAGTTCCGACGGGAGATGGCTCTCAACACGCCGCAAACGATTCAAGACGCTTTGCACCGATCATCGGACTTCGTCGTGAACGAAGAGGAGATGAAAAACTTAGACGAGCAGTATGAACCAACGAAAGCAGCATTCCGAAGCTCAATTTTACCGCGCCCCACGAAGAAGGGCAACCCATCGAACAATACAACAACATCAAGCTCGGATGAACCTAGAAGCGGAGGAGCCCATAACTACCAGGTAGGCGTTGGACGCGGAAGAGGAGAGCCACGCAACAACACTTGGGTGAGAAAATCTGCCAACTACGACGAGAAGGCTTTTTGCGAGTATCACCAGACTTACGGGCACTCGACGGCTCAATGCCGAACTTTAGGAGCAAAGCTCGCAGCTAAGATGGCAGCAGGAGAGTTCCAAAACGCGGTCAACCTCAAAGACCTCGTCCCTAACGAACAACAAGAAAGAGCCGAGCCGAACAGCACGGCGGAACCCGCAAATCCTCCCAGACGAGGTGATAACTCCAAACGTGACAGGAGAGGCGAACCTGAAGAGCGACCCGAGCCGAGGCAAAGGATCAATATGATCATGGGCGGATCCCAGTACTACCAAGATACCGTATCCTCCATCAAAGCCTATCAGCGTCGAGCCGAGGCAAAGGAGAATTGGACGGAACCAACCGACGTCCCAAACACAGTGATCTCCTTCGCCGAGGAGGAAACAGCAGGAATTGATCGACCCCACAACGATCCGTTGGTGATCGAGTTAACAATCAGGGATCATGACGTAGCAAGGGTGCTCATCGACACTGGAAGCTCGGTAAACGTCATATTCAGAGAAACGCTCCGAAGAATGGGAATCGACCTCTCTGAGGTGGAAGCAATCCCCAAACCTCTAACCAGATTTTCAGGAGAAACGACGATGACTATGGGAACGCTCAGACTTCCCGTGGTAGCTGGCGGAGTCACTAAGATCGTCGAATTCTGCATCACAGACCACCCAGCAATCTACAATGTGATCATGGGAACTCCCTGGATCAACGGGATGCGGGCAGTACCCTCCACTTACCATCTCTGCCTCAAATTCCCAACTCCATCAGGCGTCAAAACGATCTGGGGGAATCAGAAGGAGTCACGAATGTGCTGCCTAGCCGAGCACAAACTGAGGAAACCCGTCACCGACGCACGAGCAGATATAGACCGCAAAAAGATGAAGACAGACAGAGAGTCTGCGAACGAGCTCTCCAAACTCTTATAGCAATTACAGATCACGGAGAGCCGTGAAACACGTACTGAGCAGGTGTGTGACGCAGTGGACTCGGTGTGCATAGACGAGGCGCATCCGGAGCGATGCGTCGAAATGGGAACACAACTAGGAGAGCCCCTGAGAAGCAAGCTCCTTTCCCTCCTCAAGGAGAACATCGATGCCTTTGCCTAGAGGGCGGAAGATATGCCAGGCATCAGCATTGATGTAACCTTTCACGAGCTGAATGTGGATCCGACCTTTAAGCCAGTCAAGCAGAAAAGAAGAAAACTCGGCCCCGAACGAGCTAATGCAGTCGAGAGATTACTCAAGGTAGGATCAATCGTTGAGGCCAAATATCCGGACTAGCTCGCAAATCCGGTGGTTGTAAAGAAGAAGAACGGCAAGTGGCGGGTCTGTGTGGATTTCACCGACCTCAACAAAGCGTGCCCAAAAGACAGCTTTCCCTTACCACACATCGACCGGCTCGTCGAAGCCACTGCAGGAAATAAACTGTTAACATTTATGGATGCATTCTCTGGCTACAACCAGATTCTGATGCACCCTGACGATCGGGAAAAAACAGCATTCATAACTGACAGCGGGATATACTGCTACAAAGTCATGCCGTTCGGACTCAAAAACGCAGGAGCAACATATCAACGGCTCGTCAACAAAATGTTTGCGGCTCAGCTCGGAAAAACCATGGAGGTATACATCGACGACATGTTAGTCAAGTCACTCGGGAGGAAGACCACGTCGCGCACCTACAAGAATGTTTCGAACAGCCGAACAAGCACAACATGAAACTAAATCCGACGAAGTGCAGGTTCGCGGTCACCTCGGGAGAATTCCTCGGCTATCTGGTAACCCACCGGGGCATAGAAGCAAACCCCAAGCAGATTAAGGCGCTAATTGAGATGCCCTCTCCAAGTACGAAGCGCGAAGTGCAAAGGCTAACAGGAAGAGTCGCCGCGCTAAACAGGTTTATTTCCCGTTCCACAGACAAATGCCTGCGGCTTTCCAGGAATTGAAGACTTCTCTGGCAAGCCCACCAATCTTAGCAAAACCGGTCGAAGGAGAGCCGCTCTTCCTCTACATCGCGGTGTCTGCTACAGCTGTAAGTGGGGTACTAATCAGAGAAGAACAATCCAAGCAAAAACCCATTTTCTACATCAGCCAGACGCTGACCGACGCCGAGACCCGCTACCCCCAGATCGAGAAGGTCGCCCCAGCCGTCGTAGTCTCGGCTCGCAAGCTGCGCCCATACTTTCAATCGCATTCGATTGTTGTGCTCGCCACACTTCCGCTGCGCTCAATCCTGCACAGCCCAAGCCAATCCGGTCGGCTGATTTTCTGAGCAAATACGACATCGAGTATCGAAATAGGTCGTCTGCAAAATCACAAGTGATCGCTGATTTTCTCATTGAACTCCCGGCCGAAGCAACAAACGAGCCAACTCTAGACGAAGTATGGACGCTGCACGTCGACGGCTCGTCATCTAGTCACGGCTCGGGGATAGGAATCCGCCTCACCTCTCCCACCGGAGAAATATTAGAGCAGTCTTTTCGCCTGAACTTCCACGCCTCGAATAACGAAGCAGAATACGAAGTACTGATCGCCGGCATACGACTAGCGCAGGGAATCGGGGTTCGAAAGATAAGAACTTTTTGTGATTCACAGCTCGTAGCATGCCAGTTTAACGGAGAATATGAGGCAAAGGATGGACGAATGGGAGCTTACCTCAAGGTGGTTCGAGAGTTGGTGCAAAAATTCGACGAGTTCGAACTCACGCGAATTCCCCGAGGAGAAAACACCTCGGCTGACGCTTTGGCAGCACTCGCTTCGACCTTAGACCCAGATCTCCGACGGACGATCCCAGTCGAATTCATCGAACATCCTAGCATCGAAGAAGTGGAAAGAGTTCGGCTGATAAATCCTGAACAAGAACCAGAGGACAAAGAAGCCATTCCAATGGATGAAGACGCCTCACCGGCCGAGCCGGAGTACGGCTGCGACAAAGAATGTACATCGCCGATGGAGAGGTGCCAACTAACAAATGGGAAGCCCGCAAACTAAAAGCTCAGGCAGCACGGTATGTCCTCGTCGATGGCGAGGTGTTTAAATGGAGATTTTCAGGGCCTCTCATGACGTGCGTCGAAGGACCGGAGGCAAGAAAGATCATGCACGAGGTGCACAGCGGCGCGTGCGGGAACCACTCCAGCAGAAGGTCTCTCGCTATCAAGATAAAACGGCACGGCTATTTCTGGCCCACGTTGGTCAAGGACTGTGAGAAATTTACGGCAAAGTGCGAGAAATGTCAGCGGCACGCTCCAACAATTCATCAACCTACCGAGTTGCTCTCGTCAATTTCGTCACCTTATCCGTTCATGAGATGGTCGATGGACATCGTCGGACCTCTACATCGCTCGAAGCAGAAGCGTTTTCTGCTCGTCCTCACGGATTACTTCTCCAAGTGGGTCGAGGCCGACTTTTACGCAAGCATAAAGGATGTTCAAGTCGAACACTTCGTCTGGAAAAATATCATCTGTCGCCACGGGGTCCCTTACGAGATAGTCACCGACACGCTTCGAAACCTTCTGCAAAAAGTGGAAAATCCGCCTCAGCAAATCTACGCCAAGATACCCTCAAGGGAACGGACAAGCCAAAGCAGCCAATAAGACGATCCTCGACGGTCTGAAAAAGAGGCTCGACGCCAAGAAGGGACGGTGCGCAGACGAACTCGAAGGAGTCCTTTGGTCTTATCGGACAACTCCGCGCCAAGCCACCGGGGAAACTCCATTCGCTTTGGTCTACAGATCGGAGTGCGTAATTCCCCCCGAAGTGGATTTCCCAGGTATCCGACGAAGACTTCTACCAGGACAGGAGGGCTTGAACCACTTAATGATGCTAGATGAGCTCGACCTAATCAACGAGAAGCGCGATCAAGCCTTAATTCGAATCTAGAACTATCAACAAGCGACGGCGAGATACTATAACAAAAACGTTCGAAGTGGAAGATTCAAAACAGGGGAGCTCGTCCTCCGAAAGGTCTTCCAAAACACTGCCGAGAAGAACGCAGGAAAGCTCGGAGCAAATTGGGAAGGTCCTTACAAGGTCACAAAAGTGGTTCGTCCAGGAGTCTACGAACTCGCGACACTAGCTGACGAGGCGATTCCAAGATCGTGGAACGCAATGCATCTGACGAAATACTATCACTAAGGATGCAACACGATCAGCATGAACTACAGGACGGCTTGATCCCTGCAAAGGGTACGTAGGCAGCCCGTCCTCTGACGGTTTCAGCTGTCCCCCCTCTTAAAAAGGGGGGGGGAGTGGATACGTATACACATACCTCTTTTAACCCTACAATTTTTAGCTGTTTTAGCTCGCTACTTAGGAACATCGCCACTTCGGCACATTCTCAGCTCATTTCGATTCTCAGCACATTCTCAGACATGATTACCTCGGACCTTTGTTGGTCCTCAGTTCAGTTCGGCAAACTAAGCCTCCGAACGCATCGTCTCGTTGCTGGCCACAACGGGGCAACAAATACAAAGTTCTCTAAACGTACTTTCACCACCTTTCCTAGGACGAGGGTGCAAGTTACATCCTCTATGGATAACAATGAAGCGCGCTATACAAATATCAGACCGAAAACGTATCAGGTCGCCACGGTTTACTATCGCACACGAGAATATAAGTCGAGACTACATCGCTTTCTCTAAAACTGAAGTAAACTCTTAAAACCCGGATAAACATACTCATCCTCTCGGAAATACCGGTCCATTAGTCAGGATCGATAACACTTCATCCTTGGCTAACCTATACGAAAACGCCTCGTCGTTTACACGGCTCGGGACCACGCAAAGAGAAAACGCCTCGTCGTTTACACGGCTCGGCACCACGCACGGCGAAAACGCCTCATCGTTAAAAATGGCTCGGCGTTGCTACGAAAATTTGCTGCAACATTATCACTTAAAATCTTTCCAGCATCACCTAAAGGATGTTCCACAAAACTAACTCCCAGCTCGGGATTAAGAATACAAACGAGACCCTTAAACAACTCAACCCTTAAACAACTCAACCCTTAGCCCGTCTTTCTATCGATTTCGAAGAATTCGGTTAAGGAAGCAATCAAAATCATTCTCGACAATCTTCTCTAAGCCATTGGTTTTCACAGATATTTGCACAAGTCATTAAAAAAAAGTGCATCCAAACGAAAAACAGCTAAAGGAGAAAATATATCCATAAGCAAAAATGAATGTCGGGTGGATAAAGCCGTCCAGGCATTGGTTGCAAAAAGAGTTCAAAAACGTACAAAAAACCTAAGTTCAAAAGCATGAAAGACGAAACAGGGAAAAGCAGAGGGTATCAGGCCGCGGACTGCGTCTCACGTACGGCGAGGAGGTTCGAGAGGACTGGCGTGCCTGCGTTTGATCCGTTCGGATCTACCACTCCTAAGTTGGCCGCTGTCTCTTCGAGCGGCTCGTTGCCGAGGGTGGTGTCGACCGAGTCCGGCGATACGGGAGAGTAATACAGCTCGCCCCGAATCTCGGAAGCAATACGCTCGTACGCCTCGTCGTCGGCATACTCACTCTCCCAGCTTTTCAGCTTCGCCTCCTCGTCGTCAAGCGTCGGGGCGTCCGGCTTCTTCAGGTCGGCAATCATCGCAAGATTGCCCTTGATCTGTCCCAGATCGTTCTCATCATTTTTGGCCTTCTCGAGCTTGACCAAACCCTCCTCCACCTTGGCGAGGCGTTCCTGAAACTTCGCCGTCAGCTCGCGCCTCGCCTCCTTCTTCGCGCATTCGACCTTGGCTTCGAACAGCGCCACCTCGGCGCTTTTGGCTCTCCTTGCTTCCTCCAGGCGAATCACCGAGGCGGAAACTTTGTTGACGTCTGCTCGAAGAACTATCTTCTCCTCTTCCAACCTCGACACTCGGGTCATCGCCTCGGTGAGTTTCCCCTTCGCTGCCGCGGCTTTCGTTTTGCGCCTCTTCCAGCTTCACCTTTGATGCCACGGTCTCATTTCGGGCCTCGTCCAAGCGACGTTCGACCTTAGACAGGTCTCCCTCATACTCGGCCATCAGGTCGTTAATGGCCGCGACAAACTGCAAAGAACAAACTCGCGTTAAACACTTAGCAAAAGTTTACGAAAATAAAGGACAGCGAATAAAAACGTACCTTGGTACCACGCTGCGCCATCGCGCCATATGACCTCGGCCTCCTCAGCTTCTCCGGAGGAGGAAGACGCGTGTTCGCGTTATTTATACGCGAAAACATGACGGCAGAAGCGTCGGGGTCGTCAACAACCAATTTACGCGCGGCGGGGTCCCTGGGCGTCGGTTTTTGCCTCTTCTTGGACGGCTCGTCCTTTTGGACGGCGACGCCTTTCCCCTTGTCAGTAGCCGAACGTTTTCGGCTAGAGTCATGCTTCTGGACGACCGAAGTCGGTGGCCTCGTCGACTTCGGGAGGGCCAGGATGGTGGATTGCGAAGGAGTCTTACTCCGCGCCGCCGAGCCGTCCCCGGACACCTCGGGGATAATTTCGCCCGGTTCCACCTCGGGCACTACGTCTTTCTCAGCCGCCTCGGCAGTGTCGCCTTCTGCGGCTCGGATCATCACATCCCCTTCCCGGCTCGAAGGGTCGGGTTGAAGGACGGCCTCGGTTTGCGCTGAGACCGCCTCGGCTTGCGCCGGAACCGCCTCGGTTTGCGCGCGAGCTGCCTCGGCAGCTCGTCTAGCGGCTTCCTCTTCCTCGCGCCGCTTCCTTTCTCTAAGGGCGATCACCACCATCTTCTCCCGGGTATCTCTCGAAGAACTTGAGGACGAAGAACTGAAGGGGACCGGCAAGGATGGCTCGCGCTTTTTCTACTCTTTCGAGGGTGAAGTTTTTTCTCCAATTAACCTTCCGCGCCGAAAGAGAGTCTCGAACAGTAAAGAGGTCGTCGGGATCGAGGGAAGATAGCACCGAACTGCAAAACAAAGCAAAAAAGCAAAAGTTTCAGAAAAGGAAGAGAATATCAACTGAATCTCCGAGCCGAGGCAAACCTTCGGGTCGGCTACCAAGTGGTCCCCAAGTAGTCTTGGTTCGGTGAACGTAATCTTCGCCGACCGACGCCTCGTTCACCAAGACGTAGAAGAAGCGTTCAGTCCAAAACTGATCCTTGCTGGGAAAACAGCCAATAATCCGTCGCTTCGCCTTGTTGGAAATATATAACCTATTTCCTTTCGGAGCTTTCCTGATTTCCAGCAAGTTCAGCAGGTGATTCAGCTCGATGTCGAGACCGCATTCAAAGCTTCGGACTAAAATGCTGATCATATGCCGTAATCCCCTCGGCATAATCTGCCCAATCGAGATCCCGTGTTTCCAAAGGTATTCGAGGATCACTCCGGGGATCGGGAACCAGAGAAAGCAAAGCTCGAAGAACGCCTCATACAGAGTGAAGTGATTCTCAGGAGGCTTGTCGGCTCGGTCGCTCTTCTAGGGAACGACAAACTCCACCGCCTCGGATATCCCGAAGCGATGCCTCAACGCCTCAAGCGACTCAAGGGAAGAAAGCGTAGAGCCAGGCGGATCAGGCTTTTGTCTTTTAACTCGTGGCCCTCGCCCAGATGTGGAAGCGCCTCGGGACGCCATGAGACGTTCCAACTCGTACTTCGCCTCGAGTAGGTCAAAGGGAAATGCTTCCTCGTCGGCTTTTTGGCGCGATTAACACCTTCATCAGGAACCGAGTCCTGGGGACGGCTCGTCGAAGCCAACGGCTCGTCATCTGCAGAACCCTCGTTTGATGGATTCGCGTCATTCGACGCCTCGTCAGATTAACGATTGGAAGGGTTCGGCGAAACAGATGCCTCGGAGGATTCTGTTGAACTTCTCGCCTCGGCATCTACGCGGCTCGGCTCGTAATGAAAAAGCGAGTCCAACGAATCGTCGGAGCGGCTCGACATGATTTACAAGTTATACAAGAATTACAGAAGGACTCGGCGAACCTCTGCCGGAAAAAGATCTGGGACGGCGGAGACCTCGGAAACCCTAGCCGGAAAATAAATAAACTAGAGAGAGAAAGAAGAGAGAAGGGAGAGCTACCTTTAGTGAAAACGAGTGAGTCTGGAGATAATGAGGAAGAGTGAAGGAGCTCACCTATTTATAGAAAAAACAAAGCGCGTGAATTCCGCGTAAACCTCGGGAAGCCGTCCAACAGCGCGTGGGATCCGCGGTGAACTGGCTATACCGGACTGCGTCGTTGGCACGCGCCGAAAGATCAGGAATTTCCTCTCGAAAGACCAACAGTCAGGGTACCCAGGTTAACGAAACGGCTTGGTATTGACTCTTTCCCTCTTGAAACGCCTCGTCGTTAACGAAACGGCTCGGCATTGAATCTGTTCTCCTGAAACGCCTCGTCGTTAACGAAACGGCTCGGTATTGACTCTTTCTCTCTTGAATCGCCTCGTCATTAACGAAACGGCTCGGTATTGAATCTGTTCTCCTGAAACGCCTCGTTGTTAACGAAACGGCTCGGTATTGACTCTTTCTCTCTTGAATCGCTTCGTCGTTAACGAAACAGCTCGGTATTGAATCTGTTCTCTTGAAACGCCTCGTCGTTAACGAAACGGCTCGGCGTTGAATCTGTTTCTTGAAACGCCTCGTTGTTAACGAAACGGCTCGGCATTGACATTCTTTCTTGAGACGTCTTGCCGCTAACAAAACAGCTCGGCACGAGCTTTCTCTCGAAACGCCTTGCCATTTGTTCGGCTCGGCATAACCTCCTCAAATCACCTCGTCATGGGCTATCACTATTAAAAAAAAATTGCCTCGTCCTTAATCTTGCCTCGGCATCTTCGGTACCATCTCGAACACCTCGGCATCCTCGACGCCTCGGCGCCTTCATTCCCAGAACGCCTCGGCGTCTTCATTCCCAAAACGCCTCGACGTCTAACTCAGTGGTTTATCCTACGGTCGGAAATAATGGACCTCGTCACTCTCGCCTCCGAAACTGACGAGCTGGGGGGCTAACTGTTGGGGTCGGTTTTCACCCCAAGTAGATAAACCACCTCAGAATGGCTAAGTATGGAAGAAAGATAAGTGGGAGAGCCGTGGTCGCCAAGTGGGAGAGCCGTTCTCACCATGACAAGTGGAGATCCGTTCTCACCAAGACAAATGGGAGAGCCGTGCAGATAGGCCAGTAGGGAGAGCCGTGAAAGAAGACAGGTGGACCGAGCCGCATCGGAAGAAATGGGCCGAGCCCCACTTCAACACGTTTGGGCCGAGCCGTGTATCGGTGCGGTGGGCTAGATCATGTCTCCATGGCAAGTGGGCCGAGCCGTGAAGAAGGCTAGATGGGCCGAGCCGTAAAGAAGCTTGGACGGGCCGAACCAAAGCCTTGAGAGATGAAGCCCATGGAAAACCCTAGGCGAGATGCAAAGGCGGTCAGCCGCACGAGGCGATATGGAAATATTCCGAAAATCTCGCCCGAGATTTTCGGCTAGGCGGTTTAGAAAGTTAGTATAAATATATGATGTATGCAATTCCTTCCGCCAACTTTGGCAACCCTAAGCAATAAAGACTAAACACTTTACAGCAAAAAAAACTTTTTTTCGATCTTACTGTTTTGGCGATAAACCCTAGAAGTTTCCGATCCCTTAATTTTTCCTTAGACAAATTTCTGGTTGTGCGAGTTTTGGCTCCCACAATGAGTGCAAAGTTGAATACTGAAGAGTAACATGCTCAATCATATATATCACCCCAGAAAAAAAATAGTCAGTCCAATATAGATATATAACCTTTGATATAGTAGTATTTAATGTTATGAAATGAATAACTGCAAAATATAAAATAATGCATTGATTAATTTGGTAGATCTTATAATAATTATAATGAGAAAATTAAGAACTGATATATGTTTTGTTCATGTAAATATATAAAATTTCTATATAAATTAAGTTGACAAAAATAGAATGATAAACAACTGTTTTTTTTTCTTCTGTTTTCTTCTCGTTTGAAACACTATGAAACAAATATAGTTTGGTATTGTTTTCTTTTATTCTCTATAATAATATAAAAACGTGGAAAATGCTACCTTTCGTTGTTAGGTGTAATCAACCTGGCCCCATATTTTGGTTCGTTGTGATGAGTGAAGAATATTTTTCACGGATCCGACAAGCACGTTAATAACGCGGCAGACTGATTACGGAACTCCTCGAAAATTTATTCTTCTGAATCATTTACCTTTACAAGTTCACAATACGACAAAGAACAATTCATTCGCATCACATATGAGTTTTTTCTCCTCAGTATTGTTTTAAAATCTTTTGTATATTATTATATTGCGTAATTTCTCGTGCAAATGAATTATGAGATCCGATAGACAGCCATGTGAAGATCTGAGCTTGCAGACCAAACTTAAGGATTCATCACTCTAAGTCTCTAATGCTAATGCTTTACTTCATAATAAAAAACCTAACACAAGGTACATAATGCTTAAAGTTCTACAAGAACATTTTTTCTGGTTTATTAGAAATAACTTTAAGTTGTTCTTATAACTTGCTTAATAAGAATTACAATATCACATGATACCACAACGTGATTCGCTACTGAAAAATTCATAACCTAACCAAACTTACTTATTTAACAAGAGTTGTACTGCACTCATTTAATTTGTTGACTCACTAAGAACCTTATAAGAGAACTCTATAACAATTTGTTTTCACAATGTTTACTCAAAATAGCTAACCCTAATGCTTAGGTCTTGCAAGTCTTATATACTATCAAATTCCTCAAGTTGAGAATCTTCGATTTCATCTAAACAACATCTTCAAGTGCTAGGTTTTGTCTGCAGCTCCAATCGAATCTCACCACATCAGCTTCCTTGCTTAATTCTTTCCGCCTCAAGTTCACTTTGTGGTGCACAACCACTCCATGTTCAGCTATCAACCATCTTCTGCATTGAACATTACATTTCTTCTGATATTCAGTCTCTAAACTTTGGACACATAATTTTATATTTTGATAAAGATTTTACTTTCATCTTCTAGATGAGTTTTCTAGGAACCAAAATTTATTTTTTGATTTTTATTTGATCCTAGACAACTTATACAAGACTTATGCCTATAAACACTTGTTTTAAGCTTATTTTTGGATACAAACAACTATCACCAACGACACAACAGCCACCATACGGTCCATACATATATTTTCGTAACAGCTTTATTGTTTTGGTTTGAAAAACTTAAGGAGAAAACCCTGCCTCTGATTCGATATACAGAAGATTTCTAAACTATTTTATTCTCTTACTATTTTTCATATCTTTGCTTGATTTTGTGCATGGTGTCTGAGTAATCTCCTTGTTTGGTTAGAATATTTTCAAAGAAGATTCATAGATTGCTTGTTAGAATGTTGTTAAATTATTGGGATTATCTTTAGAATTTTTTCATCTGAATTTGTGTTTATAGTTTATTTCTTGATTGACCATCTAGATAATGTTTACTCGTTAGAAGTTCTGTTAAATTACATGAACTAACTTGGATGAACAAAGCATCATAATCTGAGAAAGATTAGTTATAGATCTTTTATGAACGTACTAAACTTAAACTGTTTCGGCATTGCTTAAACGCCTAATTTCCGATGGAGTTAGAGTAATTTTGGGTTTTTAGACCATCTCCAACGCGGATTTACATGAGTATCACAAGTGGGCTCGTATTTTTTTTTAGATTTTAAAAATTAAAATAAACCCCCAACTTCAGTCATCCATATCAGTAGAGTGAGTCTCATGAATCCATATGACTCGAATATAACTGGATAGATGGCATTTTTTTATTGGCTGATGGGTGAAGGAGAAAAAATTAGTTGAGTATTATTTTATTCTGATGATACTCAAAAACAGATTTAGGGTTGGAGGTTAAAACAGGGTTGGGGTTGACTACTGTTCAAAAAAAAATAATAAAAAATGTCAATTGGCAATATGGAAGTAGGTCAATTGCCTATTTGTAATTCGAGTTCTAGAATATTTATTGTTTTTTTCAGACTAATCTATCTAAGAGTACAAAAATTTATTGGATTCGTTGTGTTATTGAATGTTGCTTAACTAAAAATCGTGTGACTGAATCCTAAAATTCTGTTTGTCTCAAACACACTACAATATATGCAATTAAAGAGTTAAAGAAAAAAAAATGTTTCGTCTCTACAGAAACTTTTGTTCGTTATTCTTATTTTAGTATCGATTGTTATTCTTAATTATATCTTATATCAATATATTTTCCAATTATTCAGTTTTATTATATCCTTAAAACAGATTATTTCAATGAGTGTTATAAATCATCAGCAAGAATTTATCTTAATTTCTACGAAAAATTACACAATTTATGTGAAAGTTTGTGGTTTTGTTATTTTGGTTGTTTGTATACGATAGTGTATCCGTAAGATAAGAGAAGTTATCATATGCGAAGGGAATGAATGCGTTTGTCTTTGTCTTGGAGAATTGTTTTTTGTAGTATTGTGAACATGCGATGTGATGGCAATAGAGAAAAATGATCCGATCGAATAAAATTTGAGAGAAAACAAAACAAAATAAGAATTCAATATGCATGTGGAGGAGTAGCTTCGTAAACTGATACCTCATACCTACAAACAAACCATATTTGTTTTGTAATCAGTCCGCCGAGTTAATCACGTGCTCTTAAGGATCCTTCAAAATATTCTTTACTCATCACAACGAAACAAAAAATGGGGCCAGGTTACAACTACAACTAAAGGTGACATTTTCAGTGGAAATACACCACGTTTTATTTCATATTATAGAGAATAAAACAAAGCAATACCAAAATACATTTGTTTCATAGTACTTTAAACAAAAGTTATTTTATATCATTCTATTTTTGTCGACATCATTTACTTAATTGGACATATTAGTTTTCTCTAATTGCACTAGTATCATATATGTATAAAATGCGTGGACGTAAAAAAAAATTTACATGATTTGAGTGAGCATGTTACTCGTCACTCATCACAATTCACAACGGACCAGAAAATCCCACGTTAACTTCTCGTATTTTGTTTGTTTAGGTTCCTGGTTTTCTATTCTTTTTGGCAAGATTGTACCTATTTTTTGTAATATTTTACAAACCTTCTCATTTCTTAATAAATACAAATTCTTAGCAAAAAAAAAACATCATACGCTTCTCCAACTACGTGATATAGTTACATCATGGAGTCGAAAAATTATAGTTACATCATGTAACTTACATGATATAGACGATACATCATGCATGGTATGGAGTTATTAAAAAATAATAGTTACATCATGTAACCGATATGATTGAGCATGTTACTCTTCACTCATCACAACGGACCAGAAATTTCCACGTCAACTTTATACGCCACCGCTACTCCTATTGAAATCTCAAATCTCAAACTCTATTAATAGTTACGCTGGATAGATCAAATCTCCATGTCTAACACAGTTACACTCATATCACGTAAGTTACTATCACTCATAATTGGTGCACGAACTATGGCTCGCTGTGACGTTCTCGTCCTCTCTCTCCTGATCTTCATCGCCACCGTCTCTGTCGTTGCATTCGCCGTAAGCGCTTCCCAAACCTCATCTTCATATATCCCTAGGTTATGATTCTTTAATTTGCACAACGACACTAGTTTAAGCTATTAGGCTATGAACTTCAGTTCCTTTCAGTTAATATTCATTTGAGCTTCGCAGGACCGTGAACCAGGCTGTGTCTACACATTCTACGTCCAAACCGGATTCGTGGAAAGTGCCGGCACAGATTCGATCATAAGCGCTACAATCTCCGACAAATCCGGACAAGAGATCGTAATCAACAACCTAGAGTCATGGGGTGGGTTAATGGGATCAGGTTACGACTACTTCGAGAACGGTAACGTGGACATTTTCAGTGGTAAGGAGAAGTGTCTTCCGAGCCCAGTATGCGCATTGAATCTGACCTCTGACGGCAGTCACGGCACCGGCACATACGCAGCTTGGTTTGTAAACTATGTGGAGGTTACAACGGTCGGATTGCATGCTAACAGTGCGCGTCAATACTTTGATTTTGAGAAATGGCTTGGGCTGCCTGCGTCGCTAACTGCCGTACGGAACAAATGCCCGGTTTCGCTAAAGGAGAGTGTCAGTCAGGTCGGGTCTGAGATCCCGAAAACTCTCTCGTAGTCGTAGACAATCAAATCAATGAATGTATGTGTCTTGGAGACTTGTCGTTTTTCGTATTGTGAATGTACGTCTAGTAAAACTTGTGAACCTGTAAAGGAAATAACGTAAACGATTCGATCGAATAACCATTATATATAGCTACTTGTATCTCTTCTCTTAGAAGAGAAACTATTATCATACATTTCCGAAAAAATCATCGATAAAAGAGTTTCAAAGAGGAAGAAGAATTTGACTTATTGTCCATCAAAAGAAATCATAGTGTTTTGGATGTCAAAAGGGTTGGAAGAAATCAATCGGTGAACGGAATCCATACTAAATCTCAAGCATGGATAAAAGTTAGTTTTTCTTCATCTACAAAAAATTGTTGTGGTTAAATTAAATAAAAATCTAGATGATCTTGAGAAGTAGATTTCATTATTGAAATCATAAAAATAATTTACAACATAATGCCAATTTATTTTAAAAGATATATAAAACTAGATAAGTACTTACATATATGCAGGTTTATAATTTCATATCTTATAACCTATGAAACGTTAAAAAAAACAGAAAACAAAATGACATCGCCCATAAAAATATATTATATCAGTTTAAAAATAAAATTATCAACAATTATATAATATATATATACACAAAATAATAGGAATACAATAATTAAAGCAAAACTATTCTAACAAGACTACACTAACATAACAATAACTATTTTATGAATTAACATAATTTCTCGGGTCTAAATAAGTATCCACATATATGCAGGTTTATAATTTAATATATTTTATAACCCCTGAAAATAAAAATAAAAACAAAAATATACAAAATGAGATCCAATTATAAAGTTTTTTTTAATAACTTTGAATCATTCTCGTTTATATAAATAGGAACCAATTATAAAGTTTTTTTAATAAGATTTGTTAAAAATATAATTAAAAATTTATTAAACATGTGTCAAAATCTTATCGATTTACTTGACATGTGTCACGATCTGGCGAGTTACTAATTTTAAATCATTCTCTTTTATATAATAAGATAATGATAGTGTTATAAAGGTTGAGATAATAAGGGTGATTATAAGGATTATTATTTTGATTTGCGAATATCCTTAAATGCGGATCCATACCTGGACCAATGAAGAGACTAACCAAATTTGGAAATACATCATTTGTAATTTCATCAATTATTCAATTTATTTATAAAATTAACATTTTTGTAAGGTTTTATAACCACAAGTGTTTGGATATGGATTTTTTGATGTTTGAGAAACTTAAAAGATACAAGAAACTTTGATCACCAAATTTCTATTTAAAACTAGGGAGCAAGAAGATGAAAAAGTAAACTAATAAGTAATGAACAGAAATGAGTATGTTTAATTTACATTAATGAGCTTATTTTTATCTTCGTGTGATGAGATTTATTGGGTTAACATTTTCTAGTGTTTGGTTTATTTATTAGATTACATTTGATTTTAACTTAGACATAATTTTTTAAAATTTCTTTTGTAGTGTTTATATTCCACAAGAATCTCCTCCTGGTCCACCAAACGTGAACAAAATTTTTTCCCCCGTTTTAGTCCATAACATTTTTCACTATTTAATAACTTCTTCAACTTAGATGATTTATCAACTTTTTTCATTTCTTTTGCAATGGGATGATCTAGATAGAGAATTGTATAAAATCGCGCAAACTCCATGTCGTTTTGAGTTGGTAGATGACCATTACCCATTGGTGGACTTCTGCCAGACGGAGAAGACTCGACTGCTGCTCCGACTATCATTATATCCACTCTATTATTGATGAGTGGAGATTTTGACTCTTCTAACCTGTGTTTACTAATTGTTTTAGGAGTTTTTGGAGTCTTTTCAGGAGGTTTCAGGTGACTTAGAGACCTTATTAGAGGATTGGAGTGTTTAGGAGGCATTGGAGCAAAAGGAGATGAATTTGAGCAATAAGGAGCTATTTCACACGTTTTTGGAGAAATCATCCGCGGAGCACCTGCTCCCGGTTTGGACCCTTCGTGGAGCACCTGCTCCGGACGGGAGAAAAATAAGGAAAACGATTTTACCTAATCCTAAGTCGCGTGAGATGGAATAAAAAGCCCAGAGCCGCCTGTGTTTTGATTATCACGTTTTTCTACAGACTTTCTACGCTTTCTTTTTACAAGTTCCTGAACCATAGAGTTTTTACTTGTAAGCTTTTGGGAGAAGAAATCTGCTACACTTGAGAAGAATTCTGAACCCTATTATCTCTTCTGCGAATTTTTTAATCCATGAATTCCTTTTCATCTGTTGCTGTGTTTCTTTTCCCCATGTCTGAGTAGATCTCTTAGCTAGATTAAAGCGTTCAAAGGATTTCATGAGTTAGAGGATTAGATGCAAATAGGGCTTGATATCTATTGTCTTCACCATTGTTAGACTTAATGCTTAGGTTGAATTGATCACTCAATCTGCGATTTTAGGTTAATCTGTTCATCAAAAGTGTAATAGGTTGCTAGAATAAACATTGGTGAGCGATTTGTCCTTAGCCAACGACAGTTGAAGTTAAGGCAAATCGTGAACAGATCAAACCTGCTAGCTAATGCTTGTCTGCAATTTTCTAGGTTCAAACGACAGTTTAGGATTTAGGTTGTTAGACAAAGTTATCGAGATCACGACAGTGGATCGATAAGCTTTTCTGTTTGAGTTCGAGACTTGCGTTACACTTGTGCCCTGAATAGTCATCTGGTTCTTATCTCTGAAATTCCTGCGAATTGCTTTGGTCTAGTGCTTGTTTTAATTCGAATTTAAATCGTTGTTTGCCATTCTGTTTACTTTTTAGTTTTCGTAACAAACCATCTTTCGTCTTAGCTTTAATTCAATCCTCGCAAAGTCATAGAGTAACACTGGTCCTCTGGATTTCGAATCCTTTATATTACAACTACATCACTGTTCTATTGCAGTAGGAACTAGGAGTATATCCAGTCTGAATCAAATTTTGGCGCCGTTGCGACGGGGACCAATTCGTTACCTTTGATTTTTGGTTTGAAATTCAGACTAAGGCTTTACTAATTTTTCTCTCTTGTTCTCTTGTTTGCGTGTGTTTCAGGTGTATGTCAAACATATCCACAAGGAGCAACTGCACCGATCTTGTTTCTTTGTCGTACACCGAGCTAGCAAGAGTCGAGCGAGAAAACAGACGTCAAAGGCCTATTCAAGCCAACATGGGCGATCAAGGCAACAATGACAACATGGCTGTCGAGCTACAACAGCTTCGACAACAATTAGAGCAGCTGCAAAAGGTGCAGCAAGACAGGGAGCAGCCACAACCTGCTATTGGAGACAAGGACAGTCCGCATGCTTACTATCACAACAGGGCTGCGATTGCTCCTCCAACCATTCAGAGGCAAGACTTTGAGATCAAACCTCAGCTGATCTCATTGGTGAAGCAGCACCTCTTTCATGGGCTTCCTGCTGAGATTCCGATGGACCACATCGAGAATTTTGAGGAGATTTGCAGCACGACTGGATCAAATGGGATACCAGCTGATTTCTTGAAGTGCAAGCTTTTTCCATTCTCACTTGCGGACAAAGCTTTGCGCTGGCTGAAGTCATTACCACCTGGGTCATTGACTACATGGGAAGAGTGCAGATCAGCATTTTTGGACCATTTCTACACTAAGGCCAAAACTGCAGCTCTGAAGAACAAGATCTCGTCGTTTAAACAGCAACCTGGTGAAGCTTTCTGCGAAGCTTGGGAGAGGTACAAGGAGTACCGAAGAGAGTACCCTCACCATGGGTTCTCTGATGAGCAGATTCTGTCAACCTTTTATGATGGTGTCAACTGGGATTACAGGAATGCTTTGAATGCAGCTAGCAATGGCGATTTCATGACTAAGTCCAAAGAAGCTGCTTATGAGTTGATTGAGAACTTAGCTACAAGCTCCAGCAACAAATCCCAAGAGTATGATAGGTCTAGCAAATCAGTTCTTAGTGTGGAGTTGAGCAAAATCGATGAGCTTACAGCAAAGGTGAATCTGCTGTTGAGAGAGAACCAGAGATCTGTGCATTTTGCTGATGAGGTTGGTGATGCACCTCTTGCTCAAGAGTTTGTAGATGCAGAGAATAATGATCAGATGGAGGTAAATTTCGTGAATGGACAAGGGTATGTGCAGAATCGCAGTTTCAACAACTTCAGAAGCCACCCGAATTTATCCTATAGAAGCAACAATGTTGAAAACCCTCAGGATCAGGTCTATCCGCAGCAAGGAGTGCAGAATCAGTCAGGATTTCAGAAGAACTTCTCCAGCAACTTCCAAGGAAAGCAGTTCATCACCAATCAGAATCGATTTCAAGGTGGAAATCAGCAGAAGTTGCCTTTCACAAGTCTACAGCCTTCTTCGAGTTCCTCAAATAACTCGCAGGATGAGCTGAAAAACTTGATGCAACAGCTGCTGGTTAATCAACAAAAGTCTTCCATGGAGATTAATGCCAAAGTGGACACCATGTACAATGATTTGAATGGCAAGTATGAGGCTGTGTGGACTCATGTGAAGAAGCTGGATGTTCAGGTAGCTCAGACTGCAGAAGCTGTGAAGAGATCACCTGGAACTCTCCCTGGAAAAGGTGAAAACCCCAGGAATGAGTTTGTGAATGCTATTGAGCTTAGAAGTGGGAAGACTCTACATGCTGCACCAACAAGCTCTGTCTCAGAAAAGAGGAAGGAAAAGGACGTGGAGCACCTGCTCCAAGAAGAGGAACCAGCTCATGACGTAAAAAAGACGAAGGAGCACTCTTCCTCCATCGGAGCACCTGCTCCAAAATCTGGAGCACCTGCTCCAGACGTAGATTTGACGATGGAGCACCCTGAGCCAACGAGGGAGCACCTGCTCCAGCCACCTGCTCCAGCAAACATTCCTGCAAGAGTTTACACGCCTAAGGTACCTTACCCAGTTCCACCAAAGAAGTCTCGCAAGGACTTAGAGGATGCAAAGTGCAGGGAGATGCTGAAGGATTTGACTGTAAAACTCCCTCTAGCTGATGCTGTTCAGATGATGCCAGCCCTTAAAAGATACATGAAGGGGTTAGTGTCTGGGAAAGCTGTTGAGGAAGAGAGTGTCATGATGGTTTCGAAGGAGTGTAGTGCTGTGCTTCAGAACAAAGTGCTGAAGAAGAGAAGTGATCCAGGAAGGTTTGTTCTCTCAGTCAGGATTGGAAATGTACTGTTTGCAAGGTCTCTCTGCGATCTAGGTTCAAGTGTGAATCTGATGCCTTACTCTGTAGCCAAGCGATTGGGTTACACCAGATTCAAACCGACGAAAATCTCGCTGGTATTCGCTGATAGATCAACCAAATTCCCTGTTGGTATACTTGAGGATCTGCATGTTCAGATAGGTGATACACTCATTCCAGCAGATTTTGTGGTTCTGGAGCTTGATGAAGAACCCAAGGATCCTTTGATTTTGGGTCGATCCTTCTTATGCACAGCTGGTGCAATCATAGATGTGAAAGAAGGAGTGACAGATCTCCAGCTGGGAGATATGGTGGTGCGATTTGAGATGAATAAACTCTTCAAGAAACCAATGCTGGACGGACAGACATTTGTCATAGATGATGGTTCAGGCATTGCTGAAGAGGTTGCTGAAGAGGTTTTGGCCATCGATCCTCTGGAAGTTGCACTCACCAAAGCTGAAGGAGAACATGGGTATTTGAGTGAAGAAGCCGATGGGTTTGCAAAAATGCTGAATGCAAGCACGAGGATGCAAAGGCTGGTGGCGTACATGAGCTTAGAAGGCAAGGAGAGCTCACCTGCAGAAAAAGCCGACGGAGCACCTTCTCTGACTCCTGGAGCACCTGCTCCCGACGGTTTGATTGATGGACCTTGGAGCGAATTGAGAGCTCCGAAGCTTGAGCTCAAACCCCTTCCTGTGGGGCTCAGGTACGCGTTTCTAGGACCCAATTCGACATTCCCTGTGATAGTGAACTCTGAATTGAACAATGTAGAGATTGCCTTGCTTCTTTGTGAAATTAGAAAGTATAGGAAAGCTATAGGATATTCACTAGATGACATTCCAGGGATTTCTCCTGATCTTTGCATGCATAGAATACATTTAGAAGATGAATCAATGACTTCTGTAGAACATCAGAGGAGGTTAAATCCGAATCTACAAGATGTTGTAAAGAAAGAGATAATGAAACTTCTAGAAGCTGGTGTGATCTATGCGATTTCAGATAGTAATTGGGTTAGTCCAGTTCATGTGGTTCCTAAGAAAGGTGGCATCACTGTGATAAAAAATGAAAGGAATGAATTGATACCAACTAGAACTGTTACTGGGCATCGAATGTGCATAGATTACAGGAAATTGAATGCTGCAACTCGCAAAGATCATTTTCCTTTACCATTTATCGATCAGATGCTTGAACGCTTGGCTAACCATCCTTATTACTGTTTCTTAGATGGTTATTCAGGTTTCTTTCAGATCCCAATCCACCCGGACGACCAGGAGAAGACGACGTTCACATGTCCTTATGGCACCTTTGCATATCGCAGAATGCCATTTGGCTTGTGTAATGCTCCAGCAACATTCCAACGCTGCATGATGTCGATTTTCACTGACCTGATTGAAGACATAATGGAAGTTTTCATGGACGATTTTTCTGTCTATTTGTCTAATCTGTGCAGGGTCTTGCAGCGGTGTGAGGAAAAGCATCTGGTGCTTAACTGGGAGAAATGCCATTTCATGGTGAGAGATGGGATCGTGCTGGGACACAAAATCTCAGAGAAAAGGATCGAGGTGGACAGGGCAAAGATCGAGGTGATGATGAGTCTGCAGCCACCAACATCAGTCAAGGGGGTTCGCAGTTTTCTGGGCCATGCAGGTTTTTACAGACGCTTCATCAAAGATTTCTCGAAGATTGCCAGACCCCTGACGCAGCTGTTATGCAAGGATGTGAAATTTGAGTTTGATGATGCATGTTTGGAGGCATTTCACACTATCAAAGGAGCTCTAGTCAGCGCTCCTATTGTCCAGCCACCAGATTGGGAACTACCTTTTGAGGTCATGACCGATGCTAGTGATTATGCAGTGGGAGCAGTGCTGGGACAGAGGAAAGAAAAGAGGCTCCACGTCATCTATTATGCTAGCCGAACACTCGACGAGGCTCAGTGCAGATATGCCACAATTGAAAAGGAGCTTCTTGCAGTGGTTTATGCTTTTGAGAAGTTCAGGTCTTACCTTGTTGGGTCGAAAGTTGTTGTTCACACAGACCATGCAGCTCTGAAATACCTGTTGACGAAGAAGGATGCCAAGCCAAGGCTCCTTCGATGGATCCTTTTGCTGCAGGAGTTTGATTTGGAGATTAAAGACAAAAAAGGGATTGATAATGGTGTTGCAGACCACTTGTCGAGGCTGAAGATAGATGATGACATTCCACTAAATGACAGCCTTCCTGATGAACAAGTTTACGCCATAGATGTTTCTGGGTTCGACGAGCACCTGCTCCCCACCGGAGCACCTGCTCTGACGACTTTTTGCAACCAAGTTGACATAGATCGGCATTCTGGTTTCCCATGGTTTGGAGAGATTGCAAATTACCTTGCTGCAGAGCAGGAACCTGCAGGTTTTGTGGGAAACAAAAAGAAGAAGTTTTTGAAGGATGTGAGGCACTACTTTTGGGATGAGCCTTATTTATACAGGCATTGCTCTGATGGAATCTTCAGAAGATGTGTAGCTGATGAGGAGATACCAGGAGTGTTGTTTCATTGCCATGGATCCTCTTATGCAGGCCACTTCGCCACTTTCAAGACTGTGTCGAAAATTCTCCAGGCTGGGTATTGGTGGCCCACTATGTTCCGAGATGCGCAGAGATTCATATCCAGGTGTGACACATGTCAGAGACAAGGGAACATCAGCAGGAGGAATGAGATGCCTCAGAATTTCATCTTGGAAGTAGAGATTTTCGATGTGTGGGGTATAGACTTCATGGGACCTTTTCCATCATCTTATGGGAATGAGTATATTCTGGTGGCAGTTGACTATGTGTCAAAATGGGTGGAAGCTCTGGCTAGTCCCACAAATGACGCAAAGGTGGTTTTAAAGATGTTCAAATCTGTCATTTTTCCCAGGTTTGGTGTGCCGCGAGTGGTGATTAGCGATGAAGGCTCTCACTTCATCAACAAAGTCTTTGAAAACTTGTTGAAGAAGAATGGTGTAAGGCATAAGGTGGCGACCCCATACCATCCTCAGACGAGTGGGCAAGTTGAGGTTTCCAACAGGGAAATCAAGAACATTCTGCAGAAGACTGTGAGCACCACAAGGAAGGATTGGGCAGTGAAGCTTGATGATGCTCTTTGGGCATACAGAACAGCTTACAAAACACCTTTGGGGACTACACCATTCCACTTGGTGTATGGAAAAGCATGTCATCTTCCAGTGGAACTTGAGTACAAAGCTGCTTGGGCAGTGAAGCTGCTGAATTTCGATGCAAAGAGTGCTCAGGAGAGGAGAGTAATGCAGTTGCATGAGCTGGAGGAAATTAGGCACCTGGCATATGAAAACTCGAAGATTTACAAAGAGAGGACAAAAACTTTCCATGACAAGAGGATCCTCAACAGAAGCTTTGCACCAAACGATCAGGTATTGCTCTTTAACTCTAGATTGAAATTATTTCCAGGGAAGCTGAGATCGAGATGGTCTGGACCATTCACCATCAAGGAGGTTCGACCATATGGAGCTGTAGTGTTGCTGGACACTAAAGGAGGCGAGTTTGTTGTCAATGGACAGAGGTTGAAACCATACCTTGCTGGTCCAAATATCGCAGAAGGTGAATCAGTCACCTTAAGTGATCCTCCTCAAGCCTAAATGGCTTTCCAAGTCAAGCTAATGACTTAAAACAAGCGCTTGGTGGGAGGCAACCCACCGGTAAAAGTCTCTAACTTTGTGTCTTTTATTCTTAGCTACTAACTTTGTTTTTAGGTTCTTTGTTTTTGAAAAAAAAAAAAAAAAAAAAACAGGTAAGAAGTTGTTCAACGTGGAAGAGAAGATGTGAGGAAGAAGAAGGAAGAGCACCCAACCGGAGCACCTGCTCCATCTGCTGGGTTGGTTGCTCAAAGCGTAAAAACTGACGAAAGAGCACCCCCTCCCAAGTCGGAGCACCTGCTCCAGACGAACAAAAGACGAGGGAGCACCCAGCTCTGTTCCGGAGCACCTGCTCCACCAGGGTGCTCTACATGCGCAAACCAGGTAAGTTTTCTGGGTACTTCTCTAGCTTATTTTCACACCGAGGACGGTGTGAAGTAAGTCCGGGGGAGGATCATGTCTCTTTTACTTCTTTCTTTTGTTTTCTTTCTTTTAGTTCTTTCTTTGAGTCAGTTTTTAGTTTGTTTGTTTGAGTCATTTAGTTTCTTTGAGTCAGTTGGTTATATGAGTCAAGTCAAATCTTGTGGGAATGAGGACCAATTCTATGATGATTTCAGACCATCTCTTCTAGTGATTATTGCTGCAGAATCATCTAGATCGACTAATGGAAAATCCAAAGACAAAGCAGTAGACTAGAGGAGCCCAAAATTCTTGACTAATCCATTGAACCTGAGCTAATTTCTCAGCTCTTCATTTTCCTCATCGATCAGGTTAGTGCTCATAGGGCTTGACTCCTCATTCTTACCTGACAAATAAAGACCTGTGTGATAGATTTGGTATTCCTCTCTCATGTTCTAAGCATTGTTTTAGGCTGTTTTTTAAAAAAAACAAAAAAAAACAAAGAACAAAAGGCAGAAAAAATTAAAATGATTTTCTTTTAGAAGTAAAGGGTTAGGAAAATTTCCAAGGATCCCATTATTTTACTTCTAAAGTGGAATGATCACACAAGGGATGGAAGCGAGGGGTAGGAAAATTTCCTGTGACCCCATTATTCGCCTACACCTTTGATATATGATGAGGGGAAAAACCGGGGATTCGGTGGCAATCACCATCAATACTCGCGTCTTTGAACCTTGTTATATGTGCCAAAAAAAAAAAAAAAAAAACGAAACAGCTTGAAAAGTGAATAAGTTCGGGGGAGAGGAAAGGTACTTTTGTGTAGTATGGTCGATTTGTTGAGGTATAAGTATGGGAACGAGTCTAGAAGGTCCTTAGCACTGGTTTTATCGATGAGATTCAGCGATGATGGGACATGGATGATGTTATGAAATTGAGGGACTAATCTGGAAAGCTGCAGCGTCTACGGAGAAGTACATGGAGGTTAGATTTTTGATTGATTTTGCAGCAGATTGTCACATGTCTTGGTCAGGTTTACGGTCTTTTGAGTTTTGCAAATTCCCAGTTTTATTCAGTCATTCTTTTGGAATTGAATTTGAGTTTGTTTGAGGACAAACAAGGATCCAAGTTCGGGGGAGTTGATGAGTGGAGATTTTGACTCTTATAACCTGTGTTTACTAATTGTTTTAGGAGTTTTTGGAGTCTTTTCAGGAGGTTTCAGGTAACTTAGAGACCTTATCAGAGGATTGGAGTGTTTAGGAGGCATTGGAGCAAAAGGAGATGAATTTGAGCAATAAGGAGCTATTTCACACGTTTTTGGAGAAATCATCCGCGGAGCACCTGCTCCCGGTTTGGACCCTTCGTGGAGCACCTGCTCCGGACGGGAGAAAAATAAGGAAAACGATTTTACCTAATCCTAAGTCGCGTGAGATGGAATAAAAAGCCCAGAGCCGCCTGTGTTTTGATTATCACGTTTTTCTACAGACTTTCTACGCTTTCTTTTTACAATTTCCTGAACCATAGAGTTTTTACTTGTAAGCTTTTGGGAGAAGAAATCTGCTACACTTGAGAAGAATTCTGAACCCTATTATCTCTTCTGCGATTTTTAATCCATGAATTCCTTTTCATCTGTTGCTGTGTTTCTTTTTCCCATGTCTGAGTAGATCTCTTAGCTAGATTAAAGCGTTCAAAGGATTTCATGAGTTAGAGGATTAGATGCAAATAGGGCTTGATATCTATTGTCTTCACCATTGTTAGACTTAATGCTTAGGTTGAATTGATCACTCAATCTGCGATTTTAGGTTAATCTGTTCATCAAAAGTGTAATAGGTTGCTAGAATAAACATTGGTGAGCGATTTGTCCTTAGCCAACGACAGTTGAAGTTAAGGCAAATCGTGAACAGATCAAACCTGCTAGCTAATGCTTGTCTGCAATTTTCTAGGTTCAAACGACAGTTTAGGATTTAGGTTGTTAGACAAAGTTATCGAGATCACGACAGTGGATCGATAAGCTTTTCTGTTTGAGTTCGAGACTTGCGTTACACTTGTGCCCTGAATAGTCATCTGGTTCTTATCTCTGAAATTCCTGCGAATTGCTTTGGTTTAGTGCTTGTTTTAATTCGAATTTAAATCGTTGTTTGCCATTCTGTTTACTTTTTAGTTTTCGTAACAAACCATCTTTCGTCTTAGCTTTAATTCAATCCTCGCAAAGTCATAGAGTAACACTGGTCCTCTGGATTTCGAATCCTTTATATTACAACTACATCACTGTTCTATTGCAGTAGGAACTAGGAGTATATCCAGTCTGAATCAATTATCTATCAGATCAAATAGTTTTCCTGGCCAATAACCGATATGGACAGCTGGTTTTTTGTATTTTACATATAATACTCACCAGTTTTTTTATTTTTGATCCTTCAATGAATAATAATATAAAAAATTACACATGTCAGATTTGATATAAGTATTAAAAAAAAAGACATCTAAGACAATCAAAAATCTTGTTAGAATTGATATATCCAAAAACAAAACAAAAAACAAACAAAAATGTATCTAGTATCTAGAAAAGTGTATTTGATCCATCATAATCTTTCCCTAAATCTTTATCTTGATTATATTTTAACATGATCAACTTGTTACACAATATATGTTAGACTTGATTTCTTGAAATAACAATTAAGCTTTATAAAAAATGAAATAACAATTAATATCTATTATATAGGAAATCATATATATGAACTTATAATTTAAAATTTAACATTTTCATATACTAACATACAAAAAAACAAAAGTTCTCAAACATTTTTTTTTCAATTAACGATCATATGTAAATCTAAAATTATAAAACTTATAATTCAGAATCGAATAGAATGTGGGTTACCTTCTGAATAGTAAGAGCAATGTTTCTTTCTTCTACATGAGCTTGACCTAAAGGTTCAGTTAAAGGATCCGCTTTAGACACTTGAATAAAACCAAGACATATTGTATTATAACAACTTTCTCCATTTGCACCCTGCCATTAATTAATCATATCCATGTATTAGTGTAATCCATTATCCATGTGATAAAAATAGTTTAAAAGTATATATACGTTTTAGATAAAAAAGAGTACAAGTACAATATAAAGTATATGTACATTAGTAGGGATATTTAGTTTATAATTACTTAGATTCAAAACATATTATATATAACATGCTCATTAAGGGGGTGTTTCGTAGGAACTGTGACTTGTTACTGTTATTTTATAAGAAACAATTTAAAAACTTTTGTAACTATGACTTTGAAAAAAAAAAGCTTCAATTTGTTGGCTTTAAAAAAAACTCACGCATGAAGAAAAAATGGAAGTTGGGTTTTGAGAAATTTTAGGAATTTTATGACTTTAAAACAGTAAAAGTTTGCTTCGAGAATTTAAAACTTTAAAGAATTTTAAAATAAATTAAAGTCTTAAAAGTCTCTTTCCAGCTGTAGCAATAGTTGTACCTTCCAAAATCCATAACTCCATGTCCATCCATCACCAAATATACTTGGATTTACCTGTGAGTCAAATTAAAACATTTCATTTTTTAAAGCTGCTGAATATAATAAAAACTTCTTTTTAAAATTTTTTCATAAACATTAAATTTACCATCCAACCGATTTGGTTAACATTATCTTTGCTGTTAACTCTTCTGCCAACATATATGTGAGCATATGAAGCTTGGTCACCACTAATATTCAAGTCATGTACACTTATCCAAGATGTTATACCATAGTAAGGACCATGATGCAATCTAACTCCTGCAAACTGAAAACTTTAAATCATTTTAATATATATAATCAAAACACAAGTAACTGAAAGTAGAATAATTGAGAATACAATTGCGTATTTACATGTGTCCCACGACTTTCAACTGTGAACGGATTGAAATGTTTTTTGCAAAATATTGACTCTTTGCTACATACTCTTTTGTGTTCCTGAGTATAGGAACTGTACCATTCAGACAGTCGATTATCTTTTTATAAATTTTGCTTTTAACTTGTTCTTTTGATTTATGAATTGAAAAAGATGGTTCCATCTACATAAATCATATTGTCACACCATATATAGATGAAGTTAGGGATTAAATCATATTAGACTTACCAAAAGTTACAACTAAGTTTTTTATGAACATGATGCTGACAAATATAATTTGTATGTGAGAAAGTTTGATGAATAAAAATACCTGAATTTTGTGGTTTTGGAGTAATGGATGATTTAGTGAAGGTTGTTTGTATAGATCAACACAATCGTATATCATCTTCTCATTTAACTATATGGAAAACATATATAGGAGATATATATCATAAGTTAATTACAAAATTATCAGAATAAATTAAAAAATTTGATACATGTCATCCCCATATTAACTCTCAAATGATGAATTGACATTTATATAGAGAAAGTTGGCCCTTTTTTATATATAAGACTAGGCTGTACCTACGCATACGCGCGAGTTTTGTTACACATAATATTTTTAAATAAATAAGTTTGTGTTGATATATATACGTAGTTGATTATAAAAATATGGTAATTTGCTTGATTTTTTGGTATTAGTTTTTTTTAAAACAAAATTTTTATCAAACAAATAACTTTTTTTTAGGATTGGAAGTAGAGTAAGTAAGAAAATTATTCAATTATCCTAGAAATCATAAACATGATATGAGTAAAAAAGACGTAGATAAATGCCATATTTTTTGGGTTGAATTGCTTGGAAACATATAACTACCTCCGATTTTTAATGTTCACATATTTATGACATGCACAATTACCATGATTTTGCAAGAACCACCCCATATTTTATGTTTCACAATGAAATGCAGCTATAATAATATCATAGTTAACCTATAAAAACCGGAAAAATTTTAAATGAAGAGAATGCTACATCTTTACATTCTTTCATAGAACAAGCTTCGAAAAAAGTGTTCATGATGAGGATAAGCCGGAAAAAAAAGTAAAGTTAGTACAAAAAAATATTAACAAGTCGTAGAAAAATATGAAAAGGTTAAAAATGTTGTTTATTTATTTTTATTAGGAATGTAGAAAGCCTTAATTTTAATGTAAGTTAATAGTTATGAACATAAATACATATGAAATAAACATTAAAAAGAAAAGTTATGTTAAAATTAGTGGTATTAATTAGTTTTTGACTTTTCATTTTAAAATTTATGATTTAATAATTATGTGAAAAGACGGGTGTCAACTTCTCAACTGCTGATGTGGCAAGTTATGGAGAGAGTTCACATACTTGCATATATACTAGAAGAGAATCCGCGCATATGTGCAGATCTTGTTTTAATATATATTTTAAATAATATATTTTTAGAATTTGTGTTGAATTTTATGTTTACTATGAATGTTTTTGCATTTAAAATATTTATATTTTTTATTTCTTCTTGATGATATATTATTTGTAATCTCTTCTACACAGTTATGTCAAATAGTCTAATTTTTCTCTCAAGATAATAAGAGACTAAAACTCTACTATTTTAATTTTTGTATGAAAACGTAATAGTTCACTTAAATATATACATTGAAAATTAGAGAGGAATATTTATTTATTCTTCGATCTTCATATTCTTTTTATTCTTGTAAATCTTACTAATATAATACTTGTTAACTTTCTCAATTTACCATTTTGAATTTTTTGGTTATATATATTTTATTGATTCCATTTTTTTTAAGATAAAACCATATATGACATTTTTACGTGGACATCCTTCTTATTATTATTATTTTTAATAACTTTTATCTCGTTTATTAAATATTATTTGTGTTTTATAATTTTATTAATTAAAGTTTTATATAAGATTATTTGAAACTTTTTAACTTATTTAGTCTCATAATTATTTGAAACTTTTTAACTTATTCTTTTGCAAACAGATGTTAGCCAACAAAATGAGGGCCATTTTGGACTTGGGCCACAATGATATTGAGGCTCAGCTGTGTTACAATTTAGTTTGTCAGCTATTCCACATCACATGATAGTATTTTGGTCAATTCTTGCGATTGTTCTAGATACTCTTTTTAGTTTCTAAATAAAATTTCTTAGTTTAAGATTCCTACAAGTTTTAGAAAATTAGTTCAAATTGTCCATATAAAAAAAGTTATAGGAGTTACAAAGTAAACGTGGAATTCATATCCTCTTTTTCGTCGACAAAATTTATTGATTTCGTTCTTTTATCTTACATTTTAATTTGTTACTACACTTTCTTTTATCATTTTTTGAAATCTTTCGTATATAGTGTAGTTTCTCATATAAAATATGATTTAATAACACTCATTGGAACAATCGAACCCCTTGAACCAATATATCTATTATCTTTTTTGTTTTGTTTATGAGACCCGACACAGACACAGCCATGTGATGATCTGATCCTGCAGACCAAGTCACCAAACTTAAAGATCCATTTCTCTAGTATTCAATGTTACTAATGCGGAGAAACGATAGTCACTTCTTGATGTGTTTTATCTTTAAACATTTCTCTGATCCTGTAAACCAAACTTAAAGATCCATTTCTCTAGCTAGTATTAAAGGTCCATGATTTAAGTTGTTAAAGATCCAACTTAAAGTTGTTTTATTTTTTGAGGGATAAACGTTCAAACGTTTAATTCTGAAACGATGTCCCGTTTGGGAAGTGGCAAAGAGAAATAAAAAAGTCAAGGTTAAAAAAAAAAATGTTACTATGCGGAGGAAAAAAAAGAGAAGAAAAAAACTTGAAAATGTTAACTCTTTATTTTATGGAAAAGGTCTCGTGTCATTTTTAGTTTGTATTCGGTAAAGATTTTTAACTTTCATATTTTAAGTTGCTAGGGATTTGAAATCATCAAAATACTTTTAACCATTGAACGTTTATCCCTCAAAAAAAAAAAAAAAAAAAAACACATCAAGAAGTGACTATCTCTCTTAAATCCCTCAAAGTACACTCTATGACAATTAATTAAAATCTCACATGCAAACAAAAACTGAAATTTTATTCGACCGAATCATTTTCGTGATCACACGTTCACAAGACGACATAGAACAAGTCTCCAAGAAATTAACACACACACATTCACTCATTCACACGATCCAAGAGAGAGTCTTCCGGATCTCAGACCCGACCCGACCAACACTCTCCCTGAGCGAAACGGGGCAGTTGTTCCGTACGGCAGTGAGTTCATACGGCGACGTATCGGTCGCAAGCCATTGCTCAACATCAAAGTTTTGGTGCGAGCACTTAGCGTGAACACCGGCCGTCGTGACTTCCACGTAGTTAACATACCAACCGTGGTGGTCGCCGGAGCCGTCGGAGGTCAGATTCAATGAACAAACTGGGCTCGGAAGACACGGTGCTTTCCCACTGAAAATGTCGAGATTACCCCTCTCGTAGTAGTTGTAACCTGGTCCCATTAAACCACCCCATGCCTCTAGGTCTCGGATCCCGATGTAGTCTCCGTATTTGTCGTAGATTCTTGCGCTTATGATCGAATCTGTACCGGCTTTGAATATTGATCCGGTTCTTAGGTAGAATGTGTAGACGCAATCTGCTTCATCGTCCTGCAAGAAAATCAAGAATTAAAAACCGGAGAGAACTAGAGTTTGTAATGGCTTGAACTAGTGGTGCTCTTTGTCATGATCTTAGATTCAAATCTGATAAAATGCTTTTCGAGTTGGACCGAAACGTACATAAAAGAGGGAAAATAGTCATAATATAACGATGATGATGAGATTTGAGTAACTTACGGCGAATGTGACGGCGGAGACGGTGGCGAGGAGGAGGGAGAGGAGGAGAACGTCACGGCGAGCCATCGTTGGTGATATGAATGTAAAGAAATGGAGATCTGATCTGTCTCCAACTATTAATAGATTTGCTGCAAATATTATACAGTAGTTTGAGATTTGAATGGGAAGTGATCATTATTGGCTGCTTTTCGGAGTAGCGTATGAAGTTGACGTGTCCATATCAGGTCCGTTGCAAAGAAAATATGTAAATCTTATAGGATCCTTTTTAAGTTTTGAGCACGTCGTTTAGTCAGCGGGCAGGTCGGCATGTAGATTTCAGACTATGAAACAACTCGAGTTGTTTATGTCTGGACAAGAAAAATACCGAGGATTGCATAATTTTTCCGTCAAATTTGATTTTCATTTTTTATATTACATAACATGTTTAACGTGGATTGGGGAAGAAATAAAGAAACGTATAAAATTGTAGGCCATATATATGATATGAAGATAATTCCTTGATATTTTTCAGGTACAGCTGTTTCTTTGTTTATATATAATATATATTACTGAAAAAAAAAATGAAAAAAATGTTGGATAGTAGCAACAAGGCAAATAGACAGCTCAGAACCGTTTATTGTTTCCATTTTAAGTTTAATCGATAGTATGTAAATGGAAACAAAATTCTTTTAGTATAATTTTTTAAATTTATTTTACTCATGCACGTTGTATATGATCTGTTTTTTTTATTATTATCTTACTCAATTTGGTTTGAAAAAATCGATCTCGTTAACAAAGATAGTAACGTCTTTTATTATCATCAATCACCATCAAACTAAATGTATGGGTTTTGACGTTTTGTAATACATGCAGATTAATAACAGAATGAAATTTGAAGCTTAGTTGGCCAACTCTAATTAAATAGCAAAATTTTCTCCAAACCAACCAAAAGTTTGAGTAATGCAACAACAACCACTTGCTTTTCCCATGCAAGCCCTAATTTTCGCATCTTCCCTCAATTCTCTCTCTTTCGTCTTCCCTCTAAACAAATCTCCACCACACATTCTATAACTCCCACCTTTCTCCGATGGAGGGGCCACGGCTTCCTCCTTCCGCCACCGCCCATGAATCCGACGATGACAAACCTGATGACCCTCCTTCAGTCTGGCACCGTCCAACCTCCAGCCTCCCCGCATTGCCCTCTCAAGATCCTCCACCACACCATTGGCGTAATCATTCTCTTAATCTCTCTCCGTTACTAGCCACGCCTCCTCCGTCTCTTCCTCCCCCGGATTCAATCCCTGAGCTAGAGACTTACGTTGTCCAGGTCCCGAGAGATCAAGTATATTGGACTCCTCCTCCGGAACACGCAAAGTATGTGGAAAAACGCCGCAATATCCCAAAGAAAAACAAGAAAAACGGGTGTTCTAAGCGTCTTATGTGGTTCTTTATCATCTTGGTCGTTTTTGGATGTCTCCTCGGCGCAATCACTCTCATCCTTCATTTCGCTTTCAGCCCCACTCTTCCTGTTTTCGCGGTCGAGAGATTAACCATAAAACCTAGCAATTTCGAGGTTACCTTGAGAGCCGAGAATCCGACGTCCAACATGGGGGTAAGCTATTTGATGAAGAAAAATGGTGTGGTTTCATTAACGTACAAGAACAAGAGCCTAGGACGGGGGAAATTCCCAAAGATGTCCCAGGCCGCGTCAGAATCGAACAAGGTCAATGTGAAGCTCGATGGGTCAACCAAGAACGCCGTTTTGCCACCTCGGGGATCAAAACAACCGGTGAGTTTGGTGCTGATGATGGAGCTAAAGGCGGAATATGAAGCAGGGCCGGTTAAAAAGAACAAGGAAGTGTTGGTGACTTGTGATGTTAAGGTTAAGGGCTTATTAGATGCCAAGAAGGTCGAGATTGTATCAGAGAATTGTGAGAGTGAGTTCAAGAACTGACACTCTATCTATATCTTTTCTATATTACGTGATTGTGTCGTTAGAGTTACAATGTGCTTAAATAATTTATACTTTCGATGTAATGTTCAATTGTTCATTTTTTCTTCTTCCCAAAATGTCTTTGTTTTTACGCGATATTGTTCAGCGAAAAAAGAAACGAGAAGTACACAATAGACAGTGTCTTTTTTTTGTGTTAATAAATGTATCTTTATTTTAGAGATTAGATATAATCAAAATTTAGACTATTTAATTCAGGTGGTCAATCAACCTTATTATTCAGAAGAAACAAAGTTGGATTTCTTTTCCTTGACTTAGGTCCATCCCAATATAATTGGCCCTGAATTTAAAAGTTAAAGCCCAACTCGTAAGACTTTTCTCATACCAAATTTTTACAAATTACAAGTATCAGTATTCCAAAAACTTTGATGGGATCGTTTTTAGTGCTATTAGTTATGGTATGGTTGAGATAAGCCTAAACTCAAGCGGTACACAGAATGATAGAAACAAAGTGTTTAGAGTTTTGAAAACGATTGTTTTTTTAAAACATAAAGAACTACCATTCCTTCTAAGTAGCACTCGAACCTAGCGGAGCACGACCCCTTTAGAGGAGCCATGCGTACGCCACTGGACCAAGACCTACTTTTGGTTTGCTGTATCAGTCTAAGCGCAATATGTGTTTTGAATTTAGTCAAATGTTATCTGCGATATTGAAGGGGGGTTGTTGTCCAGTCAGTAAATAGTGAAATGGTATGAGGAAAACAAAACTAAAAATATATTCATATAGCTGCAAATCATTTCTATCGTTGAACCAAAAAAAATGAAGAACACTAAAAGTCCAGCGTTTTTCCTTATTATTAGGCCACAATAAACTAATACCAGCCCTAAACAAAGCTACGAGTCTAAGATCATTGGATTCTTGAATTATACCACATATTTCAAAATCTAATCTTTGATTTGTAAATTAATGTTATTTTAACTATATAAATCTTTTGTTTTATAATCAAAATACAAAAACATTCGATTAATTAAGCCACTACATACCAAGAAAAGGTTAGTAGTCATTTTCACGAAACCAAAGTGGAGAAACAATAATTGTGTATAAAGATATTCCACTATAAAGTGAAACAAATAGGTCCAATTATTTATTTAGGGCAACTTTGGACCATTTTCACATTCTCAATTATGATAACATCATTGTCCCATATTAGAAAGAAAATAATAATCGAATAGTATATGTGCTTATGATTAATTTTGATTATGACCTCCACAAAAAGGAATGGGCTATATATTGCAATCCCTGTGAGGAGATGGATTCGGCTTTAAACTCTTCAATTAACAATAACAAGTATAAATTATCATCAAAATTATTAATTTAAGAGATTTGGACCGAATCGCATATATCTTTTCATCGGAATGACAATAGCCCCTTTCAAATTAGAATCAAACCAAATTCTAGTATACATTATTTTTAATGATATAAGTAACACTACTAACCCAAAATCTACTTAGTATGACTTTGAATATTGGTATTGATCCTATATATTGGCATAAAATGCTATACCGTGGTCGAGAAAACAGAAATAATGCCAGTTCATCAGTGTTTGTTGTTAATTAGAACAGACTGATGTTACAGTTTACAAACTATTATAAGAAACCCAATTTGAATAATTAAGTTGTTCTAATGCAAAATAATTATAAAATTTCGAGATACCTTTGGTTAGTATAGATTGTTTTTCTTTCTCAAAATTGGAGCGAAAAAGGAATTGTTAAATATGTATAAGTACATTTTTCTATTTGTTTTGCTTAAAAAAAGATGTTTCTAGCAATATACTTTCTAAAAGATAATATAAGTCACCATAGTTATGTTAAGAGTTAAATGCATTATGAACATCTATATGGTGTCAAATAAATATGGTGATCTTCTAAAATGAATGAATGAATATATATATATATATATATATAATGAATTATTAATTTAGGAAACCTTCAAACCCATATTGATGTAAGAATTGAAAGAAGTAAAACAAAAACAATTATCTTAACTTTTTGACAAAACACAAACCTTTATTTTTCTCATATAATTCCACGCGGTTTGTTGGTTGAAACGCACGCTTATGTCTTTCTATTAGTATTTCTCTGATTTCCTTCGCACTTTGCAGCACTAAAAAAAAGGTGTACATATAAAAATAGAAGTTTAGTTTTGGTTACTTTAAATTTTGTTATTTTGGCGTTTAATTAATTATATTCACCATCCACTCAAAAGACATTTAGGGGGGGTTATTGGGAGTTAGATTTATGAAGATTTTAGTTGATTTTAAAAATCATGAGATTTGTCAAAATTTTAAGAGTTTTATTGGATTTATAAAATTTAGAGAGAGTTCTATGGATTTAAACAATCTATTAAGAATTTTTTAATATGACAGATTTTGAGAATCCAAGGGATATAGGTAGTATTTTGAGAATCATGATTTATAAATTAAATTATAAAGAATTATTATGCCAATAACACTAGATTATAACAGAATCATAAAATCATTAAAATGCAGACTTTTTGAATAACAATGGATTTTAATTAGATTATAAAAATCATCATATCAATAACAACTGATTTTTATAATCTCTAAATGAATAACAGAGGAATCTATTAAGAATGTAAAAATCCACAAACCAATAACTATAGAATCTTAAACTCTAAAAATCTTTATAAATCAACTCTCCAATAACACCCCCTTAGATTTAGCAATTTTGTTTTTCAAAAAATCCATCTTTTAGACGTTTCTGTGAAGATAGTTATTCAGGTACAGGATTGGTGATCAAATTTTTGCGCTCAATAGTCTATAATTTGGGCCACATGCCTCCACATATCACCAAGCATTGAATGTCTTTTAGTAAAACATTGATTTGGTGGATTAAAGAAAATTTAATGTGTCAAAATCATTAAATATATTTATTACACTAATAAAAAATTATGTACATTCTTACAAAACCGAGAGTATAATATGGTCCTTTGGATGTGGGCAGCTATTTATATGTTTGATGTATATTGCGTCCTTATTAAGTCATTCTTTGGTGATCTTTGTAATGTATTGTAAACATTGCTGATCCGATATATATATTCAGATCAAAGAAAATAAGTTAATGGATGGTATTTCAACAATATGAAATTTTTTCAACAAAAGGTATTCTCAGTAATATGAAAAATTTCTCTCTTTCCCTTACATATTAAATTGGTTTGCAGCCAATTGGCTCTTGTTAAAATTTTGTACTTCAAATCCTAATATAGTGTCAATTATTGTTCGGACGTTGGAAAAGAGGTGTATTATATAATTTAATCTCCCCATGAAATAATATATTTACAATTTCACAATTTGCATTGGTAGCAAGAAGGGACTAGACACAAAAACCAGTTGAAAAAAAGAACAAGAACCTCTGTTTGTCGTCTTATTTTACTTTCTTAATCAGTTTCGTTCCCTGATACGTTAGAATCTTTATAAATAACAAACAATTATAATTAAAAAAAAAAAAAAAAAAAAACAAAAGAAAATATGATTCTATTGTACTTGTAAACTCTTCATGCCCCACACGTTAACTGTTTCCATTCCACCAAACGTTCTAAGAAATCCATAACCTAAAAAAACAAAAAAAAAACATATTAAATTAATAAAAATCCAAATTAAACCAAACAAAATACAGAATAATTATGTGTAGTGTATATAGAGTGTGAGAGCTTGCCTCATCTGGCTCTTGCAAAGAATAAGAAGCATTAGTCTCCTTTGCGTATTTGGATACAAGAATCCCAAGACCTTGTCTTTTATCTCTCAAAATCTGTTACAATTAATGTCACTTCAATCAATATTTGTATAACGATTAATATTTTTAAACAATTTATTTCTACATCTTTAAATAAATAAATTTGTCAAGACACTGAAAATATATATGTATATACCTTAAAGGCATCTTCGTCGGTACGATCATCTCCAATGTATATAGGAAAAACATCGGTACAATTAGTATATCCTACAAAGGTAAAATGCTTATCTTAATTTGTGAAATGTAATTAAGGGTTAAAACCACAAGTACGTATACTCCACCATTTTATGATAGTTATTAACAATGAATAGGGATGAAATAAAGTTTTACCGAGTGATTCTAACAAGAACTCGAGTGCTTTGCCTTTATCCCATTCAATGACTGGACGAATCTCCAACACCTGAAATTAAATAGGACTAAAAAGTGAACAATCATGATTAAAACAAAAATTCTTAGTTGAGATTTTAACTACTTATAAAATTTATAATTTTTTTCTCCAAATTTTTGATTAGTTAACTTACTTTTCTTCCTTGGGAAAGCATGAGCTTGGGGTAGTTCTTCAAAACTGATCGAACTAGATGGGCCAAGTAACTCCATTTCTGTTAATATATATATATATATATATATATATATATATATATATTAGTTGGTGGATTTTTATTTTTAATCATGTAGATACAAATGTAACGTAACAACTCACCCCAAAATAAAATAGAAGACAATCAACTTGAGTATATCGAAATATAACTAATAAGATATTAACATATATATATATATATCTTGTAACCATATGATTAAACTGATTTAAGAAAATCATCCATACATTTTCGTCTACGCATCGAAAGTGAACACAGGCACAAAATTTGTTGTTCTCAACTTTGGCTCCTGGAATCGATTTTGTTTTCTCGACTAGATTTTTATAAACCTAAAAAAAGAGAATAAAAAATACTTTAGAAATACGGATATAATTTAAAAAAAATCATTAAGTATTGGGGTAGAATGTGACCTCAGTGATCACCGGGAGAAACTCCGTCGCAGGTTGACAAAGAAGAGATCGATTTTTCTAGATTTTGTTTAAGAAATGGGAAAAATGAAGTTAAAATATATTACAACTCATGTTCAAAAAAAAAAAATTAAAATTCGTTTTACAATAGATTATGAATTCATACTTTCTGGTATTTAGATCCTTTCTCTGGTCCTTTGATGTCCATGCCATGACTTCCAGCATAGTACAACTCAGTTAATTTCACAAAACCATAAACCTGAAACATATATTAGTAAAGTAACATCGAAGTGAATATTTAGAAAGAAATCAATAATTACCACCGAAAGTCAAAATATAAACTTATGCGACACCTTCTCTCTGGATCTCCCACTAACTATGGCTGTTGGAAAACACATTGCAAGTTTCTTCACAGTGTTTCGCATCTGAAACAAATAATTGAAACACAACATTTTATTTAATAAATTATCATTTAAGATTTATCATTTTATCATTTTATAGAATGAGATACCGAGAGTATGCACTAGATAGCCCGCCAAATTCTATCTTATTATTTAAAAACGATGAATGGTAAAATCAATAGTTAATAAGTTGGTTTCTTCAAGGTTTATTTTTTTAAATAAATGACATTTTCTTTTTTTAATTATTTCATAATTAATATCATAGTATTGAAGCCTGATATTTACAAATATTTTGTTATTTTACTCGATAGTACGTTACTATTTATTTAAATACACGCAAACAAAACATCTCTTTCTAAAAAAATTTCCAACAATTTTGGCAAAAAGAATGGTTCGAAAAAAATTTTTAAAAGTTCAAAACATACCTTCTTAGACATGAAAGCTCTATCAGGATCATCAACAATAGGAGAGAGAGTACCATCGTAATCAAGAAACATAACGATTTGTTTTCCTTCAGATTCATGAACTATTTCTTCGAACATGTTCAAAGCTGACGGATGTTCTTCCTGCAAAGCCACAATTCTCTCGTTGAATAATAATAAAAAAAGGAATTGAGATAACAGAAAAAAAAAAAAAAGCAGGGGAAACAAGAAAACATTACGATCCAACAAGATTGGTTGTTGAAAGAGTTGAGATGAGTAGGAGAACAAGCTCTCATGGAATCAACCCATGATCGTATTAATCCTCCTCCGACGACGTTTTCGTCGTTGATCTGAAAATCGTGAAGAACTTTCGTAGCCGCCGACGTATCTCCATCGTTCCCTCTGGAACATAAAACCTCCGACTTTGAAATAAACATTTTAGTAATATTCTCTTCAATGAATCTCACTGCATTAGAATGGAGAGAAGGAAACATATAATCAGTAACACGTAAGACTTATATAGTTATTTCTATCCATAATTTAAATGTATATTTTTGTATATATATATATATATTGATCTATTAGTGCATTGCGGAAACAGAAAAAAATTACCCATATCAGGATATAAATCAAAACTTGAATTTAAAGTTATAAAGTGAGCCTGAATGTGTGTTTGGGAGAGACAGAGAGTTAGGGGTAGACTCATTTTATAGTTGAAGAAAATGTTTAAGAAAAAAAAAAGAAATATATAAATTATAAAACAAAGGGAAATTCAGATACTGTGTGTGTCCGAGTCGAAACCATCGAGTGCAACTCCCACTATACTGTCCACGTGTACCTATAGGTCCCATAACTTCCTCGATGGCTTGCTTTCGTTATTTGGCGTTGCAGCGTTCCCATCAAGTGCCACGTGGTCCCCTCCAATTTGATCACGCTGACACACGAATAAATAGATATTTTTATTTTGACATCGAATAAAATAGATATTTATTTTTGGAATTTAACCAAATACGTTTTGTTTTCGACCATCACATATAGATAGGGCTGGAAAAAAATATCCATGAATCGACATCCAATCCAATATCCGGTTCGATTCGATATGCAAAATAAGATTTCCAAATTTTCGTATTTTGGATAGTAAAATTTTAAAATCGAATTCATGCATTTGATCCATCTGTTTATGTATATAATTTTTAAGAATATATGTAAAATATTTATAGAATATGTAAAAATATATGAAATTCATGAAAATTGAATAAAATTTGCATTTTTCATTTAAAATCCATGTTATTCAAAAAATGCAAATTTCATTCAATGTTATTAAGATTATAAGAATCTATGAACTAATAATAGTGAATTTTATTAAGATTGTCATTTTTTATAAACCGATAACAATAGAATCTAATTACTCTGCCAACTGTTAAAAAAATGTTGAGTGTATTTGATATCTTGGGGCTAATTAAGATTTTTTTGTTGCAACAGAAACTAATATTATACTGAAAATTTTGAGAGTGTTTATTAGAAATTTTACATCAAAATTTTAAATGATACCTGAATAGTCATAGATTAATGCACTCCTTTTAATTGGTTTTGAGCTATTAACCGATAAATTTAACAATCTTTGATGGAAATAAAAAATGGTAAAAGTTGTGTTAACAACAGAGGTGTAATCTCCGAGAGCAGTTACATCCGCTAACTTACGACATTTGGAATAAAGTTGATGAGGTAGTAAGCATCTAGATTCCTTATGCCTTATGACCACATCTATTACATTTAGTATGAAGTCAAGAGTACTACACATCCACCATGGAGACATTGCCCTGTTTTTCCTCATCTGATTTTCTAAATGATTTATCTAATTCAAAATAAACCATGATCTTAGTCTCATCATTAGTGCGGGATCAAGTTTTGGTTTGTTGATGAGCATATAAAGATTCACTTGATTAAAAAAAAAAACTTAACTAATCCCCTTCTGATTAGATAGCTTTGGGATGTTTTGAGAATAACTCAAACCGAAATAGTGAAAATCTCAGGTAATGATAAAAAAGAGGCAGGAAACTCCAAATGGGCAATTGTAGCTAATTACCTGGTCAAATTCTAAAGATCATGTAGTTAGAATCGATCTGATTTCAATGTAAGTTCAAAATATATTAACCAAATATACATAAACAGACAACATACACATAATTCAAAGAAAAGTTAAAATACATCAAATTTTCCAGATTAGGTTCGATTGAGTTGTATGTAAATCTAATTTTTTTTTTGTTTAAAAATCTAAATTTATACGTAGGTCTCCGTTCAAGAAACTCGGAGATAAAAAAAAAATTCGAAAGTGTACCCACCAATTAGCTTATTTTAGGGTGCTTAATTTTAAGACGTGGAATACTCACACATATAAACCAATCACCATAACATGCAATTCTATTTTTTTTTAATGTTTTTCGCATGCAATTTTATAATGAGACAAAAGAATCACCAGGGTAAAATCGACAGGATTTTGTTCTTATTCGGTCTCAATGAGTTAACAGCTGTTGTAGTTTATTAAATGCCACATGGTTAAGTAGTTTAACAGTTATGTATCCAGTCAACGTCAGGCACATAGTCCAGAAAAAAACAATTAAGCAAATTCCTTATTAATAGTTTCAGTGTTCTCATTGGAGATCTATCGAAAAAAACAAAGTTGCTTCGCTGAGATTAAAAGTAAACGGATCGTTTCGTAGTCTTGAGTTCGTGATGATGTCCCGACTCTTCAGATATTTTTTATCTACATCAGATGGGTGATGTTGACACTTCGTAGTTACTACGTTTGTTTATTTTTCTGTTTAATTTTTACCAATTCTTCTTTACTCAATCAGACATTCACAATTAATATTACATAATTTTGACTATTGGCAACGAAGAGCGTACTAATCTGCTTGCTAACTAGACATATTTTAATTCATCATTTGAAAAAAATTGTTCGCAGTGATGCAGATAAATAAAAGAAATTGTTTCGTTTGAAATCTGATCCAAAACAAATGGTTTCAGCTTGATTTCTCATATAGTATCACTGATCAAGTATTTTATTTGTTTTACAAAGAATGTCGATCATTCCAATAATTTTTTACATTTATTATCTAATTTTTTTGTGTCACTAAATAAGTTTTTCGCTTTAATTAAAAACTAAAATAGTAAAGATAAAAATGAAATCCAATTTACAATATGTTTTGAAAATACAAAAAAAACACTTTTTGAGAAATAAAAATATAACCTTTAAATAACATTTTTATGAAATGGATGTAATATATTGGACTATACAAGATTTCTCCATTTTCTTGATCGAAATATCCTCCATTTCTCCCAAATTTTTTAATAGATTAATGTTAAACGCAAAAAATAAAGTAGTAGTAAATGCATGTAAATTTCCACGTTTAAACTAGAACATGCAAATTCACAAACAGAGTCTGCTCTATCCGTTGCAACCATTTAAACTTTTTAAAAAATGATGTAACAGTCATTGCGTTTATTCGCAGTGAAAAAAAAAATATATATATATATATTAATTTTCACATAATTATTTACTGTGGATATGAGAGCAACAATTTTCATGAAAAAAAACAATGTTTTCTATTGTATAAAATACAAGAAAAATAGCCATTCCACATGTTCACATGTGTGGATATGCCATTTGTTCTGATGCATATATTTACACCTTGAATCGCTCCAGTGTTTTGTTAGCTATTAAGATATATAATCGTTTATACTTTGTTTTTTTTGGTCAATATACTTGGTTTTTCAAGCTTATTGAATCAAAGCTCAAATTATACCACAATATGCACATTAAATTTATGTTGCAATAATATAGGAGAATTCATATCTTCTATACCTGTCCCTTCTCCAATTCATGGTTTAGTCTGACATTGGAAGCCATCTCATATCACACAAGATAAGTCGGAGACTATGGACCACCTTCCACCTTATGAAAAGCAATTTTGATCGAGTTACAGTCGTACTATTTCGACTAGCTTTTCAAGCTACTTACTCTTTATCACACACACATATATATATATATAATATATATATAATATATATATATATATATATATATTACCTCTTTGCGTTATTTCGACTAGCTTTTAAGCTTCGTGGTTTTAAGATCGACACTACTAGAAATCGGAAAGAGTTGTATCAACATATGTCGGTTCTTTTGGAGCTCTTTTAAGTTTTCCTTCTAATGTAAATAATAATTATTTTTTGTTAAGTAATAAATTTCACATTCCAATAAAAAAATATAAGAAAATTGTGCAAGTCATATATCTTAGTACTGTCTCCAACATTAAATTCGATCAGTAGACTGACAAACAACCATTAGGAAGAGTATTAATAAACTATCATATGCACTACAAAGAACTTAGAACTGGTTACATGGGGGTGCTGTATTTTACTCCACATAAAACGTACGTACAATCTGTGCAGCAAGAAAAACAAAAGTATCATTATATATAATTATATCGTACATGATCTTGTAGGTTTAGTTCTCAGCCAGGTTTTGGGACCGACAGTTCACGTGAACCGAATCAAAATAGTCTCCACCAACCACGTGACCGATCTCTACACAGCAAAAGAGTACAATATATACTCAAGAGAAATACAATGTTCAAGTCTTTTTGTAAGATGAAAGGTTTACCATTCTTATCGTGGCATTATAATAAACTAGGGTTTGCAAAAAAAAAAACAATTTCAATATATAGAAGCAATAATTTTGTCGAATGTTAAAAAAAAGTTATCGCTCAATTTTTATTATTTTTCTTTTAAATTTCATAGATTTTTAACTTAAAACCAATTAACTATAAATAGATTGATTCATATATTTTATACTTTAGTGTTGATCTTTTAAATTGAGTGGATATGAATCATTCTTTGAAGATCGGTAATAAACCCCCTCTTGGGCTATTCTATTTAAGTTAACAAATAAAGCTCTTATATTATGGTAAATTATATAAGGTCTCAACCAAAAATCAATTTACTATAAAAATGGATTGACACATATCTTAAACTTCTGAAGTAGTCTTAACTTTTAAATAAATTTAAGAAAAATAAAATTTGCCAAAATGTCATACATATGTAACCTAAATCCTTTTATTTTACCATCACTCGTTGTCTGGACCCTCGTTGACTGAAGACTCAAAGTCTCAAACAGGAAACACCAATCAGCAATAAATTGAAGGACAGTGCAATTTCTTATAAAACAATTAGTGAATTTTAAACCAATTTCTGACATTTTTTAAAATTTGCTAAATCAGGAAAATTATTTATTCTGGATCTCTTGTTCCTTGAGAACATGAAGTTAATACTTTAACATGAAAGGATGAACATAATAATTATAGAAGACTGCTAACGGGAATCCTATCTCCAAACTCTCAGCATATGATGGGACCGAGACAAACACTCATCATGCCACGTGAGTTATTTCAACGTACGGCCACTATTGGTTCTTACATGTTCTCATCTCTTGGTTTTGTTCTATTCTATCTACATTGTTGTCAATTTGTCACACAGCAAATTTTTATTTTCTGTAATTTTTATTCCACGGGGTTCAATGATGATCGCGAAATGGGTGATGCAGAGAGCAAACAAATGATATAATGGAAAAAAATATGGTTAGTGCAGAATGAACTAGACAAGTGATGCAAAACGAAAATTTTATTTTATTTTATTTTAATCGAGAAATAATTTAATGATAGTTATGATAAATGTGGAGTGCTTATTCCTTGCCGGCTTATGCACTGTTTGTAATTTGAGTCACTAATATAAACATCAGATGAAAAAAATGTGGAGTGGTTATTATTTTCTATTTTAATCTTTTTTTTTAAAGATCTACAATGAGTTATCAAATGTTGACTTGATTTTTTCTAAGATTAGGATTACTGAAAGTATATACATAACTTTAATCAAAATTGTGTCAGCCAAAAAACGTAACTCGTATAATTTTCAAAAATATCTGAAAAAACAGCACTTGTACGAAGGATAAGTCCTGTGTAATAAAAGTTAGATACGAAATATCAGTTTCTTCTTCAATATATTTCGCATAAGGTCAAATTACTATTCAGATATATATTTTTTTTCATCTTTCACTGTACACCACATATAGTAAAAGAAATTTCAAATTCAATGAGAAATTATAAATTGACAGCTCAATTTTTCCATTCTGAACCTCAACAGTGTTCTGTGTTCATTTGAATCTTTGATATACACCAAATTCCAATATGTATCTATTTTGAGACGAATCTCATTTGTTTTGTAGAAATCTGTTCTTAATTATAGTGGAAATTCTGTGCTTCGAAATTTTATATATTTGTATTAAATATTTACAATAACTTTTTGGCAGACACTTGATGAGACACCAAGCTCCTTTCTATGGTGGGAATCTTTGTCCCCCAAAAACCAAATGTCGCACAAAATTAACCTTGCCCTTGATAGTTAATACTTAATACCATATATTAGTGCAAACACAAGTGGATATTTATTTAATTCGAAACTACAACAATATTTTTAGTATTAAATATTTATATGAAAATTGTAGTTTTTTAAGATGAACTCAAACTTTTAAGTTATTGTTATTATATTATGCATCATTATTGTTGATACAACTTCGAAGTGTTTGAGACTCTTAAAAATGAAGTACAGGTAGACCATACCATGTTTTTGCATGTTTTATATTTTCACAATCGAGAAACGAAAATATATACGGGCCGGGACAAAAGTAAAAAAAGTTTCATTTCGATATTTTCGCTTCGCCATTAAAAAAATGCAAGAGGAAGAATGAAGAAACAGAAAAGCTAGATGCCTTTAATTTTGGGAATATGATTTTAAAAGCAACAATAAAGTAGCGATATTATAATTTCAATATATCTCTCGTTAGATCAAGTTGTTATAAGTTTGAAATATTGGCATATTTTAGCAAATTAATTTTTATAAGTTTCTAATATTTATAAAGTTTAGAAAAAAAATTGGTACTTTTTACCGTAATGTTGTTTCACATATGTCATGAGACACAATAATTATATCTAAACATTTATTACGACTCATTTTGTTTTCATACTAAATGTTTTTTTTAGCACTTAATTTTGTTTCATGAAAATTTTATTTATTTATTTTCAATACAAATTTCAAATAAAATTCAAAATTAGATATACTCTTTTTACTTTTTTTTATACTCTTTTTACTTAATAATTAGATATATAGATTTGATAAAAATTTAGAAAGTTACTATTATGCAGTATATTAATAAAGAGTATAATAGACAGGTTCCAAAACGGCATTTAATCTGAAAAAACTAAATTATGGACATACAGTACTAATAAAATCTCTATTCACACTAGTTAATCAGAAGGTACAACATTACGCTTATAACTTAAATAATAAATATAGTGATCTTGGCTGACACATATGAGTTTTCATATTAATTAGCCCAAACTAGTAAATTCGTATGTTCTTCGGAATTTATGTTTATATATATATATATATATATAATTTTTTGTCTTCTGATTATTTTCCATATTCAAGTTGCTAGAGAGATATTCATGTTCTTAGGACGAAAGTCTACTTCATTAATTGATTCTATGAATTCGTCTCGTCAATTGGGCTAAATATGCCAAAATAAATAAATAAATAAATTTTCTTTTATATAACACAAGAAGCCCACTATACATATATTTTCTTACACTGGAAGTGGCATTATCACTGAATGGATAATGTGGATTAAAAGGAGAGTGTCTTAGGTAACTCTTGAGATTCTCCAAAAGCCGTCATCTTTAAATAATGAATTGTTTTCCTTACAAGATATAATGAATGACTGTAATCACTTTTCTACACGATATATCAAACAAAAACAAAAGAACGCACTAGATCATGTGGAAGCAAACGGTCCACCACCTAGCTTTCGAAAATAGAATGAAAACGATTTACTGTAATATGGTAAGCAAAATGGTGATTTGTCTGAGTAGAAATTTACTACAGAATACTGAATATAATAGTCTTTTTTTTGTCAAACTGTAAATCTCATAAATCAATTAATGTGATATAATAGAACTCTAAGAGTGTATTTGCCAAGTGTCAGCCTCGATATTATCTGAACGAGGGACAAAATGAAAAAAATCAATGAGAAAGATAACACCAGAAAGCGTATATTGTTAATAATGGCATGAATCTCTGTATATGTTTTCTACGAATTGATGAGATTCATTAAGATTTGAGAGTCTGATAGGACCTGCAAACTCTCGTAACCTGCATCAATAGCGGATATCAAAGCTTCCCTAAGCGCCCATGCTTCTGCAGCGAGTGCAGATGATATGAAATGGTGCGATGTGGAGTGTTGCACAGGGCTCTTCTCCATTGGCAATCGAAAGGTAAAACCCATACCACAGCTTCCTGAGTCTGTGTGCCAAGCTGCGTCTATATTGCATAGGACGCTGAGTGAGTGAGGAGGAGGGGCGTCGTCAATCGTGACGCCTGTAGTTTTTGAAGGGAGGTTTGCGCCTCTTGCCACGCATTTGCCTCTTCTAGAGCTTTGGTGATCACCTCTCCTGCTGAATATGTCGTGTTCGAGAAGATTTGATGGTTTCGGGTTGTCCATAAATTCCAGCAGATCCAAACGGGTAGAGAGGTAGCTGAGATCCCGGTCAGTGGGAAACTTAGAAGTGACAGGATGAAAGCGAGGAAGTCGAGGCACAAAACCATATTCAAGTGAGGTCGAGCTTTGAGCGGAGCTAGGTCCCAAACTTTCCTGGCGAACTGGCAATTTTTCAGAACGTGGGTGATCGTTTTAGGATTACCACAAATTTTACATCCAAAGTCCACTTGAATACGTCGGCGAACTAGCTCAACTCTAACGGGGAGGGCATCCACCGCCGCTCTCCACAGAAGTTGTTTAACCTTTGGCATAGTTCGAAGGTTCCAGATGTTTTTTTGCCTATTAATGTTCCGTTGCCGATCTGGGATGGATTCAGTGACTGAAAGGCCATACCCGGAGCGAACAGAGTATTTTCTATTTTTTTTAGGGAGCTATACCATTCTGTCCGATGGGCGTGAGGAGCTCACCGGTAGCAGGCGGATGTGGTGCTCATAATCCGGGAGTACCTCACGAATCCTTTGCCAATTCCAAATCTGTTGATCATGGTCGAGGAGGTCAGACACTCGGAGGTCGAGGAGTGCAAGAGGCGGGGGGGGGGGGGGGGGCAAATGGTCTGAGAGGAGCCTCTGTGTTGAGCCAATGATCGTTCCAGACGCTGATGGATTCGCCGTTGCCAATTAACTAACCCATGCCTTTTCGAAGGATATCTCTTCCTGCCATGATGCTCCTCCAGCCACGAGACGGATTCGAGAGCAGGGAACATTCTATAAAGGAACTCGAGGAGCAGTATTTACCTAGTAACACTCGAGAAGCCAACATGTGGGGGTGTGAAATGAGGCGTGCTCCTAATTTTGCAAGCAAGGAGTCCTTGAACATTTCGATATCTCAAAATCCTAACACTCCTGCATTTTTTGGGGGCAGTAAGCTTAGTCCATGATACCCATGACATCTTCGAATGTCTGCTTTATCATCCGACCAAAATCTTGTGAGCACCCACTGGATCTGTTTGCATAGGGATCTTGGGAGTTTGAAGCAAGACATAGTATATGCTGACATTGCGGCAAGAACAGATTTGAGGAGTATTTGTTTTCCTGCAGCAGAGAGGAAGCGTGAAGCCCAGCTATGGGATCTTTGTCGGATACGGTCCTCAATTCTGCAAAGATATATTTTGTTCGTTGACCGAAGTTTTCCCCAAAATTCCAGATATTTTTCAGTACCGCCCTGGATATTAAAGAGAATACAATAGTCATAACATACTTTTTATATTTCACTTTAGGTGATATTTACAAATATTATAGAGATTAAGAAATCACAAAGATTCATAGCATATATTTTCTAGTGAAAAATAATTCAACCAAGGTAAAAAAAATTAAAAAAAAAATTGTATTGAAAATGTAAACCATTATTAAAATGAAACAATTTTTTTTTTTGCTTACATCACTTATATTGAAACATATGAAGTATTAAATATGCATAAAATTTGCATAAGATTGAAAAAAATGAAGAAAAACTTCTAAAATATCTTTTTATAAAAAATGGAGGAAACTTTTTTTTTTAAAATAATGTCTTCATCTAAAAGCAATAAACCGATTCCAAGAGAAAAAGTTGGAGATTGATATTCTGTAATTTAATGAATATGACATGAATCCTAGTTAGCTGTATGTTGGAGTTATGCTATCTCTTTTTTCTATGTGTCTTGCATCAACCCTAAACCTAATATCTTTTTAATAATAACATAACACGATTCATTAATTACTAAATTGTATATTTATTATTTTTATTTAAATTAAAAAATTAAAATTATTTATACAAATTAAAAAAATATTTATTTTTCTAAATAAAAATATTTTTAATTTTTCTAAATAAAAATATTATTTTTATATATCTAAACACAATTTAGCGAAGAATAAATAAGCTGCATAAAAATAGTCATAAAAAAATCAGATAACTTTGCATAAAATATGAAAACATCATTTAATTTAAAAAAAAAAAAACAAAATTGTATCAAATCTGAAAGGATAAGTTATTATATGTGGAAGGCTAAAACTTTATTAATTTTCCTAAGTTTAAGATTAAGGATTTGATGTTTCTATAAGAAGTTTAAGAATCGATTATCATAGGGTGCATTTTCTTGCAAATTATGGATATAATAAGCATAGGAAAACCCAGAAGCTATTTTTATTTGAGGCAGAATTATAAAAACTATTTGATATCTTTATATAACTGAATTATCAAAAGGGTCTTTATTAAAAACTTACATATAATAACATTCAAAAATCCTTCCGAGAAACTGCACTTCCTCTTTGTAACATAGATCCGACCATAAGACCAAGTAGAGTCGGCTGGTATTGTGTGTCAAAGGTAAGACTATCAATTATGGTAAAATTGACAATCCTAGTGTAATACATGTAGAACTGTTCATCGTGAATCTGACTGTTATGGGAATGAATTTTTGTCATGAAATCGTGGGTAAAATCGTTCATCATGATCACATGTGCTTGCTGGTAGTTTAATTTGATTGATTAATTTTAAAGTAGGTAATATCAAATATATCTGATGGGGAAAAATGATAAAAAAAAATCATGAACTTACCACATTCAGCCAAATAAACTTCCAATTATCAGTTGGACAATTTAATTCTCTAATTTTCATTGACTTCCATATTTAATCATATATTTTCGTTGACGAAACCATTTTAGACTCGTTGTTAAAGAGGTTAACAGATTAATTTGACGAGATTAAATCCCAATTAGAGTCGTCGTTAATCAAAACGACACAGTTTTGATTTAAGTCAAAAATCCCCAAACCCATCGATAAAAAACCCTAAATCGTTTTCTTCCCCAAATCAATTACACGAAATCGAGTTCTTCTTCGTCTCTCCATCTCATCCTGAAATCGAGAGTTTTTTTCTAGAGTGGAGTGATTCTTAAATCGATTTTCTCTCACATTCATCTCAAAACCCCTGAAATCATGAGTTATAAATTGGAACGCTCATGCTTAAAAACCCCTGAAATCAGTGGCTTCGTCAACGAAAATATAAGATTAAATGTGGAAGTCAATGAAAGTTAGAGAGTTAAATTGTCCATTTGATAATTGGAGGTTTATTTGGCTGAATGTGGTAAGTTTGGGGTTTTTTTTTGTTATTTTTCCCATATCTGATGCTAATATAATAGATGAAAAAATTTTTACAATTGATATCTTTTGATTTAAATATTTCTCCTTATCACCAGGTACAAATCATCTATTCATATACATGCTCTTAACTTTTTTTTTTTATTTGTGGCAAATTTTCACATATACATTAACTCCTTATTATATATGCTCACTTTTTACTAACATTCAAGTTTATTCAATATTCATGTCTTTTTAAAATTTACAAATTTCTTTCTATTTTTGTTAATTTATGAATGTAAGACTTCTCTCTGTGATAAGATTAGTAGGAAATGTTATAAGCATGTGCTTGTTCAAATTCGTCTTATTTAATTCGTCTTATTTATTTTCTTATGGTTTTATTATGTGTATTTTGTATCAATTATCTAATAATTCAGGTCTTGAATTGATCAATTTTTGGAATCTGATCACGACCATGAGCTCTGATGAGCTTTATTTGATTCGTTTTGTTTGTTTTCCCATGAGTTTAATTTAGACGTTTTGGGTCATTGGTATACAACATAAACTCATCAAAGAGGCACGATGGTGGCACAAACATCAAAGTTTGCTCTTGGTATGTTATGTTCTGTTTTTTCTATTTTTTTAGTTCAATTTTCCTTCTTTATTTGTCGTAGGGGTGATTGAATTCTTCAACTATTTAACTTTTTATCCTTTTAGTAAGAGAGAGATGGATTTATTTTTTCGATTAGGAATTTATTGCCGACAAGGATGATTTCACACTTTTCTTCTCTTGATTCGTTCAAAGGGATGAAAGTTTCCTAATTGATCTATCTCGCAAGCATAAAGGTCTTTATGGCAGAGCTTCGCCAAAAGATAATGTTCCCAAATATCTATGTAAGACGATTACTAGGTTGCTTCCTCTTCCCTTAGACATCTATCTCACACCGAAATATCTTTTTGTGATAGTCCCATAAGTGGCAATCATCAAGTCCACTCATCATAGAACGTCTTCCAACATTTTAGTTGCACAGGTTTGTGCTTCTCAATACTATGTGTTTTCCTTTTTATCTTTTGTAGCAAACATGAACTTTAAAAGCTTTGCAGACTTTGAGTTCCAGTTGTTGTTCATGTTTAGTTGAGTTCCAATTGTTGTTCATGTTGTTCCGCCACACTGGATATGACCAAACCAGAACCAGTTACTATAATGGTGCCTACAAGCCCCTTAACCGATTTAAATATATATCACTGATGATGTATTTGGTAACATAAATATGTATTTTAAACAGATTGATGCATTGTACTTTTTTATAAGTTAGTGCATCCTTTTAAAACAATTATTTATTCATTTTATTCTGAGTAGAGTTATATGTGGATCAGCTTCTTATACAGTCAAATGAGAACATCGTGTTATTAGTCTTGGAAGTTTTTTTTTCAAAAGAAAAAAAAAACGAAGATGGAACTTATAAAGAAAAAGTTGAGAATACAAGGACAAAGACATTAAAGATAAGAAAGCAGAAGATGAAGATTATAAAGTATAAGAATGTGAAGATGTTTAATGTTATATATAATAAAGTTATGTCAATTAAACTTAACATCAGCAATTTATAGCAAATGTTTGTAGAGACTTTTAAAAAATTTTAATTTCAAAAGAATCAATTACAAATCTAAAGAGTAATGAAATTAAAAAATGAATAATTAAATTTAATTTTGTATGTAATTCTAGAGTATTATGCCTGCGCGCCGCAGACAATTCTGGTGGAGATACTGTTCAGAAAATAACTTTCACCATTATAGATCTCGAGTAAGCAATATTTTCTTTCATGATCACTATGACTTGGTAATAAAGTTTATAACTTTTATTGTTAAATCGAAGAGATTTGAAATTGAAATGTATCTCACACGGAGAATTTGCTGCTGACATCAAAGAAAGAAGCAAATAATTCACTGGTCCTCTTGTAGTTTGTGTTTTAACCAATTGGAGCGTAAAGAATATAAAAGGTATGGGTCATGAAGCATATGCCATTATTATCTTCATTAATTTCATAAATGTTTTATTTTGCATGTATAGTTCTTACTGATCGTTTTATGTATATAGATGAAATAACTATCCATGCTCATGATGCAATTGGTTTTTCCCGTCTCCTCTTTGCTCCTACTACTGATGATGTCCTGATTTTCAAGAGAAAATAAGTAATCCGACAATGATATTGAGAATATTTTATATATACAATAACCTTTAAATACATATGTGTCTCTTAAGCTTTCAGGATTCGAAACAAGTTTAACATGACGGAGACGCAAGTTGGAACAAGCACAAAAAAGGACCCCTGAACAAGATCGTTTGATTATGATAGAGTTTTAATTTTTATCTCTTTAAATTCCATGCAACAAGACTTAATATCATTGTATAAGCTACATTTCTTTTTTTTTCTCATGATAACGCTTTCTATCTTATGTTATGTTGAATCTTTCTATTTTATTGATATTTCTTTTATTATATTTTCCTTTGCATTTGGTTATCATTTAGTATAGTACTTCTTATATTACGTTATATATATCCACTAAAGTTATACAGTAGAGACATTTAATATAATAATTCTTATATTACGTTATATATATATATCTATTTATAAATGTAGATGATTGTTAAATAACGTTAATACGTGGGCTATATGAATCAATATAGAATAATAAATAATTTGTATTTGGTTATCGTTTAATATAGTATTTCTTATATTACATTATATATATCCACTAAAGTTATACAGTACAGACATTTAATATAGTACTTCTTATATTATGTTATATATATCTATTTATAAGTGTAGACGATTGGTAAATAACGTTAATACATGAGTTATATGAATCAATTTAGAATAATAAATAACTCAATAAATTTTCATAATTTATGGATATATAATATTTTAGTTCCAACTATTGAAAATGGAGATGTCACATATATATTAGAAAAACTTTTTAAATCTGGTAAAAAAATTACAAAATATGTTAAATAAAGAATTTGATATAATTAAATTATAACAAAATTTGTATAATAACTATGCCCGCACGCCGCGGACAGGTACCTAGTAATTAGTATATTAATTTAAAATATGAACAAAATTTAGATGATGAAATATATTTCAATTTGTACTCTTATTTTATTATCTTCTTAACAAAAAAAATAATATGCATACCAAATTGATCACTTTCGTATCAAAAAACAATATGCATACAAATATTAAAGAGATTACATTGGGTCATTCAAATTATTACTTTATGATCATATTTAATTTATTTTTTAATAGTTGTTTTATTATTAAACAAATATATATATATATATCTAAATTAGCTAATTAAATATTTGGATCGGATCAAAAAGATCCCCGTGTTTTACTTTGATCGGGTCAAAAATCCACATTTTATCCGTTTTATTATGTCGGATCAAAAAGATCCGCATGTTTTTAAATTGGACCGGATTAAAAGATCCACGAATTTATCCAATTTTAAATAGTAGAAGATAAATATAATTAATCTGGTTATTTTTCAAATTTTTCACTCTCATTAAACAAAAACCAATTTGAAGCAGTTTTGTCATGTCATATTTGACGTGAAATAAATATCATCATTAACATTACAGAGAAAGAAATTCTATCCAATTATGTCCAATCAACTTAAAACAAATCAGATTTATTCATCAATCTACATTCTCATTCAATTGTATATAGGATTTCTCAAAGTTTTGACTTTACAGAATATTCTAACTAAAAATATCCATCTTGTTGTTATTTCAAAAATAAAAATAAAAATAATCAACTCTTCTCAAATATATCCACCATACCAAATATATATATATATATATATATATATATACTGTTTGTTGTATTAATAACTTTGTTACAAATTTGTCCAGGAAATAGAATAACATGGCTGGTATTCTGAGAAAAGAAATGGAATCAGAATGGACTCAACTACTAGCTGTCAAAAACAAAAACAAAGCAGACTAAACTACTAATCGGGGATGAGTATTATTCAATTAACAGTTGATGCGAGACCAACGTCGGTTAACAGTTTAATCGCCTTTACGATTCCAAAATCCGAATTCTTTGGTGATATCTCACCAAATCTTATATTGGGCATTAATATGCCCATAATGGCCCAAATACATTTCGTTGATGATTCGAAAGGCACAATCAGTCACTACTGCTTGTACTTTGTCCTTACTACTTACTAATGCTGGAAACAGATAAGTCCATAATTGATGCCTAAATGAACCATCACTTAGAAGTTGAAAAAAACTAACATACATTTCAGAAAAGAAAAAAAAAAAGTTGGCATGTTCTGACTAGGAACATGACATATTTCATAGTAATGCTAATGATTTCTGAGACACCCTAATCTCGCAAAAATAACCTAACTTGAATTACATTCATTTAACAGCTTTTTAAAAGAATAACGAACACATTAAACAATCATTTATTATCAAAAATCTTTTATTAAAAATATATAAAACGAAAACTCAAAAAATCTTAAATATTTGAAGAAACTAAAATAATTTAATTTAAATTCTTCTTAAAAATAATTACAAAATGCACCCCTGACTCCCGGACATAACACTGCAACGACTGTCACAAGTACTACTCTTTGGTCTCACCTGAAAAAGAAGAGAGGAGTGAGTATTCGAGGATAAATACTCAGTGAGAATGTGCTTTTGGAACACACAAGATTCTTTGACATATTATTTGAAATAGCAATAATGTATATACAGTAAAACCTCTATAAATTAATAATGTCGGGACCATGATATTTTATTAATTTATCGTAATATTAATTTATCTATAAATTAATAATTAATAGAGAAAATTTGCTTTTCGCCTATAATTTTCTAAAAATTTCTTTGGAATAATGTTATATTTTTAAATTTTAACAAATTTTGTAATGTAAATTATGATTAACAATCATAACTATCACAATGAAATATTTTTTAATACCATATTAGATTGTCCATGTAAAAATATACATGTAAAAATATACATGTTTATAAGTTTAAAATTTATAAGAAGACCATGGCTACTATCCGTATTATTGATGATAAAATTGAAAATAATATTATAATACATTTAAAAATATTTACAGATAAGAAAATCAATTATCACATCAAAAAGTGATCATAAATTTTGACATGTATATTGTAAAACACCAAGAAAAGCTACTGATATAATAATTAGAGAGATAAGATCCTATGAAATTTTAATCTTAAGTAAAAGCAAACACATTAATCATATTTTAGAATATTATATTTACATGTATGAGCAAAAAGATATATAATTATTAATTTATGTTTTTGTTGGGACCATATATTTACATAAAGGTTTCAAAAAAAATATTATCTTATTATCTTATCGAATTTGATAGATTTTTACATTGGCCCGACATGAGACCAGTAAAATTTATTAATTTATAGTGATTATTAATTTATCGAGTATTAATTTATAGATGTTCTACTGTACATAATATAAACATCAAACTCAAGCAACAATCAACCTAAAATAACTAATATTATTATATAATATATATATATATATATATATGATTCTAATATTAATAAATAAATACAATCATTCAATCATTCAAATCAATCAACCTAGAAATTCTCTAACACATTCCCAAAGAACTTCCGTCAATGGTATTCATTCTCTGCCACTATCGTTCTCGGCTTGACAAGTTACCGGTGCCACCACCTCAACAGGGCTTGACTATGGCTCGTCAGCTTTTTCTCGATCACTACAGCTTCACAATATTCAGTCTTTCACTGTAGGCCGTCAAACAATTTATCGATCAGTACAACTTCACAATCTCAGTTCTTCGTTGTAGGCCGTCAAACAATATTGTAACTAAATAAATATTATTTCAATTAACAATTAAATAACTTAAAAGCTTATTATCATATTTCTGTATTTTTTATTATTATAATTAATAACCAATCAATAACACATATCAATCAGCATGATCAAATACCAATCATAGATCATGTTTAATACCTATACTAAGCATACACATATTACTAAATCAATTAATATATCTTAGAAATCTACAAACTTGTCCTCACCTTTGCCATTTGAAGAAGATTAGCAAACTCAGTTCACATTCGGATAGATTTGATATATGACAGAAAAATGGTCATAACTTTCTGTTCACAGCTCGGAATTGATATCTGAAGATTGATCTGGAAAGCTGGGTCGAAAATCTTCACGCCGGTATATAGATCGTCTTCTGGATATTCCTAGATCGCCGGAAAAACGCATCACAAGTTAGCTGCTCGCGGATTGGATTCTGCACAGATATGCCTCGGAAAAACACATATAACTTTCAAACCATAACTCCAAATAATGAAAAGCTTCCGGCTATATCTAGATCTAAGGGTCAGGAACATTCTCACCAATTTTCAGGTCGATCGGACTTCAAATAAGTCGTCCTCAGTCCTTTGAAGTTGCTGCGTCGAAGCAGATTTCTGAGTTACAAGATGATGCAGATGATACTTGCGCAGAAAGAAAGCTTCGTTGTGGCCTGACCTTAACTCCGATGACGATGCCGTTTTCTCCTATGGCTTCATTGCATTGAGATCTTTCCAGAAACACCTTGATCACGGTTTAACTCTCTCTGAAACAGCGGGAATCACACTCACAAAACCCATCTTGAATCTGTGTCTTCTCCCTCAACTCTCTTCTCTTTTTCTTCTCTTCTCTTTCTCTTCTCTTAAGGCGCAGCTGTTTCTCTTCTCCATTTTTTTTGTTTCATTAGGTTTCGTTTAGGTATTTTTGGTTTAGAGAAAGAAAATTAAAATATGGATTTGGGCTTAATGAGTGTTAAAGGAATTTGATTAGAGTTTAGGGTTTTAAAAAGAAGAAAAAAATTGGGCTAAATCTAAAGTTTGGGATGTCACAATTTCACTGTATCACGACCTGGGTCAAGCTCGCATATTGAGTGTTAACAAGAAATGGCATGGTTTCAAAATAGATGTAATTATATTTGTACGCCATTTATTTGATCAACGTAACATACTGAAATACTTACAGCGAATTCCTAGACAATTTGAATTAAAAAATAAAAAATAAAGTTAATATGGAAGACTCAGTTTGTTGGGACGACTCTGAAAAGTTCGACTTTTATCTAGCTAGCAATAATGTGATTGGACAAATATTGAAGGTAATTTTGAGGGAAAAAAAATTATTATAATATTCTGATGAACTTCTAAGAAGAGTTCATCTACTGGAGGTGCTCTTACATACCGTGAATAGTGAAAAAGAAGAGCGAATATATATATCAAAAGTCGTAGTTTCTGAGAAGAATCAAAGGTACCAGACACGATGAAATTTTTTTATATACTGAAAGTAAAGATATGCAAAATATATCGGAGAGTTTTCTCTTTTTTTTTTCTTCTAAATGTAGAAACGGGGAGTTTTGTTGCTATGGAAAACTCTTCTTGTTTTGTTAGTTTTTTATTTCCCAAAAGCATCAAATAGTCTGTCCTATCTCTTTCCTATTTGCCAACAAGAGACACCATACAATTACCTTCAAATTCAGATAGAGACAGTCACTACTCACTAGTATATTTTGCCATAGATAAAATTGAATATTTTTTTCGTAATAGGAGCCATTGAATAGAAGTTAAATACCTTTAACAAGTATTGTTGGGGAGAATAGGAATAATGACATATTATTCATTAGTCATTTTTTTTAACCTTATCCATTTGTAACTTCATGGACCTTAATTTAAGAGCATGTCCATCAGGGATTTATCAAGAGTTCATGGCACAGGTTTTAAGACGAAATTCAATAAAATAATAATTTTAAAGGTAGAAGTTTATGGTCAAAGTTCTTCCCGACGAACCTGAAGAACCCAAGTTCATCCAGGTTCATCACACGTGGAGCATCCTGATTGGTCTAAAAAAATAATTTTCGAATTTAAAAAAATAAAAAAACAAAATCCAAAAAAAAAATATTATTATATTGGGATGAATCCCTTTCTCAGAAGTTCACTGATAGACATGGTCTAATAGGAGTCCAGATTTGTATATGTAAGAGAATTAATGTCAACCATTTCTCACTCTCATTATAGAATGTAAAGATGATAGTACATATAATAATGGTAGTTTGAAAAAAAAAAAGTACATTATGGTAGTTTTTGAGTACATAAAGTTTCTCCGATCGGTGAAAGGCAAGGACAATAAAACTTACCAAGCCAAACCAACACATGTAGATTAGTTAGACAGAACAACCCTACACGACCAACAAAAGAAAAATATGACAGATTCAAAACCTAGAAATTTGCTGCAACTGTTAAAAAATTTCAGTTGCAGAGATAACTACGCAACCATTATAGATGAGATAGTCACACGAAAGATTCAAGAATCGGACAGTTTGCTAATTGCATCCCATTCGATCTCCACCGAAGGAAACTTCGCAAGCCAAAAACTCCCAATCTCGTCAAACTCATAATCCGAGAAATCCAGAAATGCCAATTGAGACTCATCCGACAACGAGTTCTCATCGGTTCTCGGTGGCTTGTCGAATGATTTCATTGTCTCCGGATGCTCTGTTTTCGGCAAGGGAAGCTCTGTTCTATCTAAAACAGAGCATATGTCCTCTGTTTTATCCGAAACAGAGCAAGCTTCCTCTGTTTTTCTCAAACTCTCACAAATAGCTTGGAGCTTGGCATCGACAGAGGAAGGGAGAGGGTTAATGTCTTCGTGTCTGATGTTTGGGAAGTTAAGCTTCGTTATATCTCCACGGAGCTGAAAAGCGGCTTGGTCGTAAGCCAAGGCAGCTTTCTCGGCGGTTTCGAATGTTCCAAGCCAGAGACGTGTCCGGTTCTTGGGTAAACGGATCTCAGCAACCCATTTTCCCCAGTGTCTTTGCCTTACGCCTTTGTAGAGCTTCTGAGATTTGGAGGAAGAAGGTGATAGTTTCTTCATTTGGATTCGGTTCGGAGACATTGTGCTGCGTCTATGGTTAAGCTGGTTCTGAATCTGGTAAATTTGGTATGGTGTGAGCTGGTTTAGACCGAGAGGCTTGGGTTGGTTAAAACCGAAGCTCGTGTTTGATTTGGGGATATTAGGAAGAGAAGTAGTTTCCATGAGAGGATCGAGATAGAGATATGTGGCCACCATTGATATAGCTATGTTACAAAATGTGAGATTTTTATAATATACAGAGGAAAAAGCAACGGAGAGAATTTAAAAACACATCCTCTTAGCTGTTGGAATCGTAATTAAGGTACGGGTACCCATTTGAAAGACAGGAATGGAGAGGAAGAAGATGGAGTGAAAATGATTAAAACGAAAACTTTTAGGTCGAAAAAGGAGAAACTCAATTTTGAAGGTGAACTCGCTCTTTTTTTTTTTTTTTGCCGCTCGTGGTTTCGCCTTGTTCTGAAGCTCTCGGCCTTTTTATAACGTCTGCCTCCATTGAATTCGTCTTGATATTATTTTAAGAAATATTTCTCACAAATTTCAAATTTTATTAATTGTTTTTGTAATCGTCACCTGCAATATTTCTATTTTATTACATCAATGGAGGTAAGCTATAGGAAAGTGCCATGTCTACTACATATGCTTTGGATCTAGTCATCTAGCCGTTCCAAGAAATAAACATTTTTTTTTTCTGTTGTATTTAAGACATGTTTTAGTTTCAAGTTTTAACACGCACTATATGACTCAATTAGGGAGGATAATTCAAATGTTTTTAAACCATCTTTTTGTATGATGGAAGTAAGAGAAGCCAGTGATAGTTTAGGTGTTTAGTGAGCTTTAATTAATTCTAAAATTTCAGTTATAAACTTCAAAAAAAAAAAAAAAATTCGATGATAAGGTTGTAGATAAAGTGTTGAAGTTTACACACATGGTTGGTTGGGGAGTTATTATAGCTACGTGCTTTTCACATTTACCAGTTTTTTCTTTTCAAAATAAATTTCACGTCTACTTTTTTCATAATACCATATTTGGGATGTTTTACACTCTGATAATTGATAAATGACTAATAAATTATTTAGTATAAGTTATAAATTAAAGGTTGTAACTTGTAAGGGCCATAACAACAAAACACATAACTAAATTATTGATTCTAAAATTCTTTGAAAGGCCAATTTGCCTTCAAACCATTTAAACATTAATTGGAAGGAGTAAGATCATCCACAACCCTGAACCTCATAATGGGGTTTATCAATATTTTTTAATAAATTTTGGAGGATAGAGAATGTAGAAGAACCTTGGATGAACCTGGGTGAAAAATGGGCGTCCAACCTTGATACCCAATTAGAAGTTCAACAGAATAAAATAATAATATTTTTTTGAAAGTTTTTTTTTTTTAATTTGTTTAAACATTTGAATTATTTAAAATGAAAAAATTTATTAAGTACATATAATTTAAAACTAAACATAGAAATTGAAAAAACAAAAGTAAAAGTAAAACTAATAATCTTCGATAGCTTCGTCCTCAGACGACGAGGGCTCGCTCCAGCTGATAGGCATTGCTAACCTCGCAACAACAACATAAGCATTTCGATGGTTAACTACTTAAGCAAAACAATCAATGAAACCTACAAAGCAATATCCAATCACATAATTTTATCATCAAGAACCCTAATTTTATCATCAATTTTTAAACCCCTAATATGAGTAATCCGGAACCGATTGAATATAAGAACAATGAATCGCACCCAAATCTTACTAAACACCAAAAGCCCCAAAACAAAAGTGCCCGCAAAACCCTAATTTTCCCCTAATTTAGTTAACCCTAGTCTCGATTCAAACTCCCGAATAAAACGAAATTAAAATACATCAAAAGAAACAGACGACGTACCTTACTGATCCACCGGAGGAGAAGCGACGATTCACCGTTGATTCGATCGAAGAGGAAGACTTGTGTCGAAGTCGCGATATCGCAAATCGTCTTTGGGAGTTTTTTTTTTGATAAAAACAGAATGCGAAATAAACCCTAACCTTCGACCCCGACTCTAAAAAATTTCCCCCAAACTACACCCAATCACTGCTGCCACGTAGCTCGTTAAACCTCGACGATACGGACTCATCAGGCTCATCCCAATGAGACAGTATCAACGAGTTTTTGGGCCTAATCGATTAAAAAAAATTAAAATAATAGTATTGGGCCCCACGGATGAATCCCACTCATCCCGCGTTGTGAATGGTAAGGACCAATAAATATGTGAGATTCTAGTACCAATTCACATCGACATTTGGAATATGGCATTTTATTATGTTATTGTAATTTTATGTGGACACATATACATTCAAGGTACGGGCTAAGTCCAAAAGGAATGGGTTATAATACTAATAATATCATCCATGTGAATACTGGTGTGACAGATGAGTGAGGTATTTAATTAAAAAAAAAAAATTAAAGAAGATTTTACTATGTGGTCCGTCATAATCCGGTTGAACAGACAATATCTAGTAGAATTTCTTCTTAGGAATTTGGTGTTATAATGTTAAAAAAAAATAAGATATTTGATGTTATATAAAAGAATAACAATAGAGGATTGCAAAAATTAAGTTAACCGAGTAGGATGAATTTGTGGTAATCAGAAGTGAAGTTAAAGACAGTCAAACAAAGGCATAGGGATTTAGGAATTTGAGATGCCAGTTACGATTAGTGAACCTTTAAATATTCGATTTAGAAGCTAAATGTTCAGATATTACTAAGTATATGCGAGTTTAAAGTAGTTATTTCAGAGTATTGTTAGACAAATATTTAAGATGAACACGCCTAAATATTGATACCACCAAAGCAAATATTGAGGTCTATAGAAGTAAGAGTATTTAGCGAGGTTTACATTGGTGCATTTTTCAAAATATTGTTACTTATTAGAAAAGAAAGAGTAGTTTAAATCATCAAGTTTGTCAAATTAGAGGAAAAAAGCATGAATATGTTCATTACCGGTTCATTAACCGAATAAATACTCCTTTTTATAACATAAATAGTCCTTGTTTATATGGCCAAAAAACTCGGATTACGTCAATGTTGATGGTCGAAAAATATTGTAAAAATTATGTTATTTAGTCACAAAATGTAAAAGATCAAAACCCAATTGTAAGTTACAAAATCCTCAATTCCACTTAGTAGGAGGATTTAAACATTTAAATTCTTCAAATCACGAATCATCTTATTCATTTTTTAAATTTTTTTTGCAAAAGATTTTAGAGAATATTATTTTACTATTCAAGATTTTGATATATGAATGTAAAGAGACCTAAAGACGAAATTGTATATACTAATATAAAACAATTTAATATTTTTGTCAACTAAGATAAGCATCCTACTTAATTGACAATTAGAATCATCACAACCAAAAACTATATATAATCACCTATATTATATTTTATTTGCTATGTTATTAAGAATTATATCTATGCCACCACAACTCATGCTCGAGATAATCTAAAAATAATGCTAAATACATGAATCCTGATCTTTTTTTTTTTTTGATCCAGCTAATGTTTAATTATTTTTGAAGTTAGTCAAAAGAGAGAAGAATATTCATATACCTTTTAAACCTAGCTATAGGTGCTTGTTCATTATACTGGATGTAAATGATGACATGCAGAATTTGGCAGAAAAGTGGTGCAGATGACAAATAACATAAAATTAATGGTAATCTTTATCAAAATCTGGTTGATTGATCAAGGAAAACTAGCAATTGAATATTAGATGGAACATATTATACTTGCACGGAACTAGAAATACAGCGTCTCACATGTTCCATATATGATTGCTCGATTTGATCAATTTTGGTAGTACAAATGTAGATTAAAAGTGATTGGAACAATTTAACTAAGATAATTTTATCAAAAAAAAAAATAATTACAAAGAGAATGAAGGTGAGTGAATATAAAGATATACGAAGAAGATAAGATATATATATAAGAAATATATATGAGCATTATCTATTAACTAATTGTGTAGACAATAGCTACAAATATGTTTTTTTTTTTGGTAAGGCTGATGTGACAAAAAAATAGGTATTGATATGTCATACTCTTGTGAAGACAACTCACTATACAATAGACCAGTACTACATGATTACAGGCTCGACGCTTAGATTCTATATTATAATTTTCATTCATTGTTCACTCTGTATTTACATTTTTGGCTAGCTTATGTACATTCGTTTAAAGGTCTTGAGCATGACGTTTAGTAACATATTTCTCTTCCAAAATCATTTTCAACAAGCTTATCTCCAACTGTCCTCATATCCAAGAGCTCTTCAAACACATTGAAAAGTCTCCAACTGATATAGCATTGTTGAGATTGAGAATGTAGGCAAGACTTATAAGTATATACATCTAGGAAAAACTCACAATCTTGAATAAGCTAAATAAGATCAATGTCTGCATGTTTCATGTCAAACCAAATGCGTTAGATGAACATGTTTGAGATAGTACACAAGCTTCGTTACTACAAACACCGAGGATCACCTTCATGAAACCTCAGTGTGATAAGTAACTTTTGTTCTATCTTAAAAATAAGTAGAGTAATATTAAGTAATATCCATTCTAAATAAGTTAATTGCACTTTGTCTTTAGCATGATTTGGACGAGAATATGAACATAAATAAAATTAAAGAGCCAAATCTTCAACTAATTTTTTCATGTTTTACATGATTGTCAAACCCAACTTCTCTCATCCGTATTTTGCATAGACACAGTGGTCACCGATATATTTGTAGTCATATGATATCTGCGATAATAGCTAACATCAAATAATAATATTTAAATGTAGAGGAATATATAGTCAATTAAGAATTAAACCAACTACGATTTGTAGAGATTTTAATTTGTTTATGGAAAAAATAGTGTTATATATGTCTTATAACTTTTTTTTCCTTCAAAAGTTGATGGATTATTTTAAATAGAGGCAAGGTTTACTGATGTTTTGGACAAATAGAAAAGAAAGAGTTTACAGATGTTACATATACAATAACAACACCCATCTAAAAAACCCACACACGTGAAAAGAAACTAATTGAACCAAGTAGTGACTGACCCATGGTCATGGCTAGCCCTGGGCATAAAAAACCGGAACCAAAAAACCGAACCGGAACCGACCCGAAATCACCGGTTCGGTTCGGTTTCAGTTCTTGCATAAATACCCATTGGATCTTAAATCTAGGATTCATGGATATCGGTTCGGTTCCGGATATTACCCGAGAACCGAAATACCAAACCGGATATCCGAAATAATGTGTTTCTTTGGATAACTGGAGATGAACTCTTCGCCATTGCTACAAAATAGACTGTGAGAGAAAGGAGGAAGGGGACGGTGATGGAGAGAGAGAGGCTTTGAAATTGTTTTAATGGGCTCTTCAATTGAGGTCCTTTAATTAATCGCTGTTACATTTTTCCAAGACTAAAATAACATGTTTTTTTTGTTTTTTTAATAAGTAGATCTTGGGTTTTTATATTTTTTTGACGTTTGGGCTTATACATATAATAAGGAACTCACTAATTTTTTTTCCAATTCTCATTGTGGTCCAATTATCCACCATATACACAAAATTAAAAAAAAAAAGGAATAACTCTCACTTGTTTTCGCAGGCTTCTTCTCCATCTCCTTTTCATAGAAATATAGTTTATGGTTTTCAAATCTGAAATTTGGGGTTTTCTGTTTCTCTCTGTTTATATTTGAAATTGACTTCATTTTTTCTCTCTCTCTTTTTTCGTTTTTCACTACAAATTAGTCTTGACTGATAGAGAGTCTTACTTTGAAAATCAATTTAGGGTTTTTATATATAAAATCGATTGGGGTTTTCTGTTTCCACTTCTACTTTGTTAATGAGTCCATGTCTGGGTGCTAACTTTTGCATTGTTAATGAGTCTGTTTCCGTTTCTTCTTTGTTAATGAATCGATTTAGGGATTTCTTATTCGGATTTCATTTTTTTGGTCAGTTGAAAAAAAAGTTTTGATTTTGGTTTATTTCTTTTTAGATTTCGGTTTTTTTTTAAGATTTCGGTTATTTTTTGTGATTTCGGGTTTGGAATACCCGAACAATTTTTTGAGAACCGAAATTTTTCGGTTTTTTTCGGTTCTTATCTTTCAATACCCGAACCATTCCGGAACCGATAGGTACCGAACCGTTCCGGAACCGATAGGTACCGAACCGGAACCGAACCGAATTTAATTCAGTTCTTATTTGGATCTCAAACCTTAAGAACCGAAATATCCGGAACCGTTCGGTTCCTACCCGAAACCGAACCGGATACCCGAAAGCCCAGGCTGAGTCGTGGCCTATTAAAAGCATTAGTGGCCTATTCATTGAAGCACAGTAAGAAAGGAAATTCATAAGTCATGTCGAGTATCTTCCGTGAAACGGAGAGAGATCACCGAGAGAACCAGAGTTGCATGTATTTGCTTGCCGTGGCCGGAAGATATTCGACTCCTGTAAAAAAAGTACATATATGTTCTTTTACTTTTTCTTTTCACAGCATTCTTCAATCAGGTACATACATTCTATGTTTTTTTTTAAAGGTTTATTTAAATTAATGGTGATGGATTACATTGCAATTTACAAAAAAAAATAGTCGATAATCTTTTGACAAAGAAAAACCCAGCTATATGGATTTTGAGGTTTTCTATAAAAATTTGTTAAACACTCCAAAACTAGTTTTCTTATTTTGTAGAAAAACCTTTTTTCTAAAATCTTAAATTGCTATAACATATATATATATATATATATATATATATATTGGACAAACTAAAATCAAAAACTACTTAAAAACTTAATTTGAGGTAAAATTTTGTGCTTTTAAAAGTGAGAGTAGTGGTGGATATAGAAAAAAAATTTAGTTGGATTTATAATTTTATAAACAAATAAAAAATAAGTTTTGTTGAGGGCAATTTTTTCTTTTTTGTTATTGAATTAAAAATTTTAATTTTTACTTAAATTTATTTTAAAAAAAAATAAAAATAGTATGGAGCAGGTGATTCCAATCCGCTTAAGCTAGATCCGCCCCTGGGTGAGAGAAGTGATGATAGTAAATTTGTTTTTGTTTAAACATGATTTGGTGGTTTATACATCGTGCACGGTGTACGCAAGGAGGTGGAGATCGTGGGAGTTGAAAACGGGGTGAAACGATTTGCGTCAGTTAACTCTAAGAAAATAAAATACTTTTTTTTTTTGATAACTATTGAAAATAAAATATGTTAAAAACTAAACAATGTAAAATTGTGTGTTTGACACGTTAGGGAAATATACATGTGTCAAGTTTGATTTGACTAGCGTAGTACTGTCATCTATATAAACCAATTAAAGACTGTAAAATTTATTTACAATATCAAAATATCAAAATGCAGGATCAAGATAAAAATCAGTCGATGGCTCAGGTCAGAAAAAGAAAAAGAATGGCTATGGAGTTTCCGATTGATTTGGTGGAGGAGATACTTTTGAGGGTTCCAGCACAATCTGTGGTTCGGTTGAGATCAACTTGCAAGCCGTGGAAAACCCTAATTGTGGACCATAGATTCGTCAACAAACACTTCTGGCGCTGGCGTGGCAAAGAACAGCAATTTATGCTGGTTAACGACACTCTTCCTTCATCATCAGGTTCAAAAATTTCTTGTGTGGATATAGTTTTCAGTGAACTCAAAAACCCTTGTTTGAATGCTGAGGTTGTTAAACCCATATCTTTATGGTATTTATTGGTGTACAATGTTTACCATTGTGATGGTCTTTTGTTATGGGTCATGGGAGCTGGACTTTTGGTTTTAAATCCCTTATTGAAAAAGGAAGATGGATCAAACGTGTCAAACGTGTCACTAGCTTTGAAGATACTGATCATGCCTATGGTCTTGGGTACATTAGTAACCAAGCATCAAACTGTAATGATTACAAAATGATTAGGTTTAGTTGCGCTACTCATAGCAGCCTTCATTTATGGGTATACGATTTCAAGTCTGATTGTTAGAAGGCTGCTGTTGATGAAAACTTTGATGGGTTCTTCAGTTTACCATTGTCAAATGTGTGTTTGAAAGGAACCCCTTATTGGCTAGGTTTTATTAAACGCGGTAGTACAATCTTTTCAATACAGAGTTTCAATTTCTTGAAAGAGAGATTTGAGCCCGTGTTTCTTCCTTCTTCGTTCATTGAGTCAATTAGGTGGGGAGATTTTCTGTCTTTGGGGATTTTCAGAGGAGATCACCTTTCTCTGTTACATCAATCCAAGCTAACACGTAAAATACACTTTTGGGTGAAGGAGAAGCAGCATTGGAACATGTTGATGACAGTTGTTATACCTGAACTTACCATGTTTCGTATATATTCAAGTTACTTCGATGAAAACAATGGTAAGCTTGTGATATGTGGTCGTCACTATGAAACCGGGTCTGTTAGCATCTTCACTGCAGGGGAGTCTGAAGAGTTCCAAAAATTTGAATATCGCCCTTGGATGAGTCGTACAATCGGTGGTTGCTACTATGTTCCGAGCTTGCTTCAGGTTCCGGGCACTTCTAGGTGAGAAGAAGAATCAGGTTCCATTGTTGATAATTTAGTGTTTATGTTTTTTGATGTGTTATATTGTCTCACTTTGGAACTCCATAAACAGAGTGGGATAGTGTTGTTTATTAGTTTGAATCCTTTTTGTAAGAAGAAAGTCGTTATATATATTATTTATTTAGTTTGAATCCTTCAACTTGTTGCTTTTTTCTTTAAACTGATGAAATTGTATTCTTTTGTCTCTATACAATTATTAAAAGTATAAACTTTATGTATATTGGGTTCAAGAGTAAAACTCCATGCATGGTTGAGGTGACTTAATAATGATGGGTGCCAAGGAGTTAAACATAATACTGAACACTTAGTGGTGGGTTGCCACTTCGATCCTAGCTTGATTCAGATTCCATTATTAAGTTGAGACATCAAGTTAGTTTATAACTTATTAGAGCATAACCGTTTAGGCCGAACAGAACAGTACATAAATAGAACATATATAAGCCAAAACAGCGCATAACCGTGAAAACAAACCATATTGTTATTAATTAAAACAGAACGACTCGCAAAGTATTCAACATCATCATCACTACTAGGCCATCAAATATATATATATATATATATATATATATATATCTTCTTTCAATATTTTGTCAGTTTTATTCTATATTATTTACATCTTGATTAACTAATCCGTACGACCTAAACAATGCACGATGTTGTAGTCACGAGGAACGGATAGTATGTGGTCAGACCACTCAACCTTCCCCACAATATCTAATCCATTCAAACTCCATTCCAACGCAACCATTGCACAGCAAATCTGATCCATCTTCTGTATGGTGCTACTTTTCCGTATTAACACCAACTTTCCATTGTATTCAGCCATTGCGTCGACATTGTGGTAAGAAAATTCATTGAGCTCCAAACCTTTAACTGTTCTCCATTGCTTCTTCTTAGAGTCATACCACACTAACCCAAAATAAAAGCAGTAAAGGTAGAGCACATTGTCTATCACACACACGTCTTTACTGCAGCTGATATTATATGGTGTACCAATCTTCTCACATTTACCGTCTCTCGGATCATAAACTATAACTTGTCCATAATCAGTCTTGGCATAAATCTTTCTGTCCAGTGTCGGGCTTACAACACCCGAAATCTGTATGTATGAAATGTGCACATCGGGATTTGGAGCTACCTCCCAAGTTTGCGTCTTTGTGTCAAAAACTTCCACTTGGATCTCTTCTTTGTGTTCTTCGTCTTGGCGCCTTCCAAACATGTAAAGCTTCTCGTCAACTTGTCCCACAGCAACTGAAAAAGGCCAGGCAACACGCATACTTGGACCCTGACGCAACTTTCCAGACCGAGAATCAAGGATCCACATGCTCTTGCTGGGATTGATATAACCGCAGAGTAAGTAGATATCGGAACCCACCATGAGAGCTGAAGAGTACGACTCAGGCGGTGAAGGAAACGGGACTGAGGTTAAACTATATTTACCCGTCGTCGTTTTGTGACTGAGAGTGAACCAATGAGTGGTTAGGGAAGAATCATTTCTGAACCAGACGTAAAAGGCATCATCCTTGCCCATGAGAGACCGCGTCTTGCGAAGCTCCGAGGAACTTACGAGGGATCGTAAGCTCTTGGAGACGCGAGGGAGAATTGGATGATACCGCCTCGGGACTCGACTTAAGATGTTTATAACGATGTCGTTTGGTAACGAGGCAAACGACGACGATGGCTGTGGAGGATCATTGTTTGGTAGTGGTGGCTTCTTGGTTTTGGAAGCGGCGGTTGTAGACATCGTCTTGTAATTTTTTAGGGTTTGATATATCTTTTTTAGGTTTTCGCTTGGTGGAATAATATATTCACTGAGCCTAATCTTTAATATTTCTACTTAATGTATTTTTAACACTTTTTTTTTTTACCTTCAAAAATATCAAAATACCTTAAAGAAATCACACATACTTAACTACATATATAAAGTAGTGTACTTTTAAATCAAATTGTAATATCTTTGGATAATTATCATAATTATAAAAACATGCAATTATAAAAAATATCATCAAATAAAAGAAGTTAACAAATATGGACCTCAAAGTAAAATCAAAATCATAGAAGATCTTAGTAAACTACAGAGAACTTATGATATGTGTTCACATCATATTTTGCTTGGTTCATTCGATTCAATCAAATCAAGAGAAAATTAAGCTAGAATGGTTTTGTGAAACACTTGATTTTAATTTCCAAATGCAAATTGTTGTTACAAAACGATTTTGGTTCTTACAATAACTTAACAACATCTTCATCAAGATCAAAGCATAGGATGACACTCGAACGATGTTAAGCGAAACTGATGCTGACCTAATCCTTTTCGAGGAGAAACCGCGTCGTGTATCTCACGCAATTTTATCAAAACTGTTGCTTGCATGATAAAGTCAATTACATTATACAAGTATTTTAATTAATCCATTGGGTGTAATGCCCTGACAAATTAAACGGAAAAAGAAGAGTTTCAAAGTAATTAAGTATTAAGCTTGATCTCAAGCGTCAAGCGCCTACTAAAACAGAGCGACTAGCATAAAGCCTATGTAAAAGGCAATGGTCCTTAGATCCAAGCAGTGACTTTGTTGGTTCTTTTTCGAACATTACTTATAAATAAATTAATCTCACGTTACTTGATTCAGAACCATCTTCAACGCCCTTTAATTGGCTTCCTTGACAACTTTTAGACTGAATTGGATCATTCTTCAACAATCTTCAACAAAATCATGAATGCGTATGATACGGGCACGTTACAACAAGTGAATTTATTGAAAAGTGTTGGAAGACTGAACACACAAAACAATGGAAAAACAGAAGCTAATCACTTATAAGAATGACCCAAAAAAAAAAGAAAGAGTAAATGGCAAATTCAGGTTTCGTTACCTTCGCATTATTAGATTAAATGGCTAAATTGCAGTTTTTTTTTTATGTAGTGAGGGATTACTAAATTTCATCACTGTACAGGGGTTTGGCAGGACTTCCAAAGTTTGGAAACTAGCAATTTTACGAAACATGATCCTCAAGTAAGCTCAGAACTATTGTAACTCTTTTGAAGTTGATTAATTATTCTAGAAAACTACTAATGTCAATTAAGCCTAATTAATCTAGGAATATGTTATAGTCACGATGTGACAGCTTTGCTATAAAAGAAAGACATTTAATTTTACGGGAAAAAGGATGAAAGAAATATTCAAAACAAAACAGAACATGATCAAAGGTATGATCGGAGCAAGCAGTACTTAAACAGAGAATAACAGTAGTTGTAGCTACATATTACTAGATTTCACTGAATTTCAAAAGACCTTCCAAAGTTGGATGGATGCTAGCTTATTAAAGATAAATGATCCTGTATATAGTAAACTCAGAACTATTTTTTAGAGATGATAAATGAATATAGAAAAACTACAAATGTTAGCCTAATTAATCTAAGAATATGTTATAGTGGCAACGTGACGAGTTTGCTATATAAAACAACGACATATAAATGTTACCGAAAAAGATGAAAATATTCAAAACAAAACAGAACATGACTAAGGTATGATCAGAGAAATACTTAAACATAGAATATAGGAGCCAAAACACAGCATAAAAATCACCTTTAAACCATTCTGGACATACCTCTAATCCATACGGCGTAAACAATGCATAATCGTATTGCTACTAGGGATGGAAAGTACATGATCAATCCACTCAACCTTCCCTGTAATCTCTACTCCACTTTTATCCAACGAGATCATTGAGCACCAAATCTCCTTGTTCATCTTTTCTCCCCAACGTTCCCACAAAAGCGCCAACATTCCATAGTATTCAGCCATTGCGACTTTGCTCACATAACCATCGCTGAGTTTCAAACCATTAACCACTCTCCATTCCTTATATTTAGAGTCAAACCACATTAACCCAAATCTGGACTTGTAAGTGTAGAGCACATTTTCAATCATACACACATTTTCTCCATAGAATGCACCCGCTGGTGAGTCAATCGTCTCACATTTACCACCTCTAGAATCATAAACTATGATGTATCCATTATTGTATGTAGCATAAATTTCTCTCCCAAGTGACGGGCGCACCACCGACATACGTATAGTTGGAACTTCCACGTCGGGATTTGGAGCTACTACCCAAGTTTGTGTCTTTTGATCAAACACTTCCACTTGGATCTCTTCGTCCTCCTTTTTGTACTTTCCAAAAGAGTAAATATTCTTATCCAAAAGTCCCACAGCTGCAAAACGGCGGGCCACTAGTGTACATGGACCCTGACGCATCTTTCCAGACCGAGAATCGAGGATCCACTTGCTTTTGTGGAAAGAAAAATTGGGATTGTAATAACCCCGGACGAAGTAGATCTCGGAACCAACCATGAAAGTCGAAAAGCATGGGTAAGGCAAAGAAGGAAAAGGGATCGAGACTAAACGATATTGATCAGTCGTAGTATTCTGGTTAAGAATAAACCACTGATAAGTTCGGAAAGGAGAATCAATGTCTCCAAAGCAGACGTAAAAGGAGTCATCCTTGCCCAAGAGAGATCGCGTCTTCCGAAGCTCAGAGGAGTTTACCAGAGATCGTAAGCTCTTCGAGACACAAGAGAGAGAGAGGGGTGACACCGTCTCGGGACTCGAGCTAAGACGTTCAAAACGAGGTCGTTTGGCAATGAATAGAACAAAGATGGTGGCTCGTTCGTGTTGGAAGCGGCGGTGGTAGTCATCGTCTTTTGGAATTTTAGGGTTTGATTTCTGTCTTACGATTGGTTTTGGCTTGGTGGAGAAATTTCACGAAACCCTAACCCTAGTATTTGTACTGATTTTTTTTTTCTTAACATATTTTAAGAAAATACTTCTATTAAAAAGCAAATAAATATTACAACGGTATAACTGTTTTCAGTTTGAAATAGCAGTTTAAGAGAGGAAAATAAGCATGTATACAGTAAGATAGTTTTTAAGAGTCAACATAAGCTAAAGAAAGAAAGGAAAGAGCAGAGCTAGCTTATTATTTATTTTTTTTTTAATAAAATGTTAAAATATATTCAAAAAAAAAAACAATGTTTTACAATCTTATTCTTTACATTTTTGAAGAAAAACAAGATTTTAAATCTTAAGTCTTATCTTGAAGAAAACCAAACTTCCAATCCATCTGCATACTTCATTACTCCATTACTGCGGATAGAACAAATCTGATTGCGGACGTGTTTGTCAATCATCTTGACCAGTCGGGGAGCTGTTGAAGGTGCCTCGCCATGTCTCCTGTTATTTCTCTCTCTCCAAATCGAATGAACTGTAGTCTGGAAGGTGTATCTGATCAGAAAAGTTTTTGTAGTGTTAGGAGATTGTGCAAGTAAGTTCAAACACAGCCCCCAATCACTCACAAACACAGAGCTAGCTCATTAGAGATCACTAGTTGATGTGTTGACGACCACCTCGGTCTCTACGACCACGGCTTCCATGAAATCAACCATAGTCCATTGCATTTTTTAGATCTTTTTAGTTGGGCTGATTAGCCATCCTCTTCGGATCTTCTGAATTAAGTATACATTCAAGTCCATATTTCGTAAGGAGAGCTGATTCCTTTAACTCCAATAATGCAAACCACTTATTACCGTGAACTCGCACATCCATTTCTTCATTTCCCTCTTCATACGCAATAGTTTCACTGACATATGCATATATTTAGTTTCTTTGCTTTTCATTGACAGTGGGGACAAAAAAGTGCGGATGAGAAATGTGATGGAGTAGAGTCATCCTTTAGAACTGATTCACAGTATATGGAGTAAGAGCTAGTAGCAATTTCAATAGTCAGTGGAGAGATGGTAATTATAGACACTTGCAAGAACATGGACATTCTCAGAGCTAGAAGGTTCACTAGCCAGCTTTGAAAAGCACGTGGAGCAACCACGACTAGTAAAGGATTGCTTGAGTTCATGGTTGATGCAGTTTTAGTATTTGTTCATGTATCTGAATCAGAAAATGGATCTTGTTGTAACTCAAGTGATAATCTTAGACAACGGAAAGTTTTATGATCCAGTTGGCCACAACTAACGCATATAAGAGCCAACCAAGAATACACTACATCAACCATTAAGATGGAGCACTCACTCTTGTCCTCAACAACCACCTTTTGAAGAAACCGTTTATTTAACTTAACTTCAACAACAACCTTTTAAAGAAAAGGTTCGTCTAACTTAACCTCTAACTTACAAATTAGTTGTTTACATTATAAGTTAACTCAAGTTTTTGATATAAACAAAAAAAGGAAAAAACGTTCATATTTTTTTGTTGTAATTTTGATATATTTTATTGATGAAATCCTTATTTCTCCAATATAAAGACATTTCACAAAACCTCTATAAGTGACTAATTCAATAACTTGAATAATATCATGAATGCTAGATTCAGTATTAGGAGATTTGGAAGAAAAACACTAAATTAATCATTCCAAATTAATCACTGATCCACTCTTAATTGTAATCGAGTATATATGGCTTTGCATATAAAGTATGCCAGAGTAAAAAAAAAAAACAAACTAAAAACAAAAATCAATAACAAAAGATATACTTCAAGTGAATTTGTAAGATTCTTTAAAAACAAAAACAAAAGTTCATCAGTTAAAAACTCTGGTATACAGTATACTACAAGTGAGTTTCTTGAAAAGTGTTGAAGACCGAGCTAGCTTTTTAAAATGACCAAAAGGGGAACACAAAATAAATGGCCTATACAGGGATCGAACCTGTGACCTTCGCGTTATTAGCACGACGCTCTAACCAACTGAGCTAATAGGCCTTTTTGAAGGTCTATCTACATTTTTTAATCAAATTCTACATTTTTGTTGACGTCTCCCACTGCACAATCCAACACCTTTGGACTCTCCGCTTCTTCGACTTGCAAAACGTCTCACATTCTCTCAAACTCACTCGACCACTTTGATAATGGTTACCACTTCCAACTCGGTACTCTTAAGGGCTCTGACTCACTGAGTCATCCTCATTAACTGTCTCGCAGTGACACACATGACCTCAACTCAATTTGAAATTTTTGGTTACTAATGATTACTGAAAAACATGTTCTATTGGTGAAATCAATTAAAAAAAACATATTCATTTTTCTTTATAAAATTTATTATAATTTCTTTTCCTGTTAGGCAATTAGTTGTTTCTGCAACAATTTTGTGGGTTGGCTTTTTGCATGAGTGTTCTTCTCTATTTTTTTCTTTTAAAGGGTTTGAGAGTTCTTTTCTATGTCCAAATACATACTGATTTTTTTATTATTATTCATCTCGATTGCTTTTGTTTGACATGCATGCATAAATTAATTATGGGAAAATCCACTATATTTGACATAAAATTTTGTGGGATTTCTTAGTAAAGATTTATCCGACACGATTAAACTACTGATATAATTTTCCATCAAAAGATTATAGTCAGGGCCGACCCTGACCTAAAACCCATGAAGCAAGGGTTTTAGGCGCCAAATTATATATCAAATTTAAAGGCATCATTTTTAACAAATTTTCCTTTAGTGTAGTGGTTTGAACAATATTTCTACTTCTCTAATGTCTAGAGTTCGAATTCCTATGTCTGCATTTTTTTTTATCATTTTTTTATCAGTTTTTTAATTTGTCTTCTTTTTTATTTGATGGACATCATTTTGAAGTTGGGCTTTAGGCGCACAGGGAGTTTGGGCCGGCCCTGGTTATAGTTTCCACCTTAAACATGATCATTTTATCTCTTTCTTCTATCAAGTCACGCTTTTGTGCTACATAAGCTATATCTTACTGTCTAACTAATCGATTTTGGTTGAGCATACTCACCTTAACTAAGTTCTCTTACGTGTTTTAAAATCATGTAAAGTAGGACTTAAGACGCACTATGATAATTTTTTTATAGAAAACTGTCTTAAAATTTAAGAATTTTTTTACATAGATATTTTATATACTAAATTAATGACTATAGATAGAGTTGTCAAACCTAACTAATTTGTCTATCTAACTCGTTTTACAGTATATTATTCGCACAAACTTGTAATAGAGACAATTTACAATTGAGATTTGTTACTTACTATTCGTTTCTACTGCATCAATAACGTCGATTTCCATTCTCAAATTCTTAGGCACATAATCATTCAAATAGCCCACAACTGCAGTGAATTTAGCAGGCTTAGAGAATCCTTCACTTCTTAACTTCTCCATGAGAAGGTTATGAACTTAACTGTCTGGTAGCAGAAGAGGTCAATATATTATTATAAGTTATTTTGTCTTTATATATTTTCTTAGATATATACCATGGGATATATATATATATATATATATATAGTTTTATATTCTCATCATTATACATTTTAAAATTATGCTAAAATTGCTTATAAATAGTAGACTAACAAGCATGCACTATTAGTTCATTACAGTGCTTTCAACTTCGTTAAATTTTGAAGTAATAATATTTTGATACCATTTTGAATTTTAATAGAATTGAATTTCATAACAAATGAACAAAAATAACTAAAAACACATAAAAGATATAAACTTAGCTTCAATCAGACCTCTTTCACGTCAAATCAATTATAAAAATTTATCAAAAAATCAATTGTAAGAATTTATCAAAGACGAACAACATAAAACTTTAATTAGTATATTCAAATCTTTAACTCATTTATTATATATATATATATATATATATTTTCCCCTCTAGACTAACTTGTTTGTTATTTTTTGGTAATGGTGATGGCAAAACTACAGTTTTGTTGTAGCTACAGATTACTAGATTTCAAAAGACATTCCAAAGTTGGATGGATACTAGCTTATTAAAGATATATGATCCTCAAGTAAACTCAGAACTATTGTTTAGAGATTATAAATGAATATAGAAAAATTACAAATGTTAGTCTAATCAATCTTTTTTTTTGTCGTCCATTTATCATTAGTAAAAGAAGCTCATAAAAGGTGGAGTGCAAAGAGTTTGACAAAGCCCATCAACAGCCCATACAAATCAAGATAAACACGAGTTAAAAGACATACACATCATAGACACGCGTTTTATGAAGAATAACAAGGGCAAACGTGGCAATTCGAAAACAAATCGCTGCATTGCCGTCAAGACTCCGCCGACGACGGTTTTATCTCCGGGAATCATCAGCAAATCTCCAGTGCCATCAGAAAGCTTCGCCTAAACATCTTCTTTTCTTCACATCCTTTTTTTCTCCTCCAGGTTAGATCTCGTGGGTAACACAGGCTAAAAATTGACTTCTTCAGTAGAATTGCCGCCGTTCATCGAAAACTCAAGACATCATCCTTTGCCTTGACAAGGCTCAATAGGAATTTGGGGAGTTTCATTCTCCGAGCCAAGAGCAGATGAAACCAAAAATCAAAGAAGAAAAGTTCCAACTCTTACCACCAGATCCACTCATCCCCGCCTCAATTGAAAGAGGAAACCATAGGTAGAGGAGAAAGGGGAAGAACAACCAAACAACCAGAAATCCAATGCTCTAACTTGAAAAATGATGATTCCTGTAAACAAATCTGACACACCACTAAGGATTAGTGTAAGATTGAATTAAGAAATCAACAACAAATGAAAGCAAAGGACTCTGATTGAAGGAAGTGACAATCCAAATAAATCAGAAATTATTCTCCGTTAAACGGAAAGAAAGATCCGACCTAAGCCGGAAAACATCCGATATTAATCGGAATTTACACAACAAAAACTGAGAACAATTCGCCCTCTGTGAAAGATAGTGATGAGAGAACAGAGGGAACCGAATCAATCTTTTTTTTTTTGTCGACAACCGAATCAATCTAAAAATATATTATAGCCACAACGTGTCTAATTTGCTATATAAAACAATGACATTTAAAATTTAAACGAAAATATGAAATATTTGAAAAGATGAAATAATTCAAAAGATGAAATAATTCAAAAGATGAAATAATTCAAAAGAAAACAGAACATGACTAAGTAAAGTATGCTAGAGTAAAAAAAACTAACTAAAAACAAAAATCAATAACAAAAGATATACTTAAAGTGAATTTGTAAGATTCTTTAAAAACAAAAGTTCATCAATTAAAAACTGTTGAATACCGAGCTAGCTTTTTAAAATGACTAAAAGGGGAACACAAAATAAATGGCCTATACAGGGATCGAACCTGTGACCTTCGCGTTATTAGCACGACGCTCTAACCAACTGAGCTAATAGGCCTTTTTGATGATCTATCAACATTGTATTATATATCCTTTAAATCAACTTCTACATTTTTGTTGACGTCTCCCACTGCATAATCCAACACCTTTGGACTCTCCGCTTCTTCGACTTGCAAAACGTCTCACATTCTCTCAAACTCACTCTACCATTTTGATAATGGCTACTACTTCCAACTCGGTACTCTTCTTGGGCTCTGACTCACTGAGTCATCCTCATTATCAGCCAAGAACACCTCTCAATCTCTCATTCTCCAGATCTCACTCTGTTTCTCTCCTACCCAACAAGCGATCCAATTCCCTCGCGCTTCGTTGTTCCAACAATGGCGATAACATCTCATCTGAAAAAGATACCCCAATCGAACTCAGTAAGAAATTTCTCGATCTCTCAGATGTTCTTGTGAACATTTCAATTCTCCCACTAAATTCGTCTCTTCTTTCTCTCTCTCTAATCTCCAGAATTCCCTGAATTTCCAACGGTAATGGACATTAACAAGATCAGAGAGATATTGCCTCACAGGTACAATTTTCGAAGATTTTCGTCAAAACCTATGTTTGAAAGTTTGATCCTAAACAATTCGAAAAAAAGAAAGTTTGATCCTTTCTTATTGACATTGTGGGACAGATGATGATGATGATTATGATTCTGCAATTTTTAGGTTCCCGTTTCTGCTGGTGGATAGAGTGATCGAGTATACGCCTGGTGTTTCAGCTGTAGCTATTAAGAATGTCACAATCAATGACAATTTCTTCCCTGGACATTTCCCTGATCGACCCATCATGCCTGGTGTTCTTATGATTGAGGTAATAAAGCTTAAAGTTGCAATCTTTCAACAATGCTCAAAGATCTTTTGATTCTCTATGTGCTTTTGATTGTGTACTTGTAGAAAATGCTGTAATGTAACAATGACAACAAGTTAATGACCTGCTAGTTTTGATGTTGGTTTTGGATTCTGAAGCCTGATAAATTAGTGTGAGAACTTTATCCGATTGGTAAAATCAATGGTCTTTTTGTGATATTAATATATAGAGTTTAGAGAGATTTCAAGATCGCTAAAAACTAGTTTTAAAACGTGTGAAACTATCTGTGAAAATCTGAGTTTAAAATTGAAAGAGGTTAATGATCTTGCTAATTTGATATAGGTTTGGGATTTTAAATCCCGGTTAGATGAGCCATGATCTGTGAGATGGAAGGATTGTTTCTTTGGTCTTCAAGATCACTTCACTGAAAAGTTGAATTTGTTTGTTGCAGGCAATGGCGCAAGTTGGAGGTATAGTAATGCTGCAGCCAGAAGTAGGAGGCTCTCGGGATAACTTCTTCTTTGCCGGTATTGATAAAGTGAGATTCCGCAAACCAGTGATTGCAGGAGACACACTGGTCATGAGGATGACTCTTCTCAAGTTCCAGAAACGGTTCGGGCTTGCTAAGATGGAAGGTAAAGCTTATGTGGGTGGCGTTTTGGTGTGCGAAGGCGAGTTCATGATGGTTTCTGCAGGTAGTTCTTGATCACACGCATTAGTGGTGGAGCCACTCGCTGTGTGTTTGTTGATCCTTCTGTTGTTCACAAGACTAGACAAGACCAAACTTAGGTTATCTGACATTTTATATGAGTTTCTTCAAGGTTCTTATGCCCTTTTGTGTCTCTCTTGCTCTCTGATTGATGAAGATTCATGCTATATAAATATAGAACAGCGTGATTATATGAAAACTTATATTCATAGATCATAAATTTGGTATACTACAAGGAGAAACAAGCATAGTCACTTTGAAAATTTTTTACACATTTGATCCAAAAGCTTAGCTAATCTTCTCGCAAATACGCTTACCCCAATCCTTATTACACAAATTAACCCTAAAGCTTCTTCATGTCATCTCTCTCACACACATTCATATAATGTACACAATATGATATAGATAAAGGTAACAATTGAGCATTTTAGGTCCCTCTTCTGATTCTGCTGCATATCCTAAGCTCTTAGGTCCCTATGCTGCTTCTTCATCATATCCTTCACTTGTACTCCATGATCATGTTATTCTCTGGCGCAAGCCCAACGCAAGCCCTAAGAATGTTCTCCAGCATTGCCCTCTGCTTCGATAGAGCGTTCACAACCGGCGTTCCCGGCGGTACAAGAGGTGCCTTCGTGAGGTAACTGAGTATGGTAGCTACTGGGTGGAAAGAATGAAACTTTCCCTGAAATATGCAAAGATCCGAACATGAAAAACTCGGTTTTAATACGACTAAGGGTTTCTCAGGTACTAAATAACGGAATACAAACCTCTCCTTCAGCTTTGAATTGGATTCTGGTGCTCAGTTCAGCGAGCAGAACAAGATCCAAGATGATTGGAGCAGCCAGGAGAGAATCCTCACAAGTGTTATGCATAACAATTGTGTTCTTCCCTCCCATGAATATCTCGGACGTGTACTCATCCATAGCTCTTTTACTATCGGCAACATACGGCACATACTGCAAAACATTCAGAACAATAGCAAAGATTTGAGACTTTGAGATACGCATAAGAAGAGAAAATTGATGACTCTGATTCAATATCGAACCTTGATGACAACCACATGATCAGGGTGTTCACCAGGCTCAAAGAGGATGCCATTACTAGCCACCATGTCGTCTACCACATTGCTCTTTGAGATCTCCTTAGAGCGGAAAGTCTGTGGAGCTGAGAGGTTCATGCCATCGTTGTTTCCCAAATGATTATAGCTCACAATCGAAGTAGGCTGCCAGAAAAAAAAACAAACAGATCAATCACAAGAATTTTAACAAGTTAAGTTTACTTGACGAACAAGGTATCTTTCTTTTACCTTGATACCAGCTCCAACAAGGAAATCAACCAAAACGGATTTCATTTTAGTCTGACCACTCTTGAAATCATCCCCACCGATCAAACAATTCCTCGAAATAGCCAATTCAATAAGTCCGGGAACAAACGTATTCTGAGGACTCCCATTAATGAAAGGGATGCCTTCAAGAACACAAGCGATAGCGTAAAGCGTAGAAGGCGAGATCTCAGACTCGTCCTTCTCGACAGAAGCCATTAGATTCTCCATGGTATCGTTAAGCCCTACAATCACATCGCTGTAACGCTCTGTATTGGCTGTCCAAAGAACAACTAGCTTATCCACTTTGTTCTTTTCCTTAAACTCCCTAAACAGATTCCATCACATCAAAACACAAAAACAATCAATTTCACAGACTAACTAACAATTCTGCATAGATATATGACAGCCTATTATATAAAAAATTATTACCTCATGTCCTTGATGATGTGATCAACTTGTTCTTTCTTGGTACCTTTGATCACGTTATTGGCACGTGACCCTTGATTCGCAGCGATGAAATCTGGATTGTAGATTCCAGGGAGTGGGATCATGTGCTCCATGTAAGGTCTAAGCTGTTTCTGCAGATCAATGTCAAGGACTCTGGCTCTAGCCATGGCGTCTGCTAAGTTCATGTCACTTATGTCCCAACCACCAAACACAACATCGTCTGGATTCACCATTGGAAGGAGACTCTTGAAAGGAGCGTAGATCTCTTCGCCATTGTAAGATCCGACACGAATCGACGAAGCTTGAGTGAGTGAACCAAAGTAATTCGCTTGTTGCACTTTGTCTTTCGTCGCCCACGAGATTCCTCTACACATATTCTCCAAATTTTTAAATCTCAACCAAAATCTAATCGGAACAGAGAAATTGAATCAAAGTTTTAACTCACTCTTTGTTAGCAATCACACCAGCGGTTAAAGTTGATCCATTGTTTCCTCCCCAACCAACAAGCATAACCCTAATCACCACAAAAAAATGTCAAAATCGAAAATGTGCGTCAAATTTCGGGATTTTAACACCGACCCAGATGAATTCGAGTAGGGAAATCAAAGAAAACAAGCTAAAAATTCAAACTTTTACCCTAATTTGGGGACACGAGTGTCGGTTTTGAAATCGTATTTGACAGTTTTGGGCTTCACAATCCATTGATAAGTACCGTTACGATTCTCATGGACTACCTCTGTCGTTTCGTAATCGTACACCGAATGGATCTCATTCTCTGTGTACTTCACGTTTGGGCTCTCTACCTTGAAGCTCTCGATGAACATTTTCTCACTCTCTCTTCTTTTCTCTCTTGGTTAAGCTCTGTGTTTGGTTTTGTGATCTCGAATCGACGAGCAAGAGCGACGATTTATAGAGAAGACGAAGAGGGGGATTGGACACGTGGCGACTTGTCAGTGTATCGCTGGTCCCTTCCCACAAGCGAATGGAGATGGTTGGTGCAGCTAGCGACCGAGCCCACACTACTCATAAGCCCAGAGAGCCTGTGAGCCACTAAACCACACGTGTTTGGCTCACACGTGTGAGGAAAAGCTAGAATGTGAGAGACACGTCGGAAGCTGGGTCCATACACGTGGCGTGAACTACGTGAATACAAGTCTTGTTTGTTGTTTGCTTTCTCATTCTTTGGGTCCCATACTTTTTTTCTTTTTTTCTCGTCTTCCTTTCTGTGAAGGCACTCGAAGTCTCGAAGGTCCCCGAGGGATGAGGAAGCGAGAAGAGAAGTGAGAAGCGGCTAAAACGACGGAGTTTTTGCCACCAAGAAACGCATGGGCGCCACGCGCGATCTGTTGTGTGGATCTAGTCTTGTTGGATGGACACGTGTCGAAGAAATAATGTCACGTCTAGTGATGGCGCGTGAGGGAGTTAACGTCTCCGTGAATGGTAAAGTAGCGACCGTTTTTAAACGTAGGGTCTAGGGGGTCCCACTGAAATTGGACTCGTGGAGATGGTTTCATTTGTTTGGGAAAAATCTAGAAGTTTACAAATGTAAATACAAAATTATAGTATCAGATTGAAGGTTTGATATGCTGAGAATAGAATTTGTTGTACATTATAAACGAAAGTGTTGAATCCTATACTATAGAATAGTGTATTGCAGAAGAATTTTCTGTTCATATTATTTTTGGAGCCGTTTATCATAAGTATACGTGTTGCCAATAGTTAGATATGTTCATTGTTAGACTCACATTTCCAATGACAATGTATACATAAACTTTACAGAGTTTATTTATCTTTTAACATTATTTTCAACTTTCATGGTGACTATTATATTGTATTACCAAGATCATTAGATCTCGAGAGTTAAACGTTAATGTCAGATAGTCGTGAATTATTGTGGACCTGACGAGTGAATATAAATGACAAAAATATTGCAGTAGACGAAGCAGTGACCACAAATCAAAAGCATGGTTTGTGGTTAAAGCAGAAAAGTGGGTTTATTACTTAATTTGAGTAAACATGCATGAGTGGTCCTATTATCATATAGAAAAGACGAAACAATTTTTGAAGGTCCTATTAAAAACATGAATGTTTTTTTAGGGTGGTTCATGCTTGCATTCAAATGGTAAGATATTGTAAAACTACAATTATTCGTAGAAAATCCACCGGTGGTCACTGCAATTCAAATAATGGTTTTAACAACAACAATAAAAAGCTCAAATAATGGCACCAACTAATAACTGTCACTTAAGTACTTCACTCGGTTAATAGGCTGCTCGGTTAGTTAGGAACTATTAGTAACTAATGATTCAATTACATTGTTTAGTACTCCGTATATAGAAATGGGAGAATGTAAATACTTTGGTTTAGTTATTGTCTATATTATTGTTTACAATCAAGATTTATGCAGTTAATTTTTGAAACACAGTTCCAACCTTATCCATTTCAAGCCACACATTTTTTCCTACTTTCATTTATATTTTGTTTTTTCTGTTTACTTTTTTTCTCACAGTTTTTTCTTTTCTGTTTACTTTATGAAAATGATCATCTCTAATTGAATATGTGAGAAGTTTCTAGGTCATTTAGTATGTTTGTCGTGATGTAACATCAATTATCACTGGACATACATTCATGTTTATCACTGTATAAATGTATATAATTCCCATAACGATTATTTTAAAATATTAATTAATTTATATATTCACATTTTTTTGCCATAACATAAATATATAGCATATACTAATTAAATTCCAAAATCTGAAGATACTTGCACAATCCATAAACCGATTCCTAATTTTGATTAAGAAAACGAAGTCTTGGACTACAAGTCTACAACATCTTATTAATATATACAATAAATGAATTTGATCATCTAAGCAAAGAATGCGAGTGTTTGATAAAGGTCTGGAGAGATTGGCTGTTTTGAGCTTTACATAACAAATTCTTCACATTCCGAGTCACAATCTGTTATAAATTACATAAACAGCCATTTTATTATTATATATGTAGAGAAAATTCAATATAATCGAATGTAAAGATTATGTAATTTGCATAGTTTACCTTTCCAAGACCACCTTTCTTGTAAGGCATTGCCCTTTGGCTTCGGTAACTATGTAGACCATTTGTAATTGGATTTGGAGTAGGAGATATTTTAGAATTATATTGACTTCTACTTCTTGTCATGATCGTTGAAGGGCTTTGCCATTTTCTTTCCAATTGATTTGGAAGAGTAGATTCCTGTATGTATTTCTAGTGTTAATATGATAATTTTTAATTTTAAAAATTATGCATGTTGTTTCAAGCGACGATGTACCAAGAAAAGCACTGTTGCGCAATGCTTGAGCACCTCTAAGTTCATCCTCACATCATCCAGGCTTCTGCAAAGTATTTATATGCGCATTTTTATTTTTATAAGTCTCTATAATTGTAGTTATACTAAATATTGTAACTTAGCTAGCGTTTGTGATAAAAAAAAATATATATATCATACGTATAATATGTATGTACGTGCGTACCTGTGTTTTTGCACTCCAAGACCAAAATACGAAGCCAAACTTGCCATCTATAACATAACACAAAGAAATTTGTTATATTACGCAACATTTTGTTTTGATAACCGAGAATCTTGTACCAAAATGAAGACTTATCCTCTCGAGAGATGTAAATAATAGAATATATATATAAAGGTGTTACGTTTTTTATATGAACATACCTTCATGTTACCAGCTCGTTTGCCAAACTTTGCGCTTAAAATCCCAAGAGAATCAATGATCGCAGTCGGCTCAGGCGCAGGCTTTCCAATCTCAGAGAAAGCCTCTTTGATTCTAACACAATCGAATCTCCTAATGTTATGTCCCGCCCATATCCGACCGTTCAACACACCATAGATCTTATCAGCCACGTCCTCGAAACATGGTGCGTCCATGACTGCACCTCTCGTGATCCCATCTGACCTAGAAGACCTCAATGAGACAACGGCCAAGTCCTTGGGACGTATAAGCGTGGTGAAGCTCTCCAGTTCCACGAGTTTCCTCGGACATACAAGTATTGATCCAAACTCTAGGATGTGAAAACGTTGTCCTGGTTGTCCTGGTTTGTTCGGTACTGTTGTTTCCAGATCGAAGAAGACAATTTCGCTCGTGTATCCTTGGATTTCCATTGTTTTGATGAGTTTTAACTTTTAAGAGTTGTTCCTTCTCTTTGTGTATATAATGAGAAATGGGGAAAGAGATGGGTTTTGTTTGTGGTACAAGTCATTGTCTAGGTTTGTGTTGGAGGTTAACTTGAGTCTAAAGTTAACTTACTGGAGAAAAATTGGTTTCAAGGGTAAAGCAAGAATCTTGTATTTTTGCCAACCCACAAAGGTTCTTATGAACAGTTCTTAGGTATAATGTATGTCAGATATTTGGGCTATCAAAGAGAATTGATTCCATTGATTCTCAGTCAAGCGTAAATAATATCATTATGCTATTTATAATACTTTTTCAGAATATTAAATACTGTACGAGATTCAACTTGATAAAGATTTTTACATAAGCCAGATCCAATTCTATAATCATTATTAAATAACACAAGCAATCTTTATTTCTTTCAAATGATTTACAGTGAAGACAGCGGTTTATTAGAAGAAAACAAAAATGTTCCTCAAGGAAAGAATAAAGCTCAGAGAAAGAGTTGTTATTGGATTGGAGACAAAGTCGATATATGTTTACAACATCATAATGATCAATAACACATTTGTGTGTCCGAACCATTACACAGAGACAGTGGCACGGAGTGGCTCAAGGGCTTTCCTGATCTTCTCAACTGCAACTTGTAGAACGTCAAGAGATGTAGCGTAAGATATCCGAATACAACTATCGTCCCCAAAAGCATCACCAGGAACCATTGCAACCTATAAAAATAAACACAGACCCAAAAACGCATGAACGCTTGTTTAAATGTGGAAATGCCTTTGAAATAGGTTTTGACGGAGTTTACCTGAAACTTGTCAAGAAAGTATAATGCAAGAGACGATGAGTCATTGATCAAACCAAAACCTTCAACTTCTAAACCATAGTATGCACTGAAGTCAATGAAGAGATAAAAAGCTCCCTGCAAGTAAACAATTTCAACAATCAAGAACAACAAGAAGAAACTAGCAAGTAATAGCTTCGAAGATAAGAGAAGTAAGCACCTGAGGTTCAGAGATCTTGACTCCTTCGATTTCACTGAGGCTTTTAACCAAGAAATCTCGTCTTTCTCTGTATGCTTTCACCATCTGAGCTACAGTTTCTCCTCCAGCTTTTCCTAAACCAAGTGCAGCAACACCTGCTTTCTGAGCAATGCTACTAGCTCCTGAAGTAACCTTTAAAAGAAACCAAAACCGATTTCATCTCACTATCACAGCTTTTCCTAAACCTATGTTTGTGTATATATATACCTGGCCTTGTAATTTACTGCAAGCTGCCACTATATGTTTAGGACCAGCAAGATATCCAAGCCTCCAACCCGTCATTGCGAAAGCCTTTACAAGTCATACGATGTCGATCAGCAAATAATTTAGTCCCTTAACATCACAAGTCAATAATAAAATATCTACCTTTGAGAAACCGTTTACTGTCAAGGTTCTTTCATACATGTCTGGCAAAGAAGCAAAGCTTGTGTGTGTTGCAGGCGCATAAATGATGTGTTCATAAATTTCATCTGATAGAACCTATAAAAGAAATGAAAGAAACAGAGTTTTCTTTTCAGCTAAAAAATAAAACATAAGTTACAAAGATTGAGTTGAGTTTTACGCTATATACCAGAAGCCTTGGATGCTTAGCAACGATCCGTGCAATCTCTTCAAGCAAACTCTTGGGATAAACAGATCCAGTAGGGTTGGATGGAGAGCAGAGGATAAGAAGTCTAGATTTTTCAGTCAATTTCGACTCGAGATCCTTTGGATCCAATAAGAAATTATCAGAGATCTTGGTGGGAATAATCACAGGTGTTGCATCCGCCAATCTCGCCTGTTCTGTGTAACTAACCCAATACGGTGCAGGAATTATTACCTAGCAAAGGAAAACATCTTTACTGTTAATTACAAACAAAATCATAACGAAAGGAAACATAAAGAAAGATTTGTTATAATTACTTCATCTCCAGGAGAACAAACTGCAAGAACTGCTTGTAAGATACTTTGTTTAGCTCCATTGCTAACCAAGATCTGATCCGGTGCATAAGACAGTCCATTTTCCTCTAAGAAAACAGAATACAAACATTTTGACTCCATTTCGATTGACATAAACGGATTACAAAGCAAAAGTGTTTTTTTTGTTCACCTTTTAACTTCCGGCATATTGCCTCTCTGAGTTCTGTGATACCTGCATTTAGTGTATACCTAGTGAAACCTTCTCGAATCGCATTGATCCCAGCCTATATGAAACATTTGATTCAGAACAAACCAGACAAAACAGAACATAAAGAAACCACTTGGAGAAATGTAAGAACCTCGGATACGGTTTTAGGTGTATCGAAATCGGGTTCTCCTGCAGCTAGTCTTATAACCGGAACGCCGGATTGAACAAGAGTGGCAGCAAGATCGGTTATAACCATAGTCTTGGAAGGTTTTAAGGATTTTACTCGCGGGCTAAGTGAAGTATCTACTGATGATGATGATGATGGTGATGATGGCAAGGTCTCTGCATCATTTGGTTTGGCCATGGCACAGATTCTAGATGAAATCTTCCCTGACTTACAGTACCTAAGCGTTTCATACCAAAGTTAAGTAGCAACTACATCGAGCGATTCCCAATCTAAGAAGCATTAATCGAATTCAAAGGTTCCAACTTTAGAGGAATGATTCAGATTTCTAAGAGAGAGAGTAATGAGTGATGGATAAGACCAGCCAAATCAAATATATCGAAACAGTTGATCAAAAGTCACGAAATTGAAAATTAGAATAGAGGCTAAACTCACGAGAGGGAGAGAGGCAGGGGTTGGAAACGAATCGACCCGATTGGCTTCCTTGAATCTGGGAATGATTCACTTCTAGAGGCGGCGGCGGCAATGGCGGAGGAAATGACGGCGGCGGAGCTCTGAGACGACATTGGAGAAGGTGGGTTGGTGAGTGGAGAGATATAAAGACTCGAGCTTTAGGGGGGATTTGTAAACGAAAGAAGAGGAGTTGGTGAGGGCAAAGTTGCAAAAAAAAAAAGGATTAAAAATTATTTTCAAATTAGCCACCAACCCTTTGTCAATCGCCGGCGGCTGATAATGTCGCCGGGAAATATAAACATTCTTTTTCGTCTTAACGGACGGTTAGTCTGGCTTCGGTTTTTCTGTCTTCTCTTAACGGACGGTTATTATTCGGTTAAGTAATTAAACCACTCGGGTGTATAAATAAATTTGAGTTTACCGGTTTTGGTTTTATACATTTCGGTTTTTCACCAAGCGCTCTTCACATCCCAAGTATGGAGGAGAGAAACGTGCCGATGATGAATCCGCATGATTCCACCGCCGATCTTTTTACGGACTCTTCCTCCGCTGCTAATTGCTCTCACCGGGTACGTTTTCCGGCGAGTAATTATCGTTCCTGTGATTCGTTTTATTTATTTATTAAGTTTTGAGGAGTGACGATTCCTTTCTGAAAAATCCATTCTCAGCCGTTTGATGGAATCAGCAAGGTACATGGTGGCTGTCAAATCACCAACAATGAGGAAGATGAATCGCTTAATAAGAAGTAATGATTTCATCTCTTTCATGCCAATTGATTTCAATACTATCATCTTGATTATACTCATTACTGGTGAAAGGTTTCTACTTTTCTACTGAATTTCTCTTCTGTTCATCTTACACTCGATTTTTAGGTGTCAGATGTTGTTTAATTAATTGATATCTACAGCCAAAAAGAATAAGAAATTAGGTTCAATCTGCTTCTGAATGATTCCAAGTTTCTCTTCATAAACAAGGTTTTTTTTTTTACAGGGCTGCTTGTGACATATTCTCTGACGATGATGAAGATGATTCAAATTACAAGACAGAGCTCCATTGTCATCAGGATCAGGTACTTGTCTCATCCAATAGAGAAACCTAGTTTATAGGGAATGGTCACACACAACTTATGCATATACAATAAAGAAGCTCAGTAAGATTCAGCTAGTTGGTAGTATCTACACTCTCTTTCTCCTTTACGTTTCTATCTTTCTTCTCAACAAGTTACTTTCAAACACCAAAGCAATTATATTGTATGTTTTGATGTGTAGCGGAGGATGAGTTTGACATCGATTGTAGCGGTGGATAATACTGTACCTTACAACCCTCCCGTTAGGAGAACCATCGATCTCGGCCATGGAAGCGACCTCATCTACATTCAGAGGTTTCTTCCATTTCAACAATCTTGGACTTTCTTCGATTATCTCGACAAGCATATTCCTTGGACCAGGCCCACCATTCGCGTCTTTGGTCGATCTTGCCTCCAGGTTTACCTTCCCCTCTCTCTCTCTCTCGGTCATTTTTTGGAGTTCATATGATCCATTGAAGCTTAACCGTATCTCCTTGTGGGTTCAGTTGTATATTGTGGAAACTAAGGAACAAAGATTGCCATGGCTAGATTCAGCTTTTGTCTGAGAGAAAAAAAGTCCTTTAAAAATTTGTGTTTTTGTGGCTCTCTAATCATATGCATTTGCCACCTGTAGCCGAGAGATACTTGTTATGTTGCGAGTAGCGGATTGACTTCGCTCGTGTACAGTGGATATCGACCTCATGCTTATTCGTGGGATGATTTTCCACCTCTCAAGGAGATTCTGGATGCTGTATATATTAAAACCCCTGTGCTCTGTGTGTCCCCTTGTGCGCTCTAGTGGTTGTTGAAACTAACGTTTCTCACTTTTGTCTTGCCAGATTTACAAGGCTCTTCCTGGAAGCAGATTCAACAGCTTGCTGTTAAATAGGTACAAAGGCGCAAATGACTATGTTGGTTGGCATGCAGATGATGAAAAGCTTTATGGTCCAACTCCTGAAATTGCTTCGGTCTCGTTTGGATGCGAACGTGATTTTGTGTTGAAGAAAAAGAAACTTGAAGAATCTTCTCATGGTATGTGGGACCTTCGATTAATGCCATTAACTGAGTAAGTTTTCTGCAAAGCCATGAACAAACGTTTATGTTTTGTGTGTGAACCTGCAGAGAAAACAGGAGATGGTGGACCGGCGAGTAAGAGGTTAAAGAAAAGCAGCAAAGAAAATCAACAAACTTTCACACTGAAGCATGGATCGTTGCTGGTGATGAGGGGATACACGCAAAGGGACTGGATTCATTCTGTGCCAAAACGTGCAAAGGCAGAGGGCACTCGTATCAACCTCACCTTCAGGCTTGTTTTGTAAACCGAGCAAAGCATCATAGACAAGGTGTGCTTGATCATCATCTCCAGTCACATTGACTAGGCTTCTCATCTTAGTTCTTTGACACTAGATATAAACACTGATTCATTTGAAGAAGCTAATACTAAACTTGACGAGAAGATCGATAAAGAAGAGTGGCAGAGTTTTGTGTTGCGCCAGCCCTCTCTGTTGAACAACGGGACGCTTAGACATCTAATGTAAGCCATGTCTCTGTCTTCTCTGTTTGTTATCTTCTTCGTGTCGGTGCTAACATATTTGTGTGTCTGTGTTTCTGTTTGTGCAGGGACATACAAAATGATCAAAGATGTGATATTTGGATTTTGATGCCAGGAATGACCAAAAAAAGCTTCAAGCTTTAGAAAAACTTTTATCTTCTCTATTAGTCCAAATCATAACTGTTTTACATACGGTTTTATTTTTAGATTCAGTTTTTATAAAAAGTCGAAAATTTAAAATCGAGATCAATCATTAGGTTGTCAATTCTTTACTTAAAGAGTAAAAATGTAAAGCATCCATCATCCACTAAAATTAGAAAAAGAAAGAGCTGTTGACAGAAAAAAACAAAATACTTAAATAGAAGTTTGAAATAAGCTTTCTCGCTTCAAAGCGCTATTTACAGCGACAATTTAGAATTTAGCAATCATTTTCGATCAAAGAGTGAGAAAAAAGAAAGTGCGAAAGCGAAAATCAAAAGAGAGTTATGGAGAGAAGAAACGTACCGTTGAACAATCCGCATCATTCCACCGCCGATCTTCTCTCTTGGTCTGAGATCCGTCTTCCCGACTCTTCCTCCGCCGCGAATCGCTCTAACCAGGTTCGTTTTCCGGCGAGAAATCCTCGTTTATGTGATCCCGTGCTTCGATTATGTGACGACGAGTGGAAACTTTCGTTTCTGATTATTTTCCGTTTCTCAGGCGTCCGATGATATCAGCGAGGTCCTTGGTGGCTGTCAAATCACCAACAAGGAAGCCGAATCTCTGAATAAGAAGTAACAATTTTCATCTCTTTCATTTCATGCGAACCGATTTCAATGTTTCATCGTGATTTACTGATTGAGAAGAAGCACTTATACCTGGTAATGCTGAATTTGTTCATTTTAGACTCGATTTATGCCTGATTTAGGGTTTTCGTCTGATTAGTTGATATCTACAACGAGAAAGGAAAGAAATTAGGTTTTAATCTGCTTCTGATTGTGATTTTCTTCACGAAAAATGGTTTCATCTTCCAAGTCTCTTTTCAGTGTTTCTTATAGGAAGAACTGTTCTGGGCACAAGCTTAAAGAAATGACTGGTAGTGACTTATTCTCTGATAATGGTAAAGATGAACCAATTCACAAGACAATAAACCACTACCATCATGAACAGGTACTTATCTCAATCCATTTCTACTCTTTGTTACGTTTCAGTGGATGATAAATGGTAAATGATGTTTCTATGAAAATGGTTACTGGTTTCTGCAGGATAGCCAGATATCTTTTAGCGGTGAAGAGAATGTGACCCCTAAGAAACCAGCCACTTTAACCGAGGCTGCGAAGCAAAAGGAGTTGAGCAGGTCCGTACAAACCGAAGCAGATTCGAAGAGCAAGAAGAAGCAGATATCGAACTCCAAGACCAAGTCAATCACTGGTCATGACATCTTTGCGTCTTCTCTTCCTCCTCCTGAAAGCCAACCTCGCCGCTTATCATCTGCGACAAAACATGAAGTTAAAGGAAGTAAGAACACGGAGGAATCTGCGCCAAGGAGCTTGTGTGCATCTACTAAAGCCTCTAATGTAAGAAGTAGTGTCTTTACAGTTGTGATGATACTTGGGATGGCTAGAAACTAACAATTGTATATGTTTTCAACAGGGGCAAAGCGGTGGTAACAGACTGGTTACTGAAGAACATGCTTTGAAGTCATCAAGGAAGATACACAACCCAAAGTCTCAGGAACTCACAAGCAATGGTATCTTCAAATCGGATAAAATCCCTCCTGGTTATTCGGAGAAGATGCATAGCTCAGCTAAATTGCGGGAAATGAGCGGACACAACATATTTGCTGATGGGAAGTCGGAATATCGAGATTACTATGGTGGTGCGAGGAGACCTCCCGGTGGTGAGAGCAGCATTTCATTGGTCTAAAATGAGTCTTTTTGACTCTGCGTAAATCTCAGGCACTTAAGATCTGTTCAAGTTTTTAGGTTTTTTAGGATCTAGTTTTTTAAGTTCGTGTGGTCTTTTGTCTGATCGTTGTCACTCCTAATATAAAACTTCAACATGTGTTCTCTTCTCTCTCTGTTTCTTTATCTTTTTTTTTTGGCTCCACAACTTTTTATTCATCCTCAAAACGTTTACAACCCATTCAAATCATCCTCTACAATAGAGTTTAATCAATTTGGCACCATAGAATACAACTTAGGGACAATTATTCTATTAGAGAAAGTCTCCTTAGCTATTCTATCCACCACTCTATTTCCATCCCGAGGGTAGAACACAATCCTATGGTTACCAAGCCCGGCCAATAGATGTTTAATATCATGTGAATCACAGGCCAGGCTGTCTCATCCTTTAAAGCATCAAGCAGAGACTTAGAATCAGTTTCAAATATCACGTTCTCAAAATTTTGCCTCACCAAACTAAGAAAGGCCCATCTTAACGCCTCTGCTTACGTTTCTAAAACCGAATGTAACCTTGGGACTGTCCTTGCTCCTAACCATAAAACTCTTCCATGGTGATCTCGTAGCACCCAACCCACACCACTCTTATTATTTTGTTGCGACCAGGCTCCATCTACGTTGCATTTTAATCAATTCTCTGGAGATGGGAGCCATTTACCTCTGTGGGATGCAGCCAAGATCACCACATTTTCCTCATCTGTCACCTCTTTTCTATTAGCCCATCCATCTGCATCATCCTCTTTCGCCTTGCTAACGGTCTCATGAATCTCATGATCTATACCATTGAAGATCAGATCATTACAGTTTTTCCATAGTCTCCACATAATCCAAGGGGCTAACCTTGTTGCTTCAGATGCCATACTATGATCTTTGGATACATTGAGAACCCTATAAAAATTGGTGAAGAAAGAATGTGCCACCTCACCATTCCGAGTAATTGGGATCCCAGTCAAAGCCCAAACCAACCAAGCATAAGTGCATTGGAAAAGGAGATGATTCACAGATTTTTCCTCCATATGACATTGATCACAGATTGGGTTCTTGCTCTCCCTTTCTTTATCTTCATTCTTCTTTTATTGAGAGAAAACTCGAGACCAAATAAAAATAAAAATAAATTAACGACTCCCCTAGGGATCGAATCCAGAGTCTCTCCTTCTCTTCTTCTTCTTTGAAGAGGTTCCAATTTCCTCAGCAATCTCCACCGTGTTATAAATCTCAGCTTGGGTGTCACCACCACGTCCTTTCTAATGAAATTCAAATCTGAGTGACTGAGTAGGATGTGTTACTAAATCTCATTAGGCCTAAGCCATGTAGTCAATTCTTGATTTCTTGACTAAGCCATTAGGCCTAAGCTATGGAGTCAATTTTGACTAATTTTAGTAATCTTAAATAAGTTATGCGAAAATTGAATATTTTTAAGAGAAAAAAGTAAATATTATTGTGTACAATATACACCAACTAAAATTAATGTCACTTTTGGTTAGAAATGTTATTTGTTCATCTGAAAATTTAATAGAAAATTCTAATTTACTTTAATATCATATTACAAATGATGATATCAATCAAGTCGAACCAATTTAATTCCACTTAATAGTTAGAAACACGACAAATATTTTTTATATGAATGATTCCACAATAGATATTTCTAACCATATTACAAGGACTCATGATAGACAATTTATCTTTACCATTACCATGTTCAAGTTTCGATAATGACCATATAAGCCCTCTACTCATTACATTTTGGAATTTTGATATAACACATAAGTGCACCGTTTGTGCAAATCAAACTTAACCCAATATGGAGGTGAAATACATCCTCGACCTTGGAGATATCATTGGAGATAAGAAATCCATCATGTTTTGTAAGTTTTTGATTTTTTTTTCCTCTCACTTATGATTTTCATTATTTTTTATATCTCGAATGCCAATTCCCAGGCCCGATTTACAATGGCCTTAGATTTACATAGACTTCGGAATGAAAAAAAATATATAGCATGACAGGTATCTCTCCACAATTATTCAACCTCATTTACGATCCAGCTGAGAAGTATTGAATCTTGTGAGTGGGATTAACTCTTTATCCATTTTATACAAAATATATGTCAAAACCTCTAGAGCGTCTTCTTGCATGCCCAATGTTACACAGATAAAATAAGGACAAATAGGAGAAAAATATCTAAAAAAATTGAAGACTTTGGTTAAAGAGTCACAAACGTTTGTGTGTCGTAGATGTTTGAAGAACCCCATCAAACGTTTCCACCATTTTACACTATCAAACACTTAATCGACAAGATGCTTCTGAAACGTGTTCCTAGTGGTTATGAAACGCTTGCCGTAAAGATGATGTAGGATCTGTACAATGTCGGTTTTCCCAAAACAAAATGTGCTTTCGAGATAGCTTGAAAGATCCAAGACAGACTTGTGCGACTTGGATAAGTAGGTTACTCTATGAAATTCACACCATTTTTTCTGATATTATATATCTTTAAATCCCACACCTTTTTTTAAAAAATATATTTTCACAAATGTAAATATTTAGTGTACATAAACTAAATTTTGTTTGTTTGATGCAGCATATTGACATTGCCATGTCTATGATGAGAAAAAAATTAGCAAAAGCCCCATGTCCTTTTCGTAGTGAAAGATTGGCATTTTTGGATGTGCCATTCACAAAGCTGATATCAAAGCTCTACCCAAAGTTCTCAGAAAACCAGAGAAACTTTGACTGGAGCAGTGAGTTCATTGATTACTATAAAGGTGTTTTACCAAGGTGTGAAAGTACAAATAAGAGACTTGGCGTTGATGTCAATGATGTGTACCTTGTGCTAAACATTAAAAGTGTTCATTGGATTGTTTTGGCTATCTCAATTCCTCACCAGCACATTGAAGTGTATGACAGTATTATTTCGCTATCTAGCGATGATGAGATAACAGAGTTGGTGAGGCCATATGCACGTATGCTTCCATATCTTCTCAAATCATTGGCTTCACCAGCTGACCAATACGGTTTAAGTACTGATGAGTACACAGTATCAAGATGTAGAAGAATTCCACAGAACACTCAAACGGGTGATTGTGGAGTATATGCTATGAAGTATATCGAGTGTCTTGCGTTAGACATAGATATGAATGTTGGACTGTCTGATGAAAACATCAGTGATATCCAGCAAAAGTTTGCAACGGATATGTTTGGAGAAGCCAACCATTTTTTTTTTTTTTTTTTTTTTGAATGAATGTTAGATTTTATTCAAACCCAAAAAAAGGCGTTTTTACATCAAAGATGCGGTCTGTTTGTTAAATACAAAAAAACAAGAGTAGTAAAAGAGCTTGAATGAGACCAAAGCTTTTACTTCCAAGAGCAGCCTTCAAACAGTTTGTCGAGCCGCAACACATTCTTGGGTACCCGTTTCGTATCTTGAGTCCCCAAGAAGCCTGATTGAACTGAATCGATTTCGAATTCCTTTGTCAATTTCTCTGATCATTCTAGTCCCTGAAATAGGTGGTGACCCATGTCGTCGAGCATTCCGCTCTCGCCAGATTGTATAAACAGTAGATTGGAACAAATACCGAGCAGTCTGCTGTCGATGATTTTGACGATGTATTTCGGTAAAAATAACATTGAATTCTGCTGTCGTACAGGCCGTCTTTACCAATCGAGCAATCTTTTTTCCTCCAGATTGACCAGTGACATTCTTTAGTAGATGATAAGTGCAAATTCCACAATGAGCCAATGGATACACGTTCTCAATTGCATTAGAAATAGAACGATGTCTGTCAGATATTATTACTAATCTAGGAACATCTGATACAACAGACCTCAACTTGGTGAAAAACCACTCCCAAGATGCATCATTCTCAGAATCTACTATTCCAAATGCAAGAGGATAAATTCTAGAGTCACCATCCTGAGCCGTTGCAACTAATAAAACACCCTTATATTTCCCTTTCAAAAAAGTCCCATCCATTACAACAACTTTTCTCATGAACTCATAACCCTTGGCAGAAGCAGCAAACGAAATAAACAGGTACTTAAACCGTTGAAGATCATCAACCTCCAGACATGCTATTGCGTCGGGATTAGCCTTCTTAATCTTGTGGATGTCTACAGGGAGTTGAGCATAGCTACTTTCAAGAGTACCCAATACCTCTTCCCGAGCATTGTCTCTAGCTTTCCATATCTTCCAATATGTTGAATCAAGACCATATCTTCTTCTCATAGTTGTAGAGATCTCCCCTGGTTTCATATTTATACCAGCATTTCCAAAAGTTTCCAAAACAAGCTTACTTATTACTTTCGATGGAGCTTTTGGTCTACCAAATCTTCTAGAAAGGCATGTATGCTTGTCGATGTACTTTGTTACCCAAAAATACTCACATGACGGATTACTCTTTGTAGCTCGAACCATCCAGTTGCAGCTTGCCTCAACACACTTGACAACTAACAATTTAGTGTCTGACTTTTTAACACTGATTCTGAATTTGCGTTCAATCGAAAGCATTCGTATACTCCAAGACAACTCTGCCTTATTCTTGAACCATTGGCCCTTTTTAATGATTTTTCCATCGTTAAAATTCAAAGCTTCTACTTCTGTCTCATCATTACTATTCTGCCTCTCATATGAATTTTCAATCATATTTGCACTACTTTTTCCATAAACCACATATAATTCGCGAGAGCAGACATCAACATTTTGGTACTCTGGATGAACATTTTTTTTTTAACTGAGATGCAAAGACAAACATGCATCGATCTGCACATTTCAAAAAATGTCTCTAGTTGCCTATCATTAGTTACGAAGATAGGTGGAGTATCCTTGGGCATGTCTTTCATCATTGACTCAGGCAAGGCATAGCTAAGTTCTACCTCATCAACCAACTTATTCAAACCAAAATCTTCATGAACCATCTGAACCATATTAGCAAACTTCAAACCATCATTAATCGTGAATAATTTACCTCATTTTTCAGTATTCACGATGAATTTCCATGATTCCTTTTTTCACTTGCCATTCACCAAAAACTCCAGTTATATGCACCATTTTCCTTCGTAATAAAAACAAAACAAACCATTTTGAAAATAAAAAGAGAAGAATCATAATACCACAACAATATCATAAGAACGAAAAATATATATATATATATATTTTTTATTTGAGAATCGTGATTTTGACGTAGTGAGTTTGGAAAATGAGTTTGATCTCTGTTTCAGAGAATCTGAAGTTTCGACTTGTTAGACAAATTCAATTAAAAAGAATTTTTTTATTAAAATATTATTTAGTAATTAAAATAAAATAAATAAAAACTAACTAGATATTTTTGTGCGGAAAATCTAAGTATATATATTTTCAAAATATATTACAATTTAAATAATAAATTACTTCAAATTTAAATCATGATTAATTTTGTTATTTTACTTCCCAATAAGTGTAGAAAAAAAATTAAAATTGGTGTATTTTTCAAAATTACAAACTCATGATAAAGTATTTTCTCAAATTTTCTTTATTAAACAGGGATATAAACCTCGTCGACAAAACTTGTCTGCTCTGAAATGTTTATTAATTAATACTATTTGATTGATAAACTGAGCTGTTCAAAAAAAAAAGATTGATAAACTGCAACTTCATTCATGTGGAATTAGCTCAAGTTGATTGCAGTCATATTTTCTGAATCCTTAAAATTTAAATTTAACAAAGTAAAAAAAAAACTTCGATACTAAGAATTATTGCATATCATTTTTATTATTTATATTTTACCATCCAATCCCAAAACATCAGGGATTCATAACTGATTAATTTATAACTTTCAATCTAATGTATAAATTAGAACAATATTTTATAAATTATTTTCAATTCTACACAACTTTCATTCTAATATACAAGATTACTCTATGAAACATATAAACATATTAATCTAAGACTTTAATATTCATCAACCGGTTTATCTTATTTTATTAAATACAGACCACCCATGGTATGTAATTACGAACAATACAAAGTCTTTTATTCCATTTACTGATTACAATGATAATATGAAAGAACATGAATCTCAGGGCTAGAACATTACACCATAATCCAGATTTACTCATTGTCATCAAATCTGCAAGCACATGAACATACCCAACAAGTTAAGCAATCATGATCGGTTTTTTAGGTGTTTGTAAGTGAAAACTTATTGAGGAACAATCAACGTTTATTGGCCATGAATTCAGATTTTGTACAGATGTTTGGAACCATTATTTTATAAACTAGGTGAGTATCCGCGCGTATGCGCGGATTTTGTTTTGAATAATTTTTATTTGAATAAGTTTACATTTATAGTTGCAATGATATTATTATATAGCTCATAATAAGAACATAATAATTTGCTGGATTCATTTTGCTATTATGTAGAAAATAAGTTTTTCCATATTTTTTATACTAATATAAATATACTTTTTTATGCATGTGTTATTTTTCCATTCTATTTGCTAAGCTATGTTCAATATGAAATTAGAGAAAGATTTTGATAGTCAAAAATATCGAGCAAAACATGTTATATTTAAGAAAATATCATCAAAACAGGAAAAAAGCATAAAGAGACTATGATTTGGGAGTTTGTTAATTAGACAATTGACAAACTCCTATAAAAAAACTCTAAATTGAATTCTAGTAACTTTGTTTGTTGCATCTTATTATAACTATGTAACTGAAAAGCCAGAAATAAACTTACAACGAAAAATAGTGATATATTACAATATCTTTTTCTTGAACTTATACTATTCTACACCGTTAGCAATCGTAATGAAACAGATAGAACCAAAAAAGTATATAGCATCTGCCTGATTTATTTGACAACAATGAAAACAACATTATCATGGTCACGAACTCAGGGTCGCCGAAATTATTCATTGCATACTGTCGGAAGCTTCTCTTGGAGCATTGAAAACATTAACATTCATAGTGTAGGATTAGCCATTAGATATATAAAATATGAATATACCGTGATGCATGTGATACACTAATCAAATATTGCGAATTTGATGTCATTTTGGATCTGTCAAAAAATCTTTCTTTGTGTACTGTCGGAGAATCTTCATATTGACAAGAAATATAAATAAAATCAGGAAATAGAGATAGAAATATCTCATGCTTATGTCAAGTCTATTCGTACATTTTAAATAGAAACTAGATTTTACCCCGTGCATCTGCACGTGAATTTATCAAATTTTGTAATGTTGTTTATGTTTTCTTTATAAATATAATTTTTAATAAGTGACAAAATTCATTTTTTATTTATATATTATTTGTTTTTATTTTTTTAGTATTATTATGACCATGATCATAAAAAAATAATTATAAACCGATTATTCTATTAATAAAAAATACAGTTATTATAAAAATATAATTCTAACTCGTTCATTCTATTAATCCGTAAAAATTGTAGTTACAAAAACATAATTCTAACTCATCCGTTCATATTACTATATCATATAAATATTTACTAATTTTGATATAACTTTTAGCTTAATATCTTGCATGTTTTGATAATTTAACCTGCATCAGACCATATTTATAAAAAAAAACTTACCATCAAATTACCATATAATATAAATATTTTTCAATTTTCAATATGTAAATTTTTAGATTGATTGATTATGATTAAAAAAATACAATAACATATTCTTTAATCATATTTAGAATGAAAATATTATTTAAATATCAAATGTTAAATTAAATCTAAACTATATTTAAAAAAAGTCTGAAGTAATTTAACTTAATATCTAACTTTTAGACTTAAATATTGCAATTTTTTAAAAAATATTTTAAATTTTAAATTAAATATAACATATATTAAGAAAATCTTTAATTATTTAAATTAATATCTAATTTTTAGAATTAGTATTATATAGAAAAGAAAATGTATTTTTAAAAATATTATCGCAACAAAATAGGATAATTTTAAAACAGTTTTCAAATAATTTATTTTAAAAAAAATTGGGAATGTTTGGATGCAAGCACTAAAAGTGCTTTTCTTTTAATACAATAGATCGATGGCATAAGAATATGATTGCAAAATTTGATTGCCTCGAAAGAGAAGATAAAGAAGGGAAGCTTAATATGATCCAGTCTCTACAAGACTCAGAAGATGCCAATATGACAATTAAAAACCATAAGAATAAACCAAATTATTTCACTTAAGTAACTAAATTCTTCGGCTGTCTTGCTCACTCACGTGTTTTGGAACCCAAACGCCCAATTTTTTTAAAGAACCTTTTTTGCATTAAATTATTTTTTTTTGGTTATTTTTTATTACAATAATAGTAAACCGGATCAATAAACCGAACCTTAAACCCAATTAGGTCTGGTTTGGGAAACTAAACCAGTAAAATAAGAAATCAAAATCTAGACTAAACTGAAAGTAAGACCAGATCTAAACCAGAGACTGAAAACCCTAATTGCTGCAATGAAACTGCTGCTGATAGCTTACCACCAGTTCGATCTGCCACCATCATGTCCAGACTAACCCACCCATTTTCAAGCTTGATTCCTCCGCGGCTCCGCCTATGGGTTTGGTTGTCCACTTCCCTTGAAGGTTTTGATTGATTTGGGGGTTCCACGAGCCATTGTTTTTGGCCAACTCTGCACTGCACGATGAAAGTTTCAGCGGCAAAAAAAATGGAGCAACCCAAATTTATTGCCAAATCAAAATCTCATAGAGACCAAAATTGACAAATTGAAGAGAAAATTAATGACCTTTTTAAAATTTTTGAAAGCCTTTCATGATTGGTAAACTAAACGAAGACGTGAATTTAACAACGGATCAATGTATAGGACTTAGAAAAAGATTGAAGATGAAGAGAGATGGAGGGTAAGATGAAACGGCGAGTAATTGATGGAGGCATGACACCTTTGTTTGTTGATGTAGCTAAGATCTGCTTACCCAGGAATCTAAGCGGCGAGTAGTTGTCATTCGACACAGCAGAGGAGGCGGCATTAAATTTGGCCGACGGGTTTTGGAGGCTCAATTCGACAATATCTATCCCGCAAAGGAGGCTATTCATGGAGCTGAGTTTTTTCCCTTCAATCCTCTGTTGACGCGAAGCTTGAAGCTATTTCCCAGAACTTGGCCTAAACACAAATGGAAAAGAAGAAGAATTTTTTTCTTATTGGAAATGTTCTTTTAACCGATGTGAAACTGAAATCCTCGCCTCAAATGATGGAAATATGAAAAAAATTGAGATTCTTGCCTCAATGATGCACAAACCATAAACCCTTTTAAAGTTTTTTTTTTGACTATTGGAGTTCTCCATTTTCGTTATGATTACAAAGCGAATAGACATACATTGAACTTGTAAATTTTGATTTTTACGAATAAAAATTGTAGGACATATGTCATCTTATGAAGTGCTGACATGTCAATAGGAGGAAGAGAGTTCAGCGTCTTTTATATAGTAGATTTTTGGAAGACCAATTTTTGTGCATTTATTGGTTTAGATGATTAAGAAAAGTGTAACGATTGATTTTTGGTTATTTATGTGGCTACCTTATTTTTTTTAATAAAGAACACATCTAATCATTTCATTGAAACTACAAGACTTGAGAAAGTATATATATGACTGAAATTTCAAACTTCATTACCAGATAAACCATCCATATAATTATTTAGGTACAAGTACTTAGGAGGACATAATATCTTATTTTCTTAATATTAATGAACATCTTCAGTTTTTTGTTTGCGACGAGGAACTTGATGAAAATAAAGCTTTTGAAAATGCATTTGGTAAAAAAATCGGACTCTGACAATCCTGGATGGAAATAAAGCTTTTGAAAATGGATTTGTTAAAAAAGTCGGACTCCGACAATCCTGGATGGAAACTTATATTGTATGAAAAAATTGATTTATCTTTTAAATATATGTTCTCTTTTTACAAAAGTCAATTATAAACAACGAGAGAAAGTCGTAAAAAGAAACATATCAAACATGATAAATTATTGTGGAGCCCATCGTCACTATTTACGCATAGTAACTTAAACTTTTTATCTTCAATATAAACGAACGATTCGTTCGATTGTAAATCATCTCATCATCAATTAAAAACATCTTCTTCCTCTCTCTCTCTCATCCTCCCGCTCTCTCTCTCTTTTACGAGTATACTGTTCTTTTGCGGATATAAAATTTTGTCTTTATTTATATTTATCTATATAATAAATTATACCTATTATTATAACACTCTTTACTATTTTATATATGCTTGTTTTGACTTTTATGTTCCTTATTTTGGTCAGCCTAATGCTTATCTTGATCCATTGCAACCTCAAATCAGTCACAACAAAAGATGCATCAAACATACAAGAATGCAAAACTATTAGGGAGGATTACTACACTAACCTTAGAAAGTATCTATATTACTGGTTCGACGCACTTTTATTTTTTTTACAAAACTAACCTAGCATACCCAAAACACCATTTTCGCATTTGTTGAAAAAAACCTTATTACGAAAATGCCAATACTTTTTTAATGCCACGTAGGCAGATTTATGCACTCAAAATTTAATAAGTCTACCAAGCAATGGCGGTAGACTTATGAAACTTTGGTCAACGCAGAAATTTTGTTGGTAGAGTTATTAGGGCGATGGTAGATTTATTCAAGAGTTGGTAGAGTTTTTAAATGTTGGTAGACTTTTCTTGGTAGAGTTTTGACGATGAGATGTAGATTTATTATGTTTCGGTAGATTTGTTGTTATGAATGGCAGACTTGTCAAAAGTTTTGGTAGACTTGTTAACAAAAGCGTTGACTTTCTCGCATAGTTGACTTTTTCGGTAGATTTATTGACAATGAAGTAGATTTATTTTCTGATTTGATAGACTTATTTCCTTTAGCGGTAGATTTATGTGGAAAAAGTTGTCAATACGTGCGGTAGATATATCTGTTTAATGGTAGAGTTATATATAGTTGGTAGAGTTTTCGCTATTGTAGTAGATTTGTTTGACTTGTGGTAGACTTATTTCACTTAAAATTCATTCTGGTGAGTGGTAGATTATATGTTACATGAGGTAGACTTACAAACTGTTGGTAGATTTATTTGTTTTGTGGTAGATTTGTTTGTTTTGTGGTAGACTTATATTTTAAATAAATTTCATTCTGATTTGTGGTAGATTAATAATGACATGAAGTAGACTTACAAGATGTTGGTAGATTTGTTTGTATGTTTGGTAGAGTTTATGTAATCTGGTAGACTTATCGGCCGTATGGTAGACTTTGTGAAATAGCAATGTGGTAGATTAATTAAGTTTGGTATTTACAGAGTTAACCTTGATCTGGTAGACATATGACATGCTTATGGTAGACTTGTTTATATGGTAGAGTTATTTGTCATGCTTGAGGTAGACTTAGTAGTTAATGTTTGGCAGACATTTGACTTTATGGAGTAAAATTACTTTTTTGTCCTAAAAGAATTGTTCTATCTACAAAAAAACCTATTGTTTGGTAGACTTATGGTTGCAGTGTTGTACGTCTTGCAATTTTCGTCCATATGGTAGACTTATGGTAACGGTAACCATAAACCGTTACCAACGAACCGTCGCATCAATTTAGAGAACTTCTCTTGATTCATTTCCCAACGAACAGTCGCATTGATTTCGAGAGCTTCTCTTGACTCGAGTTCTCTTGTGAGTTCTCTAAATCGAGACGATTCGAGTTCTTGTGAGTTCTCTATAAATACCACAACCGAGACGATTCATTTCCCATCCCGATTTTCCTATGGCGAATCTCGAGTCGCTTCCTTCTGATCTTTTGTACGAGATATTGTTAAAAATATCTTCAAACTCGTATGCGGATCTTTGTCTTGCAAAAGTTTCGTCGAAAACACTTAACAACATCTCTAACGAAGCGGGTTTTCTTAGGAATGTTGATTTAATCAACATTATCTTGCCATGGAAGTGGGATGTTCATGGAAGGGTCGGTGCATTCTTCAGTCGGTGCTTGGCGGCAGGAAATCCATCCGCCCAATTGCGAAGAGGTTTATCGCTGATTTTCTTCGAACATAGCCTCCAAGCAGGGTGTGATTTCATTAAAATGGCATCAGACAATGGATTTCTCATGGGTAAGTACTGCCACACTATGTTACATCTAACCATGGATGGCACATCAGAGGTATTCAACTCTGTTAAAGCTCTCTCCCGGGAAGATTCAAAGAAAATGAGATTGACAATGGAAAAGATCTTCATGCCTGCGTTCAATTTCCAGAAGCCCGAGGAACTGGTGGAAATGGTTTTCCAGGCTTATAAAAAGTCTTTAAGTACAAGGATTTGTGGTTCTCTCAAAGTACCAGACATGCAATGGATGGGAGATGAATACCTACTAGAGACGTATGGGGATCAACTTTGTGAATCCTGCTTCTGGAAATTGGAATGTGCCAATTTCTGGTAGGTAGTACCGTCGTTTGCTATGGATTGGCCACGTTGATTGCATCAGTAGTTGTACTTTCATGTTTGTTGAAAGACTTCTGTTAAGTAGATTTGTTTTTATTATGTAGTAGATTTATATGAAAGTTATGTTGTGTTATTTATGTTGTGTTAAGTAGATTTATGTGCTATTCATTTCGAAAGCTATTAATTATAACAAATCTACCAACAATATAATATAAGTCTACCATTCGTTCGACAGTAATTGGGAACATGACAAGTCTTTTACAACAAATCTACCAACAATATAATATAAGTCTACCATTCTACTTAATATAAATCTACTAAACATAAGGAAACGGACTTGTACTTAACATATACGCAATGGCTGCAAACACGAACAGCAACGCCAGCATCAAGTAGTGATCACCTCTGGCGTTTGCTCCATCATCCAAACAAAGTCG
>NW_006256867.1:770706-775480 GCF_000478725.1 Eutrema salsugineum
TACTCAAGCTATTTACCTTCTTCACCAGAATGGACAAGTGTAGTACTACGGCCAGGTGTTGCGGGCGTATCACCAGGCATTGATTGAGGATCATATCCCGACCACAAAAACACTTCTCTGGAATCCCAAAGTCCCCAAAACCCGACCACTTTAACGTATCCATTTCCGGCTCTTCAGAAGAACTGTCGCTATAGCTCGGCATTGTCTGTGTCGATAAGAAAAGTACTAAACAACACAAATCAAAATAAAGAAAAGTCTACCATAAAAGAAAAGAAAAGTCTACTATAAATGAAAATACCTAAACTATACTACATATTTAAAAAGTCTACCATTCACACGAAAACTAGGGTTTCTGGGTTTAGGCATACAGCCGCCGATAGCCGAGAAACAACCTTTCGACGACGAAATAGATGCATTTTATCACTTTTACTAAAGCAAGACGACTTTTTCATTGAACATTAACCCCAGCAATGATAGAAAACTCCAATAATCTATAACAAAAGTCGTTTAATGCTATGAACACTAAATGTTTACCGCGGTTATGAATGTTCATACCAAATAATGTGTGGAATCGACGAAGCGAAGACGTCACTATTACCGTTTGAACTCGCTTATGTCGCAAGACCAGCAGATTTATATCGAAACTCGCTCTTAAGTTTATGTTTTCTGCTGGGTTTTCACCTGCTTAAATATACTGTACTTTAGTTGGTAGATCTATAAACAGTACAAGTACATATGTTGGATTAATGGTAGACTTAGTCACCTATATGGTAGATTTGTTTGTAAATTGTTAGATTCAATATCAATGTGGTAGACTTAGTTATCGGGCAGTGCGATTTTACCTTTTTGCCCTGTATGTATTGTCTAAAGTACGGAACAAAACCAGAGTCCATCTTCAACCTCTAGGTTTCGCCGTCGAGCTGTTAAACTTGGGATAACTCTTGCCTGTTGATTTTTTCCTCTCTTTTTGCAACGACATCTCCTTCTACTTCGATCTTGTGCCTCTTATCCACTTTTATATTCATGGATCAAGTTGTTTTGGTTTGTGGTAACTGGGTTTTAAAGAAAACGAGGTGGGTCTTCATCGTAGATCAGTCCAGGAGATGTAGTTTTATAGGGATAGACCGCAAAACGTCTTTTGCCAATTTGGTTGAAATCGCATATGAAGATTTCGGGTTGGATCAACATCTTTATGAGCTTCAGTTCAGCTATATGTTGTCGTCTGAAGTCCGCCGGAAATTACCTCTGGATACACCTCTTGTGTTTGTTGGTAATTCAAGACAGCTGCAGAGTTTTTTGCATCAATTCCAGAACGAAAACGAAACGGTTCGTTTATGTGTTGAGATTAAAGAAAAAGTTCAGAAGGGAGTTGTTGATGAAGACGAAGATCGAGATGCATGTCCTAGTCTAGTCCCAGAAGAAGAAATGCAAGATCGGCCGCAACAAGGTGTTGAAGTTGGACAAGACGAAGAAATGCATGAAGAAGAAGAGGATTTGTCAACCAGATTTGATGGATGTGAAGATCCTGATGGTGCAAGTTCCGATGACGAAGAGTACGGTAGACGTGAGAAACGTCCAGATGGTGAAAGTTCAGATGAGGAGGAGTCGCTAAATCTACCACCGAAGAAAAAGGGACCGACTACAATTCCCGACTTTCAAAGTCTAGAGCTTTCATCTTTAGACTTAGCCGTTGGCCAGCGTTATGAAACAAAAGAGGACTTCGAGATGTGACTCAAAATTCTTTCCATTGCTCACAGATTCGACTACAATGTCGATCATTCGAGTAAGAAATTGCTAACTGTTAAGTGTTGGGTAGATGGTTGCAAATGGAGGGTTCGCGCTTCAACTGTTGGGAGCAGCAAATGTTTTTGGGTTAAAACTTATACTCGAGAACACACATGTTCTGTGACTGTGCGATCACAACGCACCCGCCATGCAACCCATGAGGTTCTAGGCCGTCTATATAAGGACTTCGTCGGAGGTGTTGGCCCAAAAGTCTTACCAAATCACGTCGCCGAAGCTCTGACAAAACGATATAGTATAAAGGTATGTGGTAGAGTTATATTATTTCTCTGGTAGAGTTATGATCTCTTTTAGTAGACTTTTATTATTTTTGGTAGAGTTATTAGCTCGATTGGTAGACTTATATTATTTCTTTGGTAGAGTTATTATCTCACTTGGTAGAGTTATTATCTTAATTCGTAGACTTCACTATTCATTTTCAGGTTGACTATTGGAAAGCACATCGGGCCCTAAAGTATGCTCGAGAACTAGTATCAGGGACGTCTGAAAGTGGTTATGAAGATCTGCCTTCATACTTATATATGATTCGGCGAGCAAATCCGGGTACACTAATCAAGCTAGAAGTTGATGAGGAAGATAGATTCAAATTTATGTTCCTCTCATTTGGCGCAAGCATACAGGGGTTTCCCTTCATGAGGAAAGTAGTAGTGGTCGACGGTACGTTTTTACATGGAAAATACAAAGGTACACTACTACTCGCCACCACGCAAGATGGAAACTTCAACATTTTTCCCGTAGCCTTTGCTGTTGTTGATACTGAGAACGATGAGTCTTGGGAATGGTTTTTTACACAACTACACCGTGTTATTCCTGATGATGAAGGACTTGCCATTATTTCTGATAGGCATAAATCCATAGGAAATGCTATAGGGAAGGTTTATCCTCTTGCTAGTCGGGGTATTTGTACATATCATCTCCATAAGAACATTATGTTGAAATTCAGAGGCGCTGAAACATTCAAGCTTGTTAAGAAGGCTGCCACTGCTTATAGACTTCTCGAGTTCAGTGCCCTTTTTGCTCAGATTCAAGAGGCAAATCCTGCACTGCATGCATACTTGGTGAAGGCAGATATTTGTATGTGGAGTCGTGTACACTTCCAAGGTGATAGGTACAATTTCACCACTAGCAACATAGCGGAGTCATTAAACAAGGTGCTATCTGCTGCAAGAGGTAAGCCTATCGTACGACTAGTGGATGATATAAGGAGTCTCCTGACCAGGTGGTTTGCTAAAAGACTTGTCAATGCCAATAACATGGCTACCACTCTAACAACGGGCGTTGAGAAGTTGCTGGAGGTAAACACTACTTTACCTTGTAGACTTTCTATTATTTGGTAGACTTGTATCTGCTATTAGGTAGACTTTCTATTATTTGGTAGACTTGTATCTGCTATTAGGTAGATTTTCTATTATTTGGTAGACTTACCTCTGCTATTAAGTAGACTTTCAAATTTGTTGGGCTTTCTTTTTCCTTTAAGGTAGAATTTCAATTATTTGGTAGTGTTATATCTTCTATGTGGTAGACTTATATAACTTCTAAATAATTCCTTGCTGACAGGCTAGAGTTGAAGATGCTAAACTCTTACCTGTGCAAGAGATTGATCAACATCGTACAGAGGTTTTAGGCACAACATCTGCACATGTTGTCAATTTAACGGAGAAAACATGTACTTGTCGACGGTTTGATTTGGATAAAATTCCTTGCGTACATGCCATAGCCGCCGCCGATAGGAGGAAGTTGTCGCCGATCTCTCTTTGCCATCATTACTACCACACTAGTTACTTGCAACACGCGTATGCTGTTAGTGTAATGCCAAGAGACGTAGCACTCCCTGTGCTAGATGAAGTAGCTACCAAAATTTGTCTCTCGCCTGATGTTCGCAACCGACCCGGCAGGCCAAAGAAAATTCGGATTAAGGGTGCGTTCGAGGCCGCCATGGCGAGTAAACATCCTCGGAAGATCCCCAAATGTGGTAACTGTGGCCAAGGCGGACATAATCGCCTAACATGTCGAGCTTAGTTGACAAATCGAAAACCTTGTGTTTGTACTATTATATACTGCAATAATCCGCTTGAAAACCTTGTTTTATGTACTTGTAAATCTGGAACTTGTTTTATCTAAACTCTACTATTTTACAATAATAAATCTACCAATCATGTTATAAATCTACCAATATTGCAATAACTCTACCAATCATGTCATACATCTACCATTCATGCAATAAATATGCCAATCATGTTATAAATCTATCATTCATGTAAAGCAATAGCAGGTTCCTTTTACAGCAGCATATAGTCGCTTTAAATTCCAAAACACAAGCGACGTCTAAATTCCAAAAGACCACCAAAGAGGCTGGCTATGAGTAATAAATCTACCAAAATACAACATCCGATACCAAAAGTCTACCAATTAGTTTGGATCTGAGTATTAAATCTACCAAAAACGATTTCAGATCCCAAAGGTCTACCAAACCAAGATCTCAGTTAGCGGAGTCTGTCTGTAAACCGTACTTGTCATCAAATAAACTTCGAGGGTTTGGATCAGACATCCGGGATTCTTCTGCTTTATGTACCTCATCAAAAATCTCAGCTGCGTATTTCATACGAATGAGAGGCATGTTGCTATCTTTCAGCTGGTCCCATTTATGGCAAAAAGCCAAACACTCAATGGTCTTCAAAGTAAAGACGCCACAATCACCTGATAACAAGTACCTGAGAATTAGTTAAAAGTCTACCAAATAAAAATACCAAATCTACAGAGCTGCATTGCACCTGTCTGTCTGTTTAGTGCCGCTGTTTTATACATGTAGATATGAAACTGCCCCTCCTTCATACCCTTCTTGAGCTCCGGTGGTGCCATATGTTTCAACAACAGCGGAATCATCCTCGCGTAGGGCTTCACAGACTCCTCCACCTCGCCTTTTCTGTATAAATCTGGAATGCAATCAAACACTCGGATCTAGTTAAAATCA